>NC_043707.1:86383627-86410077 GCF_006229205.1 Suricata suricatta
ATTTCCCTTGCCGTTGAGGATGTGTCAAGTAGGAGATTGCTGCGGTGGAGGTCTAGGAGTTTTTTCCTACTTTCTCCTCGAGGGTTTTGATGGTTTCCTGTCTCACATTCAGGTCCTTCAGCCATTTTGATTTTATTTTTGTGTATGGTGTAAGAGAGAGACTGGTCTAGTTTCATTCTTTATCTTTGTACCTGTTCTCCTTTTCCTTTTCAATATCTTGCTTTCATGGGTTTCCTTGATGGGGAAACAAGAGGATATTTTTTCAAAGGATAAATCTACAGGAGTTGTACCATCCATTACACAGCAGGGAAGCCAAATAAATACAAGTTTTCTTTATTTCAGTATTGTACATAACTGTGCTCTCAGGAATGTTAATTAATTGAGAAATACTGCCAGAAAGAGTTGTAGGCATCAGACTTTGATAATGAACCTGGAGTCACATATGTATTTGTTAATGGATAAAGGGAGAAAAATATTTTCAGGAGGGATTTCTGAGTTTTCATAAGGTGTTTTCAAGACAGTTTGAATGTAAAATGTTTATATCTACTGGGTTCATTTTTCTCAGTTCTTGTTCAAAACAGCAGTTTTTGGAATGAATGACACCATCCTAAGATATTACATAATATGATATCCTAAAAATAAAATTTCTGAACATCAAATTTCCTCAGTGTCCAGGATGAGTGGAAAAAAGGCTTTGAAAGAGGGCACAGGATTGAGAGCTGTGGAAAGAAAGTTAAGCATCCAAAACAAGGGTATGGGAGCTTAGAAAGCACTTTTATCTGCTTATTTCATCCACTTTTCTGCTGGAAGTAAAGTTTCAATTAGCTACTCAATGTCCTTTCACTTTGATCTCCTAATGCAGTTGTATTTTTAAAATTATTTTATTTAAAATATTGGTTTTCCTACATTTTGTATTTCATCTTGGCATAGTGCTGGCAAACTCCTAAGAGGTTGTAGTTTCACATCCTATTGAGGAAAGATTTTAAAAGCAGACATGTATATCTGTCAGTTTCTCTTTTTTGCCATGAACTGAGCTCACACAGGTTTAAGCCAGGATGTAAACTCATCCTGACTCCATTCATTGAACTCCTTTCATTCCAACTGGCTCTTTGTCTCTAATCCCCACCTGTTGCCTGCCCTTGCCCTCCGCCCCAGTGGCCTTGATTACTTTCCTCATTTAAATACACCAACTGTGTCAGTCTCATATCCTGTGATGCTGCATGTTGTAATTCCTGTATTGTACAACTGTGTTTAACAAATATGAAAAAGAGGAAGTAAAGAAATGTAATCTCTCAAATAATATTTCAGGTAGCAAAATCGATTAGTGACCTTTTTCTTTTGCTCAAGTTAGCCATTTCTTCAAGAATCCCTGCAAGATAGTGTTTTAATAGTGGCCATCCTGTAGTACAAGAATTCTGTTCATGTCCTACGTAGAGTTTTTGCAGGTTTTTTATTTTGTCATGTTTTTTTCTGATGCTGTCTCCTAGCACCACTAATCCTGAGTATCTGTGTAAGTAATTCCTGCTATGGATGGTGGAGCAGGAAAGAAAACAAGTAACAGTACATTTTTCTCCTGTCATTTTCTTTTTGCTGCTCCCATGTCTTTAAGGGCATCAGTCTAGGAGATCTGAACGTTGATGTTGTTCACAGAGCTTTCTAAATAAATCTCTCCTATTATCTTTCCATGTCTCCCTTTAATCTCCCTGAATAGAACTTATCAAAAATTGTAAACTATTTGTTGGATATTGGATGAAGAGACAGCTGTTTTTTTAGAGAAGAATTCCAAATAACAAATGTAGATGCTCTCCCCTCCAGGAGGTGAAGCTTAATTCTCTTCCCTTGAGCGTAGGTTGGGCTCAGTGACTCTTTCTAGTGAAGTGTATGAGAAGGTAAAAATAGTCATTTTGCAGTTGAGAAACATGGCTTTACTTCTTGGCCAGGTGATCAAAGTTAACATCACAAATGATAAGTCATGCTGATAGCATGCATTTCCTAATATAATGCGATAAAAGTGCACTTGACTTCTGTAGTGTTCTTTCCCAGAACACATAACCCCAGCCTTACATGAGAAAAATATCAAGCTCCAATTGAGAGATATGCTACAAAACCCCTTAACAGTACTTTCTAAAATATCAAGGTCATGAAAAGTAAGAAAAAATTGAGACGCTGTTGCAGACTGAAGGGGACTAAGGAGGTATGATGATTAAATGTAATGTGATATCCTAGATTGGATTTGGGAACAGAGAAAGGACATTATTGGAAGAGGTGGTAAAACCCAAATAAAGTCTCTAGCTTAGTTAATAATATTTACCAATGTTATTTTCTTTCTTTTGACAAATGTACCATGGTTATAAAAGATGTTAGCTAGGGAGAACCGGGTAGAGCATATAGGAACTCTCTGTATTCTCTCTTCATCTTTTATGTAAATCTAAATTTCTTCCACAATAAAAAGTTTACAAAGACAGTACAAATATGTACTGGGTATAGATATGTTTTAATGCCTGATTCTCCTATGATACTGTAAGCCCCAAGAGGCCAGTGAACATGACGAGGTATCTCTATTCTTGAGGCCTAGAAGTGTAAGAATTCCTGGTAAGACCCCAGAAAATATTTGTTGACTAAAGAAATATAACTGCATGCTAAGGGCTTGTCCATATCTGTTGTTTGCTAATAACTCTAACAGAACCTATACTCACACTGTAGTGAACTCAACTTACCAGAGGCACAATGTAAGACCAAGCTAAAAAATTTTCTCAGAAGAAAAACCGTGTACCTTTTCTCATAGATTCCATTGATGGCATTCCTTTATTTCTACCTCTGAGGAAAATTCCCCTGATACGTTGATTGGGTTCAGGATACGCTACCACAAATGATGGTGCCTTGGCATACCGCATACTTCAACCTGGAGGAATTTGAAAAATTTAATGCACAGAATTGGCTTTAAATTTTTTTTTATGTTTATTATTGAAAGAGATAGAGCACAAGTAGGTGTGTATGGGGCGGGGCGGGGAGAAGCAGAGAGATAGCGAAACACAGAATCAAAGCAGGCTCCAGGTTCGAAGCTGTCAGCACAGAGCCTGACGTGGGGCTCAAACTCACAAATTGTGAGATCATGACCTGACGTGAAGCCAGATGCTTTATCCACTGAGCCACCTAGCCACCCCATAGAAAGCAGGTCATAAAACCTTTAGTGAGAGGTTATTCTCTCTATACCAAGAAAAAAGCAACATTCTTATCTTTGAAGATGAAGGGAAAAAGACAGACATCTGAACAGACTTTGCTGTTTCCTCCATTTTATTATGCTTAGCTCATCTTTGTCCTATCATATCTTTCCACAACTTCCCACTTTTCACCAAACCTAGCATAAAAACACTCAAATTTAATCATTTCTTTAGGCCTTCTTTTCTTTATCAAGTCTCCTGTGCATCATCATAAAACTTATATTAAATAAATAGTATGCTTTTCTCTTGTTAATCTCTTTTCTTCCAAGAATCCCAACTGAGAAGTTATAAAGGTAGAGGAAAAATTATTTTCCTACTCTACCTTGTCTTGATCCAATTACTAAAAGCAAGATCTGACAAATCAGCCATTTGAAATCTTAGAATTTCAAAACTAGAAATGAACTCAAATTATTAATATCAAGGCTTACTTTTTTTTTTTGGTAGTGAACACTTATCTTTAAATAAAATCAATAAAACCATCAGTAAAACTCATGAAAGAAACAAAAGGTTTTTCTTGAAGTCCCACCCATGTGGCTTCCCTCTTGCACTCACAGCTGTTTAATCAGAGGTCTGGGGCTCTATAGAATCATTTGAAAACAAGGGCTGGGACACCTGGGTGGCTCAGTAGTTTAAGTGTCCGATTTCTGCTCAGGCCATGATCTCAGGTCCCTGAGTTTAAGACCAGCATCAGGCTCGTGCTGCAGCTCAGAGCCTGGAAACTGCTTCAGATTCTGTGTCTTCCTCTCTCTCTGTGCCTTTCCCCCATTTGTACTCTGTCTCTGTCTCTCTCTCCTCTTTAAAATAAATTAACATTAAATGAAAAACAAAAGAAAACAAGAGCCATCTTTTCATTTCACTGACAAGGAATACTAAATCCTTGGGAGGAGAAATAATTGGGCCATTAATAGATTTTTGACAAGATCAGAAGAGCCAAACTTTCTTGAGGACCTTTCTGAATGAGTTTGGTATCTATTGCTTAGAAACAAATTATGTATGTTCTCCATCACACTGAAATTCTTACTGATTCTTTCTAAAAACAAAGAAAATTTTTGATTAGATAAGAAACATAGTATTACTCCATCTTTCTACCTTCCTTGTCGCTTTGTTTCATGAGATTTTTTTCTTCTCAGAGCCTACCAATATGTCTATGAGCTGAGTGAAATCAAGGCCTCTCATTTGAACTTGTAAATTATATATTTCAAACCCTAGTCTTCGTGGTGACTGTCATAGTCAGATGAAGATTTATGAGTTTCTCTAAAATTTGATTTACCCTGTGTACAATAAAGTGAAATGCTGAGAATGACATTTATATGAAGATTTGTGAATCTCTGAAATGAGATCTACCCAGTATATAATGAAATGTAATGATAAGAATAAGATAATTAATATACAGTATGTATTCAGCCTTACCATGTACCCCATTAAGGAATAAATCACTTCAGGGCACAAATTATGTGAATGGAGAGAATGTGATATGGTAGAAAACTTACTTGAGTGGGGTATCAGGAATCTGGGCTCTACTTCTGATTAGATCATAAATTCCATATATTCATTTTGTAATTTCTATGGTTTGAGGGGGTGAACAGGAAGAGATGGGTTCCTTTTTGAATTTCTGTCTACATCTGAATTTATAACATCATTGCTGGGGAAACCAGGATGCAAAAGGAAAGCTGCTTTTAGGAAGTCATTTCCTCTGCTCTTTCAGGAGACTAGGGGATACTTCATACATGTCTAAAGAGTTCTATTACCTGACATTATTTTCATACATTTCTCATGCCAGTTCACCTTCCTTATGCTAATGAAGCTTTTCAGTTAAGTCCTTTCTTGTTAACAATGTCTAAAAACTGAAGGCCAAGTAATGAGCAGATCAATAGCTCCCATTAAAGTCTCTTTGTAGAGCCTCTTCTAATTTTATCTCCTATGAAGTGACCTCCAATTTGCATAAGAGAGATACTACTTAAACTTACAGGCAGGATTGATTGACTGAACCTGACAAAGGTGGGAGAGCAACTGCTTAATTTAAAGCACATCCAAAAGATGGTGAGCATGATTAAGAACTATGCTATAAATACTCTCATATTCCTTATTTCTGCTGGTTCTTAAAATTAACCCCCTCATGTATTTTCCTTAGGTCAAGAACTAAATACCACTAAAATAATTCTAGGTCAAGGGGCAGTAAACTAGGAAGCAGGCATTTTTTTAGGTACTAGAGGCAGAAGAATAAAGACCTATGAAAGGACACAGGTCTGAACCAAACTGACTCCATGACAGGCTTTAAGTTTCCCCTCTGACCTTAAAGGCCTAAGTGTCAGTTTCCCCAACACTATCAGGCAGGCAGTTACACACTGCCCAAGGCAGGAGAGACCACCTTCCAACACCCAATCAGAAAAGGCCAGCAACCACCCTCCACATTCCTAAGGGTGAGGCCTGTAGATAGAAACTATAGATAGGACTCTGTTGCCTAATGGTAAAGTTAACCCATTAGTCACCGAACAAGACCCTGGGCTCACTCTGTAATTGGTTAATTTCAAAGATACTCTAAATATTGTGATTGGGTCCCGCCAAAAGCAATGAACACTCTAAGCAATGTGTATGGTTAAAGTTGCTGCCAGTACTGTTGTACAATTATGATTGTACCTATGTCTCAATTTCCTGTAACTCCTCCTTCCCAAAACCCATAAAAACCCTGCTCAACCCTTGTTCGGGGCTCTCAGCATGGAACCACTGTGCTGGTGAAGTCTGTGAGCCCAAGCTTAAGCCCAATGATCTTTAGTTCCTAATAATAAATGCCCTTTGCTTTTGCATGCATGACTCGGTCTCCCTGGTGGTCTCTGGTTTTGGGGGACGATATTGTGATCTGGGCATAACACTTACACTAAGACATTTGGTTGTCTAGTGTCAAAAGTTTTACATTTTGGTTTGTAGTACCGGGACTGAGACATTCTTATAAATTTCCACAGCTAACTGTTTTAACCTGATAATGTTGGCTTCAAAGATCCTTTTGCTCCGTTCCCTTTCAGTTGCTCCCTGTTCTTATATCATCCTTTTAATGTTTTCTTTAGTAGACAAGAACACAGTTCTTCTTTCTCTTGGAGGCTCTTTTTCTAGATAATTATCCCACCCATATCCGTCTTTATGGAATGTGACTATTGCATAGGCTTCTACTTAGTAGATCCTAGAAATGTTTTCTCTTATCTCAAGCATTTCTATTCAATTTCTTTTTCAATTGTCCCTATTACCATCACTGAATGAATGTCCAAGGTTTAGAGAGAGTGTATTGGTGGGCAGAGCAGCATTAAACTGATACTTACATAATAATAATAATATACAGTGGGTGCTTATAGTATGTCTAGAATTGGGTTAAATATTTATTTAAATCATCTTAACCTTATTCTTGAGACTTACTTATTAAGTAAACACCAAATGTGCCCCAATTTGGGGAAGAGGCAGCTAAGGTAACAGAGTTTAAGTAGAAATGGATTTAAAACATGGATTTAGGTATTTATAAAAGTCACTGAAAGGTGAGAGGACTGGACTTTGAGTGAGGCTTCTTGGGAACAATGTCTAACAAACATAACAGGACAGGTCTGACCTCCCAGCGGAAATGTGGGGGATCAGCAGATCTTGCTGAACTCGTGATTATAAGAATATACAGCTACAGCTGCAAGTGGGAGAAAAGACCAGGAAGCTTCTGAAGCCATCGTGATCCCTTTTTTAAACTTACAAAGCTAGACACTAGTGCCCTGTTGCAGAAAAAGACCTCATTTCTATATTTTTAACCAGAAAAAAAAAAAGCAATTACAATGCAAATAAGGTCTACATGATCACTCCTTTACCTTTTAAAATTTCTGTGAGTGCAATCTAATGGGTGATCCTAATTTGTCACTGGGTCCTGGCTCAAGGGAATATGGGAAATGTAGTTTCAGCCTGCCATCGTCAAGGGCAAAGGAAGGCATTCTAGAAGAGGTGGAATAAATATGGAGTGACAATCGAATAAGCGATATCTAACACAGAAAATAAGTGAGTGTGTCATGATACAGAGCTAGTATTCGTGCAGCTGAGAGTACAAATAAGGTTGACTTGTCTGCAAAGTCTAACATTTAACCACTATACTATACTGCCTGTACACTAAGATGCTTCATATTTCCAAATGCAGCTTTTTGGAAACATTACTTTGTGCGTTTTAAAAGGAAAAATCTGGGGTGCCTGGGTGGCTCAGTCGGTTGAGCATCTGGCTTCGGCTCAGGTCATGATCTCATGGTTCGTGGGTTCAAGATCCGCCTCAGGCTCTGTGCTGACAGCTCAGAGCCTGGAGCCTGCTTCGGATTCTGTGTCTCCCTCTCTCTCTGACCCTCCCCTGCTCTCACTGTCTCTGTCTCTCAAAAATAAAAATAAAAACCATAAAAATTTTTAAAAAAAATAAAAGGAAAAATCTTCTTGATAACAAAGGACTAGAAAATTTTAAAAAATCTCAAAGACATCATCTTTCCTTTTTAAAAAAAGTTATAAGCTTATTATAGTAATTAATATGCTACCTACATTTTTTTAACTGGATAAAAACCTGGGTTGCTTACACTTACTTCATGTAAATTATGCCAAACTAGAGAATGTTGTTGCTCCTTTGATATATTCCGTGTTCAAATCCTACCATGCTGTGATCTAAAGAGAGGGTGATTCTTTTGATATTATTGCTATAATTTTATAGCCTTTGAAATCTATAATTTAAAAGCCTAAATACTTATTTCAAAAACTTCTGCTAGATTCTCTAGCTATCAGTAAGGCTCTGGGATAGTCAGCCACAATTGCCAAAATGTGTCTGACTCTAGTACTCATGATATCCAGAGATGAAGGATGATAGCATCTTCTGCCAAAGGAAGGTCAAGAAACAAAAAGATGCCCAACAATGGGAGGCCTCTCTCCTCTGCCCTTACTGGAGTGACAGATACCACTAATGCTAACCCACCTGCCTTGTTTTCTTTAAAGTTTTTTTTAATGTTTATTTTTGAGAGAAACAGAATGTGAGTGGGGAAGGGGCAGAGAGAGAGAGAGAGGGAGACACAGAATCTGAAGCAGGCTCCAGGCTCTGAGCTGTCAGAACAGAGCCAGATACAGGACTCGAACTCAAGAATGGTAAGATCATGACCTAGGCTGAAATCTGATGCTTAACAAACTGAGCCACCCAGGTGCCCCTGCCTTGTTTTCTTTAAGATATTTGTGTATCTTGGGGCGCCTGGGTGGCTCAGTCGGTTAAGCGACCGGCTTTGGCTCAGGTCAGATCTCACGTTTGTGGGTTCGAGCTCCGCGTCAGGCTCTGTGCTGACAGCTGGCTCAGAGCCTGGAGCCTGCTTCTGGTTCTGTGTCTCCTTCTCTCTCTGCCCCTCCCCCTCTTATGCTCTGTCTCTCTGTATCAAAACAAATATCAAATAAAAACATTAAAAAAAAAAAAGATATTTGTGTATCTTGTGTTCTTATGTACCTTTAAGATTCACAAAGGAATTTTCTGGGACAGAACTTTTCTTTAGCCTTTTAAAAAATGTTATTATTGTTATTACCAGCTTAGTAACTCTTGTCTTACATTGCTATATCTGGGAAAGGTTCAATAATTGTGCATTCAGGGTACTCAGGAGAACAGGGCATACTGCTGGTAGTTAGAGTACCCGATTTCTCTACCTTTGACTTAATGTACGATTTTGACAGTCACTCCGCTTCTTTCAATCTGATGTATCCTCAAAAATACCAAAAACACATCAGTGGATATTCTTTGAATGGTATCAACATTCAAAAGAATCTCAAGACTTCTGTTTCAGATACCTGCTTGACTACTTATTAAAAAAAAAGTTTTTTTTTCACATAGCTTTCTATTATGAGGATAAGAATAGAAAGTTAATAAAGCATTTGTCATATTCATTTTTTTTTCTTTTTGGGGTTGCTCTTTAGCAATTTTTTTTGTACTACATTGCAAGAAAACTACTGCCTCCTTCCAGTAAGACAGGTAGCTTGAGTTTTCTGAAGAAATAAGAACAGTCATTCAAGTGGCAGAAACTGGTAAATTTGCCTGAAGAAAATGCAATTAATGTGTATGTGTGAAAACTGTGGGGTTAAAACACACACACACACACACACACACACACACACACACACACACACAAGGCACCTGAGTGGCTCAGTCAGTTAAATGTCTGACTTCAGCTTAGGTCATGATCTCATGGTTTTTGAGTTTGAGCTCCAAGACAGGCTCTGAGCTGGAGCCTGCTTTGGATTCTGGGTCTCCCTCTCTCTCTGCCCGCCCCCTGCCCCAAACAAACATTAAAAAAATTAAACACACACACACAGAAAATTTCCCATTTCTAGCTTCCACTTCTTTTAGGTTTCACATTTGCATTGGCAGGATATTAAACAGGCTACTAGAAAGTATATAAATGTTCCCCTTGAACAATTAGTCTTATGAAATAGGATCAATTATTCAATAATGATCTTTAAGCCCCTATCATGTGTAAGAAAAATGTATACTTTCTGGGGCCTTGTGGTCTCTTTTACTCTTTGTTATGCATTTGCTGTAGCAATTTAAGCGAAGCCTTTATATCTGCCTTATAGATAAGAAAAGGATCTTCTGTCTCTTAGTTTGGGTTGCCCAGGACCTTTATTCGTTAAGTGGGTGAATATCTAAAGGAAAAATAACAAAAAGAGGTAATTAACAGTAGAAAATGTCTCCCCTAGACTTACTTGGTAATTATGTAAGTTCAGTCAGCTGTGCCTATACTTGTCAAACAAATTGGAGTACTTTATAAATATTTTTCAATGGATATAAAATTCTGAAATCTGGACTCCTCGAATTGACAGGTCATCGTGCATTTCTCTCTTTCATCTTTTGAAACAAAGCCAATGTACTTGTGCCTTCTTGATTCAGTTGTGGGATTTTACCTTGTTCCTGTGGCCACTGGATAGGATGTGGTTCTGACAAAATAGTAACCTCTTTGGTGACAAAGCTAACTGGGCTGATCTGCTTGCACATGTTTTCTCTTTCTCCCTTGCATTCCGTTTCTAGAAGTGGTTTAAGAGAACGATTTTTCCAGATAGAAGAGTACTGTTCTTTGGCAAGAGTATTTATTTCTTCCTCTTTGTCTCCCACTAGATTTTAGGTTCACTGAAGCATGGAGCAGGCACTCTGTCTTACTAATCTTTTTATTTTCCTAGAGCTATATTTTCCTTACCTGTTTATATTATGAAACTACAATAATCTATCGCCTTTATCAAATCAATTTTTAAAGTATGATATTTTTGTTTTCTTAGGAATTCCACCAAGTAACTAAAGGAAGCATGACTTCTGTCCTCTTAATATATTTCAAAAATAGGCATTGCTACAAAAAAATAATAATTCTTGGGATTCTCCATAATATTTTCATATCATTTTTATGCTGTTTTATTTCTTATGGTGTTTTGCCCAATTGTAATTATATTTATGTGTGCCTTTTTTGTCCTATTAGGTTAAGTTACACAGGGGCCCTATCCCTTCCATCTGCTGTTGTATTATGATAAGGTAAATATAGGATAAAATAGGCAAGGGGGAAAGGGTAGGACCTAAGGTCTCAGGGTAGGGAAAAACACATGTTTTAGCACAATGCTGGGAGTGTCTGACCCTAGCGAACTCCCTTGGGTGAGTAAGGTTCCTCTTAAGAATGTAACAGACACCAGCTACTCCCCCTCAGGTTTTCCTTAGAAATTTGACAAAATACCTGAATAAAAATAAGTAGACCATAATAGGTATGACCCACAAGGAATGGTATGGCCATACCACCCCTCATACAATGGAACTGAACCAACCAGGAACGGACAACCCAGCACCAGGAGTTATCCAGCCAATAAGGGTAAAACCTGAGAAGGAACAAGGGGGAAGGGAAGGGAGGGCTGACCAGAACCTTATAGAACAAGGACCCCTGCCCTATAGATGAGGGCTTTCACTTTCAAATGTCCCTTCTTTGTAAAGAGAGTTTTCCTGCTATTCTTACTTTCTAAGCTTATACTCTAATACTTTTGCCTGCTGCTCATTTTGTGTCCACCTCTTCATTCTTCAAAGTGGCAAGAAAACAAACCCCAGGTAAATATCCTGCAACACTATCACCAATATTGTGCTAGTTGATTTTGTATGTATTTTATCACTTAAACATTGAAAGCAGTCTGTTATTAGGAATTACTGTTTTCCTTTTACATTAGGAAAACTAAGCCTTCAAGAAGTTAAATATCCTTTTAAAAGCTATACAGCTAGTACTTGGCAAAGAATGATTGTTAGGGATCTGTGACTCTCAAACAAATGCACATTCTTCATCTTGCTACTGCTGGAGTTCCAAAAGAGTAGAAAATCATGTTCTGTACAAAATATAAGTCTCTGGTTCACCTGTAATTCTGATTCCACTTTGTAGTATTGTAACTGCCAAACCCTATTTTTGACCAAACATCAACAGAGATTAGGAGCTTTCTCTCTCTAGATATGATCCAAACACACTAAGGTGCTCACATAAAAGATGTTATATAAATAAGCAGAATTATTTTCTTAAGTTTTTTTAATGTGTATTTATTTTTGAGAGAGAGAGAACAAGCAGAGGAGGGGCAGAGAGAGAGGGAGACACAGAATCTGCAGCCGGCCTCAGGCCCTGAGCTGTCATACAACTCGGTATCCTCGAGATCATGACCTAGGCTGAAGTTGACGCTTGACCAGCTGAGCCACTCGGGCACCCCAGCAGCATTATTTTCAACCTAATATGATAATGAGAGGTAATAGAACTGTAAGAGGTGATGATATAATTTTTGATTTGTTTTGTGTTTTCCTTACTATTTTGTAATCATTCTACCTAGTTTCATAATTATGCATTTTCAACAGTGATGTCACCTGACTCCATCTTCTCTAGAGAACATTTACTATTTGTATTCTTTTAAATATACTCAAACTTAACCATCATTGCAATGCCTAAAAATAATATTAGTAACCATTATCACTAAGTATTTACAATGCACCGTTACTCAACTGGTAAGTATTTTCTATGCAAGACACAATCTTATGGAGGGGCATCTGGGTGGCTCAGTCAGTTAAGTGGCCAACTTCAGCTCAGGTCATGATCTCACAGTCCATGGGTTCAAGCCCCGTGTCGGGCTCTGTGCTGACAGCTCAGAGCCTAGAGCCTGCTTCAGATTCTGTGTCCCCCTCTCTCTCTGCCCCTCCCCTACTCATACTCTTTTTCTGTCTCAATAATAAACAAAACATAAAGAAATAAATAATCTTATGGAATATGTACATCATTATCCTGATTTTTCAGATGAAGCAGAGGCTGATAGGATTCTCTTCACATTCAAGGCTCAGCTCACATATCTACTTAGAGAGTTTTCCTAATCACCCTGTATTAAGTTGAATTCTCATTTCCTGTGTCCTCACACCTCACATTCTTTCCCTTTATACTCTATTTTTTTTATGTAACTAACCACTAGGTGAAATTCTATATACATGTTTGCTGTTTTTATTGTCTCTTCCAACTACAGCTAAGATCCATATGTTATGTACTCTGTGGTCACCACGTATCTCCAAGGTCTGAAACAGGGCACAGCACAGAATTAACACCAGATAAATAACTGCTGAATGAACAAAATGAAATAATTGACTTAAAAATGATGTTTGGAGCTGAGATGAGAGAACTCAGGTCTTCTAACTCCAGGTCCACTCCTCTTTATGCTGTATTGTGTAAGATGATACAAAAAAACTGAATTTGTGATTTTTCAAACTTGAAATGCTGAGATTTTCTTTAATTTTTAGCTACACAGCTTCTCTTAAATTGTAGTGGGTTAACATGATTAAAGGGAGAATGTGCAATCTACTAAAAGGGCAATCTACAAAGACGGTATGCAGGCTGCTGCTCCTATATATAAATCAATCTCATTTGTGTGAACAGAAATCTTCATTGCACAATAAACCAACAACACAAAGTTCAAATTACTGTACTCTTCAGAATATATTTATTTTAATTTCTTTTAAAATTGCCTAGAATTCAAAGTTTTACTGCCCTTACTTTGACTAGTTGGGAGTAGTAAAACCTTATTCTGTGCCTATACACATCTTTTTGATAATCCTCACCCACTTTGAGTCTGAAAATTGACCTTTGATGAAACCTCTCTTGGCTCATTTTGCTACAAATTAGAAGAACTTAAGGAATGAGAACTCAGGAACTGAATTTGAATTAGGATGACTTTTAAAGGTACAAGTCAATTAGCCACGAAGGCTTCAGAGGTGAAATCATCTCATTTGTGATCCTGCCTGTTGGGGGTCCTAATGGCTCCATCTGATTAGCTTGACTGCCTTACTTTTCCAATACCTACACCTAGAGGGCTCAGACTGAGGACTGAGTTACAGCTAAAAGCTGTGCAGCAACCTTCTCCAAACTGAAAACACTGTATTTGCGAAGCAATTTGGCTTCAATTGGTTCTTGTTTTATTTTAAAAATCTTCTTGTGTAGAAACAGGAGTCATGCAGGATTTGTCAGTAAGTGGATTTTATTATATGAATGGTCTTAAGGTTCTCATGTGGGTACATAACTTTTCCTACATGAGAATACATACTCAGAGAACACCAAATGTATGACCAAGCTGGGCATTTAACTTTCTCTTATTGTCAGTATTAAGCATGCATAGTCACAATTACAATTTTAGGAAGAGTGTAACATGTTGGTGCCCAGTCTGGTGACTGGCATAAGCCTATATGATCTCAGAGCTGAGCTGACTCTAGCTAGAGTTGGACATTTCTTCAAGGGTGGCATGAGGCAGCATAACCATGATTGTGAAAAAGAATTACTGTTAAAAAGAGCTGATTCAGTGAATTGAATTCAAAGAGTGTTAAATTATTCTGTACTTGTTAAAGACAGTAATGAAGACCATTCAAGAGACTACTGCAATGGGATTTCACAGTAGATGAAAGAGAATGACCTCAACTCTGAATAGAAGGAAACATGGGAATTTATAGCCAAGTGGAAAGATAGGGGCCAGTAGATGGAATATTACTAAAAAAATTTTCAGAAATAAGGAAGAAATTCTGGTTAAAATAGGTTGGAGAGAATTAGAGCTGAAGGCAAACCAGGGGAATCAGATATCACCTCGGGGATAGTGGAAAATGAGGAATATAAAAATATAATGCAGATGATCAGGTATAAAGGGTGGGGCATTCTTGATCAACTGACTTAGCAGGAGTCTTGCTCTTGTGGACAGTCCCAAGGGCAAGACCAAGTCACAAAGGGCTCAGGCAAGCCTGACAAAATTTTGGTTAAGGAAAGTATTTGTTAAGAGCAAGCTATATGGATGCAAAGACAACAAGAAAATATTTTATAAAACCTAAGTGTGCATTCAGGAACATCGTAGGTTCAGAGGTCAGGAGTGGTTGAGGACAAGATTCTGCATGCATGCAGAATCATTGTGAAGTTTCCTTTATACATGATGCCCACTGCCTGTCATGAAAGTAAAAGTGAAGGCAACTTGGAAGCAGAATATAGGACTGACCATATTGATTAGTTACTCCTAAAATGAGGGATCCATAAACCAAACAAAGATGAAAAGATTAAGTAAAAGCTATGCTCACAAACAGGAAACTTTAAGCGTTCTATCAGTTATCATTAGTCCTGCCTACTTTTTGTTTTTGTTTTAGTCCATGTTTAAAGCCACTATAGATGTGTTTTATGGCACCACTCCTGAACCATTCTTTTAACCCATGTTTTTCTGAGCATTTGCAAAAGCGATCATGACTTTCCTAATATTACCTAAATTCACATAGTTTCTTTTTTTAAACTTTATAGGTGCTTTCATATTTTATCATATTTGAGCCTTGAAATAGTTGTGAATGGTGAGTATGTGTAGGCATTAAGGTCCTTTCTCTAAGACTGAAGAAACAGAAGCACAGAGAGGTTAATTGGTATGACCACGGTTACACAGTTTGGAAATAGCAGAGTTAGGGCTTAAACTTGAGGCTTCTAATTCTGAATTCTGGGCCTTAAGAACAATGTTATGTTAGAACATTGTACATAAAAGGAGAAAGTTAAATTTATTTAATGTGTTAGGGTTGTGTCCCCCCCCCCCCAAAATAGATGGAAAGGCTTTAAAACTTGTTTTACCTATTTTCTTAAAAGATAATGTCAATGTTTATTTTCCTGATGCTGAAGAACCAAAATATGTTTCTGTTAGTGCCTGCCTCATTGCCAAATGATGGAAATACAAATGGATCTATTTCTGCAAAGGCATTTTCATCAAGCCACATGGAGCTCCTGGGAAGATCACTACCATGAAATCACTTAGGGTCAATATTGATTAGTTTAGGTACTTGGAACTCAGGTTATGGAAGCCATGGAGAGAACAAAACAAGCCCCTGGTATATCTGTGGACTTTATTCTGCTTTTGGGCCAAGGACTGGTCTCCTGCTCCTGTCCTGGTGACTAGACGGAAAACTATACCAGATGACTCTAGCTGATAGACTGGTTCATTTGTTCACATACTGTCTACTTAATGCTAAGCACTGTGCTATGTATAGGGGATTCTAAGAGAAACAACAATGTGTTTTGTCTTTTAAAAAAGTTTAGCATTTCTTGTTCAGTGGTATGGAAATGCTTAAAATATCATTAAAATTAAACAGAAGTCTGAAATGACTGGTATATAGGATTTAGGGTGTAGGAAAACAGCCTAACACAGTAGTTAGAACACAGATTGTAGAATCAGACTGTCAATGTTTAGGTGTTACATCTGTAACTTACAAGCTATGTCAGTTTAGCCAAGGTATTCAACCTTTGTCTCAGTTTCCTCATCTGTAAAATGGGCATGAACTTATCTTACAGGGCAAGTTTAGAATTAATATTTTTAAAGTGTTGGCACATGCGAAGCACTAAAGAAGTCTCTATTAAACAAATTAAAAGTAAGAATCAGAAAAAGCAAGAAATAAGACTGGACAGGCAATAAAAATGAACATTTAGTGAGTGTTTGTAAATGCTAGGTATTGCAGGGCACTTAACTCTTAACTGTTACAATCACATGAGCCAGTAGGTTTATAATCTCCATAATCGAAAGCTTCTCAACCTTGACACTTCTGACATTTGAGAATGAATAATTCTTTATAGTGAGGGGTTGTCTTGTGCATTGCAGGATGCTTAAAAGGATCCCTGGCCTTTACCCACTAGCTGCCGGTAGAATTTCTCCCCCCAGGTGTAAAAATCAAAGATCTCTCCGGACATTGACAAATGTCCCCTGGGATGCATGATCACCCGTGATTGAGATCACTGCTAGAATAAGGAAAATGAGTCTGAGTGAGGTTAAGCAATTTTTTTCAAGGGTACACAGCAAATGATGGAATAACATCATCAGTGTCAAATTAGCCTGGATAACCCCTGTAAAGACAAGGGTATAATGAAGAATGTCCTATAAAGGTGAGGACATAATGAATAAAGTTTAATAAAGTTTCTAGCCACATGTTGTGAAATCTGTATTATAGGAATTGACTTGATTTTTCACTGGGCAATAGGATTAATTTGATCAGATCTGTGTTTGGTATTATCATGGCACATATATGGACTGATGGGAGGAAAAACTGAAAAGTGAGAAGTTACAAAATCATTCAGATGAGGCATGTTGAGGACTTGAACTCAGGCTAGACCGAACAACAACAAAAATGAATAAATACCAACCACTGAGTACAATGTGTTGAAACTCTTCATTATTATATTCATCCTGTATGAAAGACTCCAAATGGGTTTCTTTAATAGCCTCATCATAGGATAAATATAAGAAACTGTAATTTAGGTCCATATTATAGAGAAAGTGGCTCTGGCCCTGATATATTAATTACAAACATACAGGGTTATACAAATGGTCAGTGGTTCCTAACCCTTCAATTTAATCCCTGGAATGGCCTGTCTTCTCACATACCTTTTGATCTAAAAAGTTTCCCATTACTGACTGCAAGAGAATGGACATTTACAAAGCTAATCAATACCAGCTTAATGTATCTGCTTCAATCTACTTTACTTAATGACATGGCACTACCCCAAATAGCCTTTTCATATAGGCAAGGTTCAGATCCTCTCAACTATATATCTGATTTTAATCCTTTCTTCTTCTTTCATTTATCTCCTTGACCTCCCTCCCTCTCTCATCATCTCTTTTTCTCTGTCTCTTCTTTCAGTGTGATACAGACTCTAAAAAGCATAATCAATTTCATAACCATAATAATAGGATCAACAAAAACAGCTATCTCTTTTTAAATGTTTATTTGAGAGAGAGAGACAGAGACAGAAAACAGAGACAGAGACAGAGTATGAACAGGAGAGGGGTAGAGAGAGAGGGAGATATAGAATCTGAAGCAGGCTCCAGGCTCTGAGCTGTCAGAACAGAGCCCAATGCAGGTCTGAAACTCACAAACTTCGAGATCATGACCTGAGTCGAGGTCGGATGCTTTAATCAATTGAGCGACCTAGGCATCCCCAAAATAGCTAACTTTAATTGAATATTTGGTAGGTGCCAGGCATGACTTTAAGCTCCCTGAATTTATTAATTCATTTAGTCCTCACCACAACCTTATGCGGAAAATATGAGTCCTATCCCCATTATACAGATGAAGAGCCAGAAATACTTCCTCCCCAAAGTATCAGAATCCAATAAGCTAATGGATGCACTAGCAAACTGCAAAACACGACAGATTTGAGCTGTTGTTATTAATTCATTTTCTGACTTCATTATCCCACAAAGTGAAATCTGACAACTCTACTTAACCTAGACCCTTAAAACCTACAAACAATAATTGGAATGGAGAGCAGATGCTTCCTATTTAACAAGGCTTGTTCTAACAAATAACAAAAGCTCTATGGTTCCTGTTTACTTAGTTGAAAATGAATTTCTGTTCACTTTAAATCAAGTCAAGCATAATTAGGATTAAGAACTAACTGGAATTGAAAAATGATTGAACATAAGTGTCATCTATCTGGCCAGTATATCTGTATTAAAAGAATTAACTTGAATAGCTGAAACGCACTAACCTTGTGTAGTTGCTTTCTGTTCTTTCCTCCAAATACTGAAGGATGGGCTCAGTGAGAAATAGATTCTTTATAGGAGGCTAACAATTGTGTCATCCCACCAGACCTTATCATAGCTATCGAGGTTAAGTACAGACATGGAGCGAGAAGGAATATGCTGTGGTGTAAAAGTTGGAATTTCTCTTAAAAGTCTAAAATATTTCACACACACCCATATCTCATAACACTACTCTCCTAAGTATCATCTCTAGACTTAGTGATTTCTTTTCCATGACATCCAACTCAGAATGTGTGTGTTAATGGTTCACGTAGAATTACCAGAGAATTCCTTTCTACCATTCCTCATCACTTCCCTTGAACTTCATTTACTTTTCTGCTTTTCATTCCTAAAATTTTGTTTTTCAGACATTCAGTTTAGATTGTTCATCTCAGCCTTTTCCTTCTTCCTTCTCCTTCCCTCCCCTTCCCTTTTCTCTCCTTCCTTCTTTCCCCCTTGCCCTGTCTCCCCTCTTCCTCTCTGTCTTTGTCTCTCTTCTATTCTTTCCGATGGACTCAAATACTACATTTGCCTGGATGATGTTCTGACTCAAATGCTCTGTCTTTATGAATGTTCAAATAGACTTTAAAGTAAAGGATGCCTCACTCTCTGGGCTAAACTATACTTGGATTTCCCTGGCTGCAATCAGAACAATATTTCAGGACATCAATAGACCAAATCCTGTGAAATGTTCTCACTTTCCCTCAATGGCCCATTAAACAAATGCCAAGGAGTACTGTGTTCAGGCCTTTGTCAAAGGTAAGATGTGTCAATGTTCTAAGAAACCATGGCAGAGCTAACTTAGTAAAAGGAGAGGATATAGAAAACTCCTTACCAGGAGTGTAAAGACAAGTTCCTCTGGGCCACTCTTCCATCAAGGAGGGGATGTTCTGATTCCTTTCATTATCCTCCTTCTGCAGAAATTAATAAACATCCAAGAATAAGTTTGTTTTCCTTTATTCAATATTCAAATGGGCACATTTGCCTACAAGTTATTTATTTAGGCATAAACATAAAATGATAAACAAGCATGATTTCTAAGTAAAATGGCTAAGTAGGAAATTTATAGATGTTGTATAATTGCTTAATGTGGAGTAGCAGCCTACCTTTTTGGAAATAGCAAGCATATAATGACCATCTCTTACTTTAGAAAAATAGAAAATAGTCCCCATTTATTAATTTCATCTGCTTTCCTTGAAAAAGAAAAATGCTACCTCGTGTTGTAATGGAGAAGATTCTTCCAAGGATTGCCCTTTAATATCATGATGTTTGAGCTCAAGATCTATTTCTACCTTGAGAGGCAATGCCAAAAAGATGGCAGGCCGATTTCTTAAACAAGTTATGTTCAAAACTAAGTTTACTAATTTAACCGCAAAATCTTGTCAAAAACTATATTTCCAATCTCAAATTGTATAGACAACTTCAATTTAATTACCCAACTAGAAATCTCAGAGTCAGTTTTCTCTTTTCTTTCTTTACCCCAACTCCTGTTGTCATTCAGTGTTTATTGGACACGGAGCATGTGGAAGTCAGAAAGGCGTCCTCCTTTTCCACTGTCACCGCCATGGCCTTAGTTGCCTCTCCTGTGAGCTATTGCTGTAGTTCCCCCACTGACTTGCTGGCATTCGGTTTCTCAGTTTTCCAATTTTATCTTTCACTGCTTTCCTTTTTACTTTTGTAGGCTTCGCTCTTCCTACTGCCTTCTTTGAATATTTTTAGTTAACCTTTCTACCTTTTAGACCTCTGCACACTTTGTTCTTCCTTCTCCCAAACTCCTGCATGGTATCACATTATTTTTCCTGTTAATTGTCCTTTACTAACCGCTTTCTCCTGAAAAATCCAAAATAAAATAAATCTGAAAATCCACAGAAACTGGGTTAGGAGATCTTTCTAATGTGTTCCAAACAGCTTTCTCTGTCCCTCCAGTACTCATCTCACCAGGCACTGTCACTGTTCACTGACACTTGCATATAGACCACATTTAGTCGGGGAGGTAAATGAGGACAAAAATCATTGTTCTTATCTCACAGCACTTAGACCAGAACAGTGCTCAATAAACATTTGTTGAATAAATTGATGAATACCACTCTTTCTCTTCATCATTTATTATTTCACACTTTTACTTATTCATGCAGCAAACTTATACAGTGTACTATTGTTTAAAACACCAATAGCTGCTAGGTGCTAAAAGTTACAAGCTTGCCATTTGCTATGAGTTCCCTTCAAGCTTCATCCACAATTTGATTCCTACTTGTCTTTCAAGTATAATTTCCTCTTTCTTCCATAAGCACGGTCCATAAACTCTATCATATCGCTCACCATTCATACTTATCAGCCTGCTCACTACTCAGATGCTCCATGGATATTCAATACAGTGTGATTTTACTCTTTTGCCTTGTTCAATATTAAATGCACACCAGTAAATTAATGTTTATATTCATGAATTTAAGAACTACTTATTGCTTATTAACAGGATATTACTGTAACTGCTAGTTACTGCGCTAAGTGCTATGGATATGTGGGGTGATACATCATAGTGTTTCCTCTTTTGGAACTCAATTCTTATAATTTTGAACTTTTATCCACTCTTGCTCGTTCTCAATTCACCTTTTCCATGAAACCTTTCCTGATAGCCTTGTCACATTTAAGTTTCCCATTTTATAATATTTCAAAACTTATTTACTACTTATTTCATTCTGCTTTGTACTTGTAGCCAGTTGTTGATACAGGTCTCTTTCATGACTCTCAAAATACAAGGAGCTTATGGGTTCATACAGGCTTGAAATAAAGGTTAAATAAAAATGGTCCATTCAAATCAGAATTAACCCCAAGTAACAATTGCTTGACAAAAATAAAATTTAACTGAGAATTTCCTTTCAAATGGAATAAAGCACAACAGTTTACTATATACTAGCTAATTTTTTTATAGTATAAACCTACTCAGGCTTGATCATATTTGTATTCTTAGCACATAGCACAGTACCTGAATATACTAGGTATTCAATAAATAGTTAATGAGTAAACAAACCAATTAACTAATCTTCTGTTAGCTATGTGATTAAAAAAAAAGTCAACTCTTTGATGTTCAGTTTCTTCATCTATAAAATGATATAACAAGTGTTAACTCATAAGTTCTTTGCAGAACTTAAACAACTAAATTAGACTTCACTTGTTGAATAAAGAGCTATTATTATCATTTGCTAACTTTAAAACTATGTCTTGGGAGTTATAACTATGACTAAGGTCAGCATGATATCTGTGCCAATTAATGAGCCAATTTAGGTGAACATATTTTCAATCTTCTATGCTTTCTCTTCATTTTCCCTATTTAAAAATATATAGATAATTTAAAGTAGGTTACATTTCATGTTCCCTTCTTCACTTGCTAGAATTCTGAAATATGAGTCATTCTGACAAGGAAGTTTCAATGTATTTCATAAATATGAAATCTGAGGATTGGTTTGGACTATCATCATCATCTCATTCTTTTCTTAATAAATGGAAATATTCGTTCTCAACAATCATGACTTGATGGTCACCAAGCCCCAGATGTAATACCTGATACTGGGAGTTTACATGTAGTGAATGGTGTCTTGCCTTCCATGGTACTAAAATTCTGCCTCTCTTCAGCTTTTTTGTAACTTCCAAAAATTGTTCCTCCCTCTTCTTGAACTGAACTGCAAAATTCTACTCCTCCTTTGATCCATAAGGTCTATCACTATCTTAAGGCAGTTATTAATTCATCTTTAAGATATTTTTTAACCAGGTAAGTATTTCCAGGTCCTTCAACCAGTCTCATACTATATGGTTCATGAATCGTCTGGCATTTTGATATTCTTCCTCCTAAATCAGATTACATATTTTCTATATAGTATTATATACATAATCTGAGGGGCCCATCACAAAAATGAAAATGTCAAGCTCCTACTTTAAAGAATATTCATAATTTCAAAACAGGAACAGTAGAGACTTAAATCAACTGGGAAACCCTTCTAGGCATAGGACCCTGGGTAACTGCACAGGTTGCATCCTACTCCTGATTCTATGGAGAAATTTCATTTACACAGTCTTCTGTGATACCTTAAAAGGAGTTAGGAACCCTATTGTATAGTGACATTGCACACTGATATTTTCCTTTGTATATGGTGACAAATTCTAGTTAGCTCAGGGTAACCCTGATTTATGTCTGTCGCCACACTGTAATTATTAAGAGCACTCCTTTGCAATCTCAGTGTGTACTCAAATTATATGGGTAACCTAATGCTGAAAGCAGTAATCAAATCTGTATTGTCTGTACCTGTATTCCCTAGGCCTTCATTGTGTCTAGGGAAAATAACTGACTTTAACAAATGTTAAGCAGTATTGATCACAATGTGAGATCTTGGGAAGAAAAGGTTAACACATCACCAACTAACACAAAATTTTAATATTCTTTAATAAAATTGTGTGTCACAATGTTCTATATCAATATTTATATCTATGCATGGATAGTTATTTCCCTTCCTGTACTTTTAGTTCAGCTATACACTCCTACTCATGAGGATTTCCTAGACTCTACCAGATAGAGTGATCATTTCTGATCTTTTTTCTACTTTTCTATAACTTGTTCTTATAGTTTTAATAAAAGTTACTACAATTAAATTATAAATGTTTATTTATGAGCCTAAGTCCACAATTATATGTAAGACTCTATTATACAGGAATGTTATTAATGACATCATAAAAGCCATGAGGGATTCTTAACATGTTTGTAGAATAACTAAATGGAAGCAAGAAATGAAGATAATGGTTTTTAGCTTTAATTTCTAAGGAGAAATTCTATCTTTTTAGTTCTTGTGTAATATACATACACATACAATTTAGGGGTTTTACAAAAGTCTCTCTTCTGCATGATGCAGAAAATTGCACTACAGCAGTGTCTGAATCAAGTTTGAGTAGAACCTTCTTATGAAAAGAATACTACAAGTATTCTCATAATTAACAGTCATGGTACAGAAGCAAAGAAAAGAGTATACAAACTGGAATTCATGGGCCAAAGTTCAGAGGCAAGTCACTCTCTGGTTTTAGGGGAATATTAGTATAGTGTCCAACACATTGTAGGCACTCAACAAGTCACATTTCCCCCATTTGATTTAATTTGATGTTGTCATTTGATTTAAACAGTATGTCAATCTAATAGGTGCTCAGCACTGGTTCTGTGAACAATGTACTGCAGTAAATGTGAAATAAACATATTTCTAGAACAGGCTTTAACATTGGACTGGTTGAATTACCCTCGGCATCTCATTTACCTTCTTTGAATTTCTGTTTTTTAATCTATAAAATTACATATAATCAGATTATTTAAAGCATATGTTACTTTCAAACTCTAAGATTATCTGCCTCTATAGGGTGCTTTTTTTTTCTTTAGGGTATATACTTAATATCTATATGATTTGATTATACAAGGCTTTAAAAGTCAGGAAAAAGAGTTAATCAAAATACAGAAGGCAAAATGGATTCATGCATATATGGGACCTTGTAAATATATAGATACCATTAGAAATCAGTGAGAAATAGTGAAATATAACTAAATTGTACTAGGACAATTGGCTTATATATGGGAACAAAACATGACTGGTATCCTACACTACATTATATGCAAAAGTAAATTCCAGATTTATTAGAAAAAGACTAGATAAGCAAAACTTTAAAACTTTTGAAAAAGAATGTAGGAGACTTATGTGCGAATGGAAATGGATTTCTTAAAGGAGGTCGAAGAAAAAGTAACAAACCATATATGAAAGCATTGGTAAATTGACCCTATAAAACAAAGTTAAAAGAGAAACCACACACTGGGAAAAAGTATTTGCAATGCATGTAACAAAAAAAGATTAGCATTCAGTACCTATAAAGAAAATCTACAAATCAGTAGGTAAAAGACAACCCATTAGATAAATGGGTAAAGGATGTGAACAGAAGGTAAAAGTTAAAAGATTGTAAAAAGCTGTAAAATTAAAAAGCCTACTGATTGTATTCCAATATAAGGAGTCCAGGTAGCCTCACCAGTGATTTGGGAGGAGGCTGTTTACGTGCTGAGTCATTTCAGACAAAAATTGTTTAAGTATGGATAGGGGTTTAACAGATCAAAATTTTAAGAGCAGAGCATCTCGGGCTCTGAGAAGAGATACTCCGTGACTTCTGAAATTGATCAGGATAACAGAGAAAGCCTGTTGTCTCAAAAATGGTAGAATGCAAATGGTTAAAAAAAAATCTCAGTTAACTTTATGTTTCATTTGCCATTGTCCTGGCATGGATCTCTTTATTTCATGACTGCCCTTTGAATATGATTCTAGGATCTTATGCCACTAACAATTTTGCTTATTACTGGGCATAATATTTCCAATATAGGTCTTCTCCAGTGGTTCCAATTGTATTATTTGGTACTTCCTTTGCCTGACTGGCTGCTAGAATTTATTACACACACACACACACACACACACACACACACACACACACACACATCTATCTATCTATCTATCTATCTATCTATCTATCTATCTATCTATATATATATATATATAACTATGTCTGTTCAGAATTCCCCCTCTCCAGTGACTTATAATTCTTCCTACTTCCTACATTCCATGTTACACCTAATGCCAGTTTTTGGATTCCTGACTTCTTCAGCCACAGCTTCAGGTCTGGGCCATGAGTTCTTAAGCCTAGGATCCAAAATACACAGTGCATTTTGAGAAAACATAAGAACCACAGGCTTTTTGGAATAGCTTAGATGCATACAAGGACATCTTCTTGAAAGGTATGTTGGGGTTACTTGATGAAAGACTCAATAGTAGACTAACGGTTTTATAAAGACTTGTTCCACCACATGAAATAATCACTGTGGTTGAACTGCTTGTTTTGGGGAACTGATTACTTCACTCTTACATTTCATATTCAGCAGTTACTTCTAGCTGGGTTTTTTTTTTCATTCATACTTAACTAAGAAAACAAGATTTCTTTCTATCCTTCAGAATTTATCTTATTCTTTGTGATCCCTCTCCTGTCTTTGATAAACCAGAGAGTTACATTACTTGTTTCTGTGTCTATCACCAAGATGCTTTCTGTGTCACTGATGACAATTTGTTTTTTTTTAGTTTGATGAATTGTAGCTATGGGAAAATGTTTTGCTTTCATGAAATGAACATGTATTCCTGGGTATGCAAATGGCATTAAGCTTGCTTGGCTGAATGAGGACTAGTTCTGATATCATGGATAAATAATGAAAATTTACATGAGGAAATAGAAGTTTGGGCTCCTAGAGACCTAAATTTTGAATCCTTGGCTCAGTCATCCATGGGAAATTATACAAGTTAATTAACCTTTTTAAATTTTATTTTTTATCACTTATATAATGACAATATTGTCACATTTACTTAATTTTAAGATAATATCAAAGAAGACATGCCAGCAATTCAGTAACAATATCATGAAATTGATAGATTATATCAAATGCATCACACATATCAATTATGTTTTATATCATGAAACTGAATAATATTTTTTATCCAAGGACTTGTAGTAAAAAAAAATGTTCATAGTAGGCATAACTGTCGTATGTCACATAGAAGGCATTCAAAACTGGTAGCTATTATTATTTGACTGAAATATCAACTGATAATATTGCTATCATTTACATTTAATGAAAAATTGACCTAATCCCACAAACTCTATGTCATGTCTAAAGTCCTTTTAGTTTTCTGCACATTCCTGTGGGTTTCGGTCTTTACTGATAGTTCTTATCCCAAGTTCTTGCTTCTCTTAAGCTCTGATTCATGCCACGCTTTGTTTTTTTCCTATGCCTGATATTCCCCACATTCATTCAGGCTTTGTGTGTATGAAATGTTTAGAGGAACTGGATTTTATTATACTAAAATATTGAAAATAGGGGTACCTGGGTGACTCAGTCGGTTAAGTGCCCGACTTCAGCTCAGGTCATGATCTCACGGTTTGTAAGTTTGAGTCTGTGCTGACAGTTCAGAGCCTGGAGCCTAGAGTCTGCTTCAGATTCTGTGTCTCATCTTTCTCTGCCTCTTCCCCAGTTGTGTCTCTCAAAACTAAATAAATGTAAAAAGAAAAACTTAAAAAATATTGAAAATAAATTATAATCAGAAA
>NC_043707.1:86410177-86427509 GCF_006229205.1 Suricata suricatta
CTCCCCCCCCCCCCCCTCCTCCTCCTCCTCCTCCTCCTCCTCCTCCTCCTCCTCCTCCTCCTCCTCCTCCTCCTCCTTCTTCTTCTTCTTCTTCTTCTTCTTCTTCTCTCTCTCTCTCTCTCTCTCTCTCAAAAATAAATAAATAAACGTTAAAAAAAAAAACTTCCTTGGCAGCCCTGCCACCAGAAATTTCTTCCCCAGGCTGGATTCCTGCCATGTCACTGATTTGTTCTTCCACTAGCATCCTCTTTATTTACTACTTTCTCTTATATAAAACTTGATAATTTTTTATGCAGAGTACATTTTTCCTATGTATATATTTAATTACCTCCTTTTAACCTATGTACTTTGATTAAGCAAGTATATCTAAAACACTACCCAATATTCCTGACACATAGAGACTTCTCTCCTTAAATATAAGCCTGATGCTAATGATCAATATATTTTTCCAAATAGCTATAGTTCATGTAGGATATATTTAATGTTGTCTAAGATGTTAAATTCAACCTTCCATTTTTACCTCACCTGTCTCCATACAACTGAACATGGCTGGAAGGAAACATAAACCATACTGACTGATCTCCCTTTAGATTTATGACCATGAACTTTAGAGGTGCCCTTAATGCTTCCTGGGAATCATACTGTATATCCTTCATCCATTCACTGTCCCCATTATCCTAAATAACCATTTCACAACTTCTTCTCTTCCTTTAACACCACAACACAAAATTGTTTCTTCATTTTCTCTTTTATTTCCAGCTTAGACCTTGCCTCTTGGTAATCTATATGCACATGGACACACACACACTCACACTTACATATACCAACACACCCCACACAGACAACTAGGATCTTCTCCTCTCTCACCACTGTTTCCCTCAAGCTTCTTCCTATGTATCCAACTACCTAGATGATATCTCCACTCTGATGCCAAGTAAGTATCTCAGAATTATGTCCAAAATTGCTGCTTCCTCACTCTCCTGCAGTATCTGCTCCATTGACAACATTCCAAATTGTAGCTGGTGGCAACTCCATTCTATCAGTCATCTAGGCCTAAATTCCTAAAATCATCCTTGATGTCTCTCTGTCACATGGCCTCCCAATAGAATACGCTATTGGCTTTACGTTCAGTATATCACAAACCCTTCTTAGGGCTACCTCACACCACCATTTCTTTTCCAGACTATCACAACAGCCTCTTAATTGGTCTCTTTTCCATCTTCCCGTGTCCTTCTGATGACTATTCTCAATAGAAAATCTAGAGAAAGTCTGTTACACTCTAAATCAAAGCCTATCATGCCCCTCTCAAAATGCTCCTATGGTTCCCCAATTTCTCAGAGTAAGAGCCAGTCTTTATAATGCTCATGAAGCTTTGCAATCTCCATGCCCCCAGTGACCTCTCTCCCTTTCTGTTCTCCAACTACTCCAATCACACAGAAGTCCTGGAAGTCACTAGACACACTCTTTCCTGAGGATATTTGCAGTGGCTGCTCCCTCTTCTAGAATGCTATTGTTCCCTTAATGTCTACATAGCGCATACCTTCATTACCCTCAAGTCCTTCATCAAATGTCACTTTTCCATTGAGACATGCTTGACCATTTCATTAAAATTAAAATATCCTTCTCCACTCTAGGATTCCTAAAAACCTTTGTTGATTTATTTTTTTTTGCGTAGAATTTATTACTTTCCCACTTGACATTTAATTCAGTTACTTAACTTATTGTTCACTGTCTCATTTTCAGTACCAGATTATAAGCTTTGTGTCTCTTTTGTTACTGATTGCCAGCAGCTAGTATAGTGACTGGCAAATAATAGACATATAGTAGATGTTTACCGAATTAATATAAAAAAAATAATATCCAGTAATTCATTAATCCATTCAATTAAAAGACTCATAAAGATGCAGAGTTCACAACATGAATAAATTGTGGTATCTGAGGACTTCATAGTCTACTGGAAAAGATAAATTTGTAAATAGAGATAGTATAAAATACACTATTTATGAATTATAAAAAAAAGAATCCTGAGGACAAACAGGTGACTGATTTGACACACATAGAAGACCTCAAATAGTTTTTCGATGGCTAGTAGAATATAGATGGGGAATTAAGAAGAAGAATGTAATCTGAAAGGAATAACATATATAGTATAGGGAAATGGAAGTCTTCTTTCATTTCTCTTCAGTATTGTATGACTGAGCAAGTCAATTTAAATAGAGTGTGTTCCTTAGGTTAGGGATTCACTGCCAGATCTCTAGTATCAGGAACAATATCAGGTACATGGTGGAGTCACAATACTTTTTTGTAGAATGAATCACTAAACTTATTATACAAAGAGGGTTTCTGTCAAATAGATTTTAAAGTCTTTTCTGGTTTTCAGTTCTATTATTCTAAATTATAATGGGCATGTTTTTAATTAGTATAACGAACTTCATAATGATGAGACCAAACCGAAAACAAAATGGCTATTTGAGAAACTGGTTATCTCTCCATCCAACAAAACTTTCAATATTGACAATCTACGTGACCACTTTCCAAGACATTGTACAGAATATTTCTAAATTTGATCAAAGTCTATACTAATGGTTGTTTTAACTCTAATTCTATGAAGATGACTCTCCAAAAAAAAAAAAAAAAAAGCAATTCTCTCAGAAACCATCCATTGAATAAAAGAAATCCTAACTTTTGCCAGCACCATATGGCTATATTACTAACTAATTTGTAACTCAGGCTACAGAGAGAAACTCAGCAAAAGTATTTAAAAGCTACAAGCGTGGTTTTTTTGTGCTTCAAACTTCTTCAAAAGCTAAGAAATGTCAACAATGAAAAAATAAGTAAAACAGGATAACTTAAATTTTGTGGAAATTGGATTTGCTATTCCATGAATTGTTAGGTGCTATATACACAGCTCCATTAGCAGAGGACTTATGATGGGACCTCAAAGATAATGTTCATATTTTTAAACCCAACCTCTCAAATCAGCTGACCCTGCTTACCACTCCCTCCTGTCCGAGTGCCATTTGATCACCAAGGAAGGCATATTAGGCTGTGCCTCTGAAGCAGGAGCCCCCTGTACTGGCTGTCTGCTACAGGGTGAACAATTTCATTTAGATTATTTCCACCTAGAACTTTTGGCTCTTATTCCATCCATTCCTGAAAAGTCCCTTTAGTATTAGACTTCACTTCAAATATTTGTACAGATTTCTGCCTCCTTACTTGTTTCTTGAGAGTCTTATGGCAGAGAAAACTTTAAGTTGTTGCATACTCATTTCTGCTGGAACGCACCTCTACCAGGTAAGCTGGCCAACATAATGTAAAAACTTTTGGGGACATTTCTTTTGTGCTGTTTACCTTAAACCCTAAACTAGAGTCGTTCACACTGTGTGTGTGTGTGTGTGTGTGTGTTAAAATTAAAATTTCCTTCTCCACCCTAGCATTCCTGACCTTTATTGATTTATTTTTTTTGCATTGAATTTTTTATTAATTTTTAACTTAACATTTAAGTTGCTTAGTTAATTTATGGCTCATTATCTCATTTTTAGCACCAGAGTATAGGTTTTATAACATGTAAAAATAAATATATTTATAATTCTATAATTTATAAATATGCATGTATATTATATATTTACTTATGTATATAAATATGTATTTACATACTTATATATGTATACATATATATGAAAGTCTATATTTACATATATGTTTATATATTTACATATATAATATATATATATTTCCTTTCCCCTTTGGAGTACGTTGAATAAGGATCACAGCTTATTGGTAATGAACATGGCCTCCAGAAATAGACAGACTTGTATTGTAATTCTGTTATATAATACCAGCTTTGTAACCTTGGGTACAATAGGCCTCAGTTTCCTCATCTGGACAATGAGAGTAATAGTAACTGCTTCATAGGTTATAATGGATAATTGAGTATACATAAAACATGATCTCTGGTACACATAGTAATTACTCTATAAGTGACAGGAATTTTATCCAGGACAGTCCATTTCTTACTTAATCTCAAATATCTCATACCAGCTGTTAGATTGGATACAATGAAAGGCCTCCATCTAATTTCATGTTTTATCTATTTAATTTTTCTACTAAAGATTTCACTTCCAGTCCTTTGGAAGGACATGAGTAGTACTATTCTATGGCAGCCTCACTATTTAATTTTCTTCCCATATGTTTTTGATGCCAGCACATATACATGAAATTTGTGATCAGTACCATTTCCCTTAAAATTGTTTATGCCTATTGAACTTGTTTTTAGACCATGTGGTCACTAATGTAAAAGGTTTTGAGTTACAACTTTACATTAAAAATATAGGTGAGGAAAAATATAATGAAATAAATATTGTACACGATGTCCTTTCATTGAGGATACCAAATTAACCTTGCATTATATGAGGAGGTGATGTTTCTGGAAACTACTCAGGGCTCTCAAGAGACAGATACCTAGCATACTATCCTGCTGGCACTGCATAGGATGAGAAGAAAACATGACTGATGGATGGGTCCTTGGGACTATTCAATGATATTCTGCACTGCCATAAATAGGACACCTGAGAGACAGTGACATGGTGAGTATCAGAACCATGTTATTTATTCCTGTGCTATGAAAAGAAAGCAAAAGGAATGACTTCTATTTGGATCTCTAGGTGATACCATTGCCAGTTGCTTCAATCATGTTTATCAAGCAATGTGCTGCCTCAGAATTCCACACTCATAAGCCTAAGCAAACCTTTATTATTAAGCAAATACTTACTAAGTGCCACCACTGTGCCAGATGCTAAGGATACATTGACAAGCAAGGCAAATAGAATCCCTGCACTCAAGGATGTTATCTGTCAGAAGACAGACAAAATGAAAAGCTATACAGTTTATATCAGGAAGCACTGACTTAGGAAAATTGAGAATGGGACATGAATCCCCCACCCTCCTCATTTTCATCTTCTCTCTGCACCCTCACTCACTTCTCCCCCAAGAATGGAATGCCTGAATAAATGCTGAGTTGCAGGGAGAAAACTGAGCATGCTCAACCTCTCTGTTTTCTCTTTTGAATAAAGAGCCTCAAGGGATTGTGCACCATAATCTTCACTTCCCTCAAGAAGCTAGTTCAACAGAGGAACTCTGGCCTTGCAGTGGCAAATCAAGAAATGATGACGACTTCAGCATCGGAGCTAAACCACATTCTCCAGTCAGTTTTCCAAAACTAACACTGAGCTGGTATTTAGACATCCATCCATCTGTCCACAGCCTCAGTTTTCAATATATTCTAAACTCAGAAGAGAAATAAATGTTATTTATTAGTGTAACTTATACTCCATCATCTTGGAGTCTTAAAAAAATGCAATGTAAGAACCAAATTATTCCACTGGCAAGAGAGAGTGAGGATTTTGGCTTAAGCTAAGGAGGCACTAAAATTTAGTAGTGTTTTAGTAAGTTTAGATAAGTGGGGGTTTTTCTTTCGGTTATTGAGGATGTTGACATGAGGTATCATAATAACCACGAACTATGCAGAATAATAACAATGAAAAAATTAAGATTTGAAAAGATAAAAATAAATGTAAGAACATGATATTGTATTATTTCTGAGTCAATAAGGATAATGAAGTACAAAGAAAAAGAGAATTGCATTTTTTATAACCTGGGGTTACTTTTCTAAAGAGAGTCTGGAAAAGACAGGGTATTGAGGAGCAGATGGAAGGTGTCTTGGTGCTCACTAGGCCCACATGGCTCAGGCTCTGGGAGCATCAATAGCATTTGCAATGCAGAAGACTGCACGGTGATTTTCCAGCATAAATAAATATGGAGAGGATGGAGGTTTCAAGTGTCAAAAAAGGTTTATCAAAAGAGGCAGGGAGAATGACCACGATGATGCAAAACTCAAGTGCCTGCTCATAAGAAAAGGATGGAGCTTATACCCCTAAACACATAACACATCCTTGAACACCAAGAATGTAGGGGCAAAGCAGAAGTAAGAGGCTTTGCATATGACATATTTGATAAGGGGTTAAGTCCAAAATCTATAAAGAATCTGTAAAATTCAACATCTGAAAAGAGAATATAATCCAATTTAAAAATAGGTAGAAGATGTAAACAGACATTTTCCCAAAGAAGACATACAGATACCCAACAGACATATTAAAAGATGCTCAACAACACTCATCCTCAGGGAAATACAAATTGAAACTACAATGAGATATCATCTCATACCTTTCAGAATGGCTAAATCAACAACACAACAACAGGTGTTGGCAAGCATGTGGAGAAAGGGGAACCCTCTTGTACTGCTATGGACACTCTGGAAAACAGTATGCAGGTTCCTCAAAAAGTTAAAAATAGAACTACCCTACAATCTAGTAATAATACTACTAGGTATTTAGCCAAAGAATACGGAAGTACTAATTCAAAGGAAAACATGCACCCTGATGTTTATAGCAGCATTATCTATAATAGCCAAATTATGTAAACAACCCAGGTGTCCAATGACTGATGAATGGATAAAAAAAAAAAAAGGTGGTATATATGCACAATGGAATACTACTCAGCCATAAAAAGGATGAAATCTTGCAATTTGCAATGACATGGATGGAGCTAGACAGTATTATGCTAACTGAAATAAGTCAGAGAAGGAAAAATACTCTATGATTTCACTCATATGTGGAATTTAAGAAACAAAGCAAATGAGCAAAGGGAAAGAGAGAGAGAGAGAGAGAGAGAGAGAGAGAGAGAGAGAGAGAGAGAGAGAGAGAGAAAACACAAGTGAGAGAGAAACCAAGAAACAGACTCTTAACTATAGAGAACTAACCGATGGTTACCAGAGGGGAGGTTGGTGAGGGGGTGGGCAAAATAAATGATGGGGATTAGCAGTACACTTGTTGTGATGAGCATGGGGTGTTATATGGAACTGATGAAGGATTATATTGTAACCTGAAATATTATACTGTATGTTAACCAGCTGGAATAAAAAATGTTTAAATACAGGCATGACAGTAAAACTCTATAATCAAGATTTCCATATATCTTCCCTCTTTTACTCAGCTACCACTTCTGCTCTCATTTCTGGGAACAATAACATGGGTTTGGGTTGCACAGAGTGCTAGGTTCTGGGAATAATATTCTGTGGAGGCTAGAGATGGACTCAAAATTTTAAAACTTGTAAGGTGGAACTGATATTGTGATATTCTTTTGTGTCCAAATATTAGAAATTTTTTGCATAAAGGAGGGTTTAGGTTGGATTAATTTCACATTAAACAAGTTTTAGAAACTATGCTCCTTTAGTAGAAAACAATTCAGGTACTATCTCTTCAACCCCAACTCTATCCAACTATTGGACTGGGGATTTCTCTGGGTCAGACTGAACAGAATAAGGAATTTATGATTGTGATCAAATATTTTGGGGGACACCTGTGTGGCTCAGTTGGCTGAGCATTTGACTTCAGCTCAGGTCATGATTTTACTGCTCTGGGGCTTGAGCCCTGCGCCGGGCTCTGTGAAGACAGCCGAGAGCCCGGAGCCTGCTTCCTATTCTGTGTCTTTCTCTCTCTTGCCCCTCCCCCACTCACACTCTATCTCTCTCTCAAAAATGAATAATGTTAAAAAAAATTTTTTTTTAAGTTTATAATTTATTTGTTCTTGTAAAGAGAAATGGATGTAGCTTTTGGAGTACCTTTTGTATCCATGGTCTTCATAAGAGGTTTTATTCAAATTTGAGACTTCTTTAGGATTGTTTTTAAGTAACATACCTATTTTTAATTCAGGATGAAAAACTAAATAAAAAATGGATTTTCTCTCCAGGTTCAGAAGGACTTTGAAATTAACTCTATTCTACCCCATTTCTGAGCCTTTTGGAGGCAAAAGTTAACCTACCCACCAGTTGCCTTTCAGGACTTTAAAAGATAAATAGTTGATATGGTTAGGGGTCTTTATAAAGGCAATAGTGTGACCATCCTAACTGCTTCCCACTAGTAAATGAGTCACATCAATAGTTGACCAAGACTTGATGAATAAATTCAGTAAGCTAAAGGAATAAAAAAGCTGAACGCACTGGAGACAAACACATTCCACATTCCTGATTTTTCAGAGGAAGAGGATGGAGAGAGGAGAATTTCTATTCAACTTCCCATGAAAGGGAAGTTTTAAAAAGAAGCATCTTAGTTTCTCTCCAGCCCCAAGGGACACAGAGTACCTTGTCTGACTCATCAGTTTTGAGGAAGAGACTCAACTTAGTCCTGTTTCTCTCTCCTTTGGGAACAGCACTCTAGCCTGTTTTTCACAATGCCTACAATTTAAAGGATTAAGTCCAATTGAGGGAGAGTTGTGTAAGTCCAGCTGGCTGCAAATTTATAATCATATTCTTCAGTCAATTTAGCTTTCTGTTTTTCTTCTACATCTTCCTTCTCAGTTGGCTACTAACTCAAGAGATCAGGAGTTTTATTTATTGTCTCCACTGTAAACCTAACAAGAATAAGACTGTACATATTGGCTTTCCAGGTAAACCTTTCAAAGATTTGAACAAATATAAGTTATTGGGGTAGGCAAAAAAATAATATTGGTGGTTGGTGGTGGGAGCAGAGACTTTCTAGGCCAAAGGGAATAGCTGTGAAGGCATGGCACTGAGAGAGCAAATAATATATTTAATGAACTAAATCCAATATGATTGAAGAGAAAAAAATAGAAGACAAATGGATCTGTGTACCAGAGAAACATTGTTTAGAGCTTGGCTATGGAGTCAAGATATTTGACCTATGGTAAGTTTCCCAGATTAAGCAAATAAAAATATAAGACTCCCAGTTTAATTTAAATTTCAGATTAAAAAAGGAAATAAGTTTTAAGACAAGTATGTTCCATGCAACATTTGTAATATGTGAGGTATACTTACATCAACATTATTCATTATTTATCTGAAATTCAAATTTCACTAAATGTTCTGTATTTTATCTTACAACTCTATTCTAAAGGAAATGACAAACCACTGAAGTCTTAAAAACATTGAATTAATATGATCAGAAATCAGACAGAAAGAAAACTACTCATGCAAGAAAAGGCAAAAATCTCTTTCCAAATGTCTCAAGTTTCTTTACAACCCCTTTCAACATGGCTTTACTATTAAAACCAATGACAATGAGAATCTGCTATATCCTATGACTGATAATAACATTGTAAATGTAAAAGATAAAGATAAATTACTGTCTCAGTAATGCAGCAAAGGAAGATGACTTATAACAAAATAAGGAAATTGTCTTCTTTCTCAGCATTCATGCTCTCCAGAGAAAACGCGATACACAAAGGTGACCAATGAACACAGCAATTTCACTTGCAAAAGTAAGCACACTCATTTTGCTTCCATTTAAATCTAGATTTCACACTTCTCGAATCCTCTACAAAGCATGTGATTATGGTGCCTGACTTTTCCAGAATGCAGTGACTTCTGTTGAGTTCATGGCCACCTCAGTCTCATTCATAGAAAGGTGCTTTAAGTGGACTGACACTGCAATTATTAAAACATGATCCATCAGAGAAATAATCATTCCCCTGCTACCCGCAGAGAAATGGGCATATTGCCATTAAGCAGAAACTATTCTCCCAATTTAATATCCATTTTCTAAAACACCAATTCTCATTTTTAATTATGACTTCATGTGTTTCCTAAATACTTCTGTGCCCCTTTCTTTTTAGCTTTTCCCTAGGAGTTCTCTCATATAGCCATTGTTAGAGTTCTAATTGCAACTCTCTGGAACAGAGTAATGGTCAGATTGGAATGAGTTGTTTTCACCTACCGATTGGTCAATTTATAGGCTTGCGACTCTGTGAGTACATGCATCACCCGGAAATCAGTCTCTCCATAGGAGGTCAATAACTCTAAGCAATAGGAGCAGTGTTAAAATGGAAAAGAAAAGAAAAGGCTAAAGATAAAGTTTGAGAAAGCATTTAACATTTTTTTTACATGTCCAGGAATGCAGATATAATATATGGCAGGTGTTTTAAAACACGTTCCTACCCCAAAGTTTAACAGATGCTATATTTTTTATTTGTAATTAATTTATTTTTTACTTAGAAGAGAAAGAGGGAGAGGGAGAATCTTAAGCAAGCTCCTTGCTCATGGTGGAGTCTGACACAGGGCTTGATCTCAAGACCTTGATATCATGATCTGAGCTGAAATCAAGAGTCAGATGCTTAACTGACTGAGCCACTCAGGTGCCCCAGATGCTATTTCTGACATTCAATATGTCTAAGCAGTCCTAATCTCAGTATTACATAAATGAAACTAAAGGATAGAAAATTCAAAATTGAATAAGTGGGTAGAGTTACTATCTTTTTGGCCAAGCCAACACCATACCAAATGAAATAGCATTTAGTAAATAAATATAAACTCTGGCTAACATTTGATGACTGCTTACCATGTGCCAGAAATTATCATCAATACTTTAATGATACATATTTAATATTTACTAGAATCTGACAAGGTGGTATTATTATCTTTACCATTAAACAAATGATAGAATTAAAACAGAAAGCATAGGTTATTAGCCAAGGACACATAGCTCAAAGAATATTAGACCAAAGATTCAATCCAGGCTATCTGACTCTAAGGCTGTACTTTTAATTACTGTACTACTCTTATTGTAGGGAACGGAGCACCTTTTAATAATGAAGAATACTAGTATGGCCTACAAAATACAAATGTAGATTAGACTGAGTTGCTTTGCCAAGGTAAGATGTTTTCAAGTCTAATAATTTTCTCAATTTCCCTTTGTGGTTCCATGATTCTAGGTAACTCTACAAGGATTATTATTATACATTAAAAAAATGTGTGGTTGTGAATTAAAATTACTCAAAGCAACAATTACATGTGTTATTTTATTTAATCTGTATCCATTTATTCTTCCACTCAACAATTATATATGGACTGCATACTGAATAAGGTACATTCAATTTGATGATTGAGACATCATTCCTGATCAGAAGAATTTCACAGCCTACAGGAATATATACACATGCAGAGAAACAATTAGAATATAAATCATATTGACAGTAAAAGCTACCCAGTTACATTGTAAGTTTTTAATGCTCTAGAGAATACAAAACTAGTGTCCCAAAAATGCCAGTCTTGCTCTTTCTCCTGATGCTTACTCAGGACTTTCTTGTCTCTTGCAAAATATCCCCAAAGATTTCTAGGAGTACCTAATAAATGCTTCTTCCGGTACATGAACTGATCCATCAGCTACAGAGACTTTATAGTAGACACACTGAATAGGAGAGCACCAGGAAGAAAGGAAAAACAGTGTCCTGTTCTCATAAAATTGCTTATGAGTACCATTGTTGATGGTGGCCCTAAGCCACTCCTCTCCCCTATACCATGGTGCAAAAATATTGCCCTTGACCTAATTTTGAGTTACATTTAATTAATAGTGTATTCTATAACAGAGCTCAGGGATATCAGGGTCTCATAGACTCTCAGCAAATATAGTATCTCCAGCTGTGATTCTCCTCTCTCTAAAAAAGCCACCAACCTATCCAAGGGATTAGGCAGAGACATATGCTCCATTGTTTTTCTACTTTCATTTCTGCTCCCCAGAGCTCAAAACAAACAGATAAAACACAAACAAATAAAACATTTCCCAGGAGGAGCCAAGATGGTGGAGAGGAAGGGAGCTCTGTAAACTTTGTCTGCCCCATCTTTGAACTGAGAAGGACATTACTTCTCATCTGCAAGAATGGAAGGAGAAAATACAGACTCCAGAAAGAAGACAACCTCAAAGATGCCTGAGTGAGTGAGTACGAACTGGGGAGATTGGAAAATGGGCCAGCTCGAGAAGGGCAGGAGAGGTGGGAACCCCAGCCAAACACGAGGAAAGCAAGTGGAGCCCCTGAGAAACAAAGGGAAGAGAAAGAGAAACTGAACACACTCATAGTACTGTCTCTAGAGAAGAGATAAAGAACATTTGATCCCGCTGAGAGAGAAAAACTCTCACTCCATATATAATTGCTGGGCAAGCCTAAATCCCGAACCCCGGTGGCACAAGGGAAAAAACAGCCTCCACCCCTGCACCATCCCAGCAGGGAGTCAGCAGCAGCGGCAGTGGCACCTGGGGCGCTCACTTTGGCCTCGGCTTCAGGACCAGAAACACACACCTCATTTCCACAGCGCATCTCAACTCTAGCATTGGCCACGCGAATCCTGAATCCCGAGTGCCAACAGGGAAAAACTAGCCCCCACCCCTATGTGATCCTGGCAGGGAGTTGGCTGTGGCAGAGGCAGGGGCATGCACTTTGGCTGCAGGATCATGCAGCTTATTTCTGGGCAGTGCCAGCGCCTCAGGCAGCGACAGCGTGAATCCCAGCCAGTGCCAAGAGAAACTGATCCCCTCCCAGGGGATCGTGATCCTGGCTGGGGGCTGGGAATTGGCAGTGGCGTCTGTCGGGGCGTGCACTTTGCCTCCAAGAGCGCACCTTGCCTCTGGCAGCAGCAGCACAAATCCCTGCCAGCACCTAGAGAAACTGTTCCCTTCCCCTACGAGATCCTGGCTAAAAAGCCAGCCGCCAAATCAAGTAGATCTCATCTATGGTAGCATAAAAGTGCATGGACTAGGATTTTGAAATGAGGCAGGCCTGGAAAATACAGCTTGGCTTAACTGTGGCACAAGGAGATCAGACTCATTAGAGTGGCCTGCAGCACTTAGTTCCAGGGAGCTTCGGGTGTCCCCATTCTACTTTCTGCAACCTCCACAGCAGGGCCTCCGAGAGCAGTCCCAGAGACCTACTACACCAAACCACGCCTATCCGCAAAGGGGAGCTGCTGCTTTTTTTTTTTTTTTACTTATTTTTTATTATTATTACTTTTTTAAATTTTTATTCCTTATTTTCCTTTTTCCTTTCTCCCTCTTTTTTCTCTTACTCTTGCCATCCAGATATGTTCTCCCATATCTCATCCTTATCTATCCCCTCAACTGGTTATACACTTTTAGACTGTCCATTGTCCTTTGTTGTCTCTGCCCCCTTTATTTTTTTTCTCTTCTTTTCTTCTCTTTCTTCTCCATTTTCTTTTCTTCCTTTACTCCTTTAAATTTGTTTGTTTGTTTGATTTGTCTGTGCATTTGCATGCTTCTGTTCCCTCTGTGTTTGTCTGTCTGTTTTCCTTCTCAGGGGTATCCCAAGAAACAAGCTAAAGTGTGCATGATGGCGAGTCGCAAATACCAACAAATAGGGAAATAAAATAATCTAAGGCACAACAAGAGAAACTGAGAGACACCATTAAAAGAATATTTCCTAAAATGACAGGCCCTGGACAGTCAATAAGCCTCCTTTAACAGAGCAATACTAACAGGTGCACAGTGCACAATAGGCTTTTTAAAACTTACAAGAGATAGAAAACTAGCCAAAATGACAAAACGAAGGAATTGTCCCCTGAAGAATCTCCAGGAAGGAGTCACAGCCACAGAACTTCTAAAAAATAGATCTAAACAACATAACAGAACAAGAATTTTAAAAACTTGCCATAAAATTAATCGCTAGGGTTGAAAAAAGCACCAGTGAAGCAACTGAGACAATGACTACGGACTTTGAAAATAGGTGTGAGAAGTTAAAAAAAAGGCTATAAATGAGGTGAATAATAAAGTGGAGGCGGCCACCTCAAGGATTGAAGAGGCAGAGAGAAGAATAGGTGAATTAGAAGACATAGTTATAGCAAAAGAGGAAGCCAAAAAAGAAAAAGAGAGAGAGAGAGACAGAGACAGAGAGAAATGGATCCAGGAGCAGGAAAGGAGAATTCAAGACCTGAGGGATACAATCAAACAAAACAACATCCCTATCATAGGAATTCCTGAAGAGGAAGACTGAGATAAAGGTCGTGAAGGGATACTAGACCAAATTATAACTGAGAATTTCCCAAATCTGGGGAAAGAAATAGACATTCAAATTCAAGAGGCACAAAGAACCTCCTTAAGATGTAATTTGAATCGACCTTTGGCACGACATATCATAGTGAAACTGGCAAAATATAAAGATAAAGAGAGAATTCTGAAAGCAGCTAGGAATTAAAGGGCCATCACATACAAAGGGAAACCTATCAGAGTGGTTACAGACCTATCTAATGAAACTTGGCAGGCCAGGAAGGAATGGCAGGAAATCTTCAATGTGATGAACAGAAAAAACATGCAGCCAAGGATCCTTTACCCAAGAAGCCTGTCATTCAAAATAGGAGAGATAAAGGTGTTCCCAAATAAATAAAAATTGAGAGAATTCATGACTACCAATCCAGCCCTATAAGAAATCCTAAAAGGAACTCTGAAGGGAAATGTTGTAAAGAATACAAAGTACCAGAGACACCACTATAAACATGAATTCTACGGAGAACACAATGACTCTAACCCCACATTTCTCAATAATAACACTGAATGTAAATGGACTGAATGCTCCAACCAAACGACACAGGATAGCAGAATGGATAAAAAAACAAAACCCATCTATTTGCTGTATACAAGAGACTCACTTTAGACCTGAAGAAACCTTCAGGTTGAAAGTAAAGGGATGGAGAAATATCTATCATGCGACTGGAAGCCAAAAGAAAGCCGGAGTAGCCATACTTATATCAGACAAACTGGACTTTATAGTAAAGGCAGTAACAAGAGATGAAGAAGGACATTACATAAGAATTACAGGGTCTCTCCATCAGGAAGAGCTAACAATTATAAACATCTATGTGCCAAATTCGGGAGTGCCCAAATACATGAAACAATTAATCACAGACAGAAACAATCTTATTGAAAAGAATGTGCTAATTGCAGGAGACTTTAATACTCTACTGACAGCAATGGATAGATCAACCAGACAGAAAATCACTTAAGAAACAATGGACATGAACACACATTGGAACAGATGGAACTGATAGATATATTTAGAACTCTGCATCCTGAAGATAGGAAATTCACCTTCTTTTCAAGTGCACATGGCACATTCTCCAAGATGGATCACATACTGGGGCATAAAGCAGCTCTCCATAAGTATAAACAAATAGAGATCATACCATGCACACTTTCAGATCACAATGCTATGAAACTTGAAATTAACCACAGGAAAAAGTCTGGAAAAACCCAAAAAATGTGGAGGTTAACAATCAACCTACTAAAGAATGATTGGGCTAATCAGGCAATTAGAGAAGAAATTTAAAAAATATATGGAAACAAATGAAAATGAGAATACAACAATCCAAAGACTCTGGGACACAGCAAAGGCAGTCCTAAGATGAAAGTATATTGCAATCCAGGCCTACTACAACAAACTAGAAAAAGCACAAATTCAAAATCTAACAGAGCACCTACTGGAACTAAAAGGGGAGCAGCAAGAGCACCCCAAACCCAGCAAAAGAAAAGAAATAATAAAGATCAGGGTAGAAATGCACAATATAGAATCCAAAAAGATAGTCGAACAGACAATGAAACCAAGAGGTGGTTCTTTGAAAAAATAAACAAAATTGATAGACCTGTAGTCAGGCTCTTTAGAAAGAAAAGAGAGAGCACCCAGATAGACAAAATCATGAAGGAAAAAGGATCTATTACAACCAATCCCTTAAAATACAAGCAATCATCAGAGATTACTATGAAAAATTATATGCCAACAAACTGGACAACCTAGAAGAAATGGACAAATTCCTAAATGCACATGCACTGCCAAAATTCAAACGGAAAGAGATAGAAAGCATGAAAAGATGATAACCAGTTAAGAAATTGAATCCATTATCAAAAATCTCCCAAGGAATAAGAGCCCAGGGTCAGATGGCTTCCCATGGGAATTCTATCAGACATTTAAACAGAGCTAATACCCATTCTTCTCAAACTATTCCAGAAAGTACAAATAGAAGGAAAACTTCCAAACTTATTCTACAAAGCCAGCATTACCTTGATACCCAAACCAGACAGAGACCTAGCAAAAAAAGAGAACTACAGACCAATATCCTTAATGAATACAGATGGAAAAGTACTCAACAAGATACTGGCAAATCGAATTTAACAGCATATAAAAAGAATTATCCATCATGATCAAGTGGGATTCATTGCTGGGTTACAGGGCTGGTTTGATATTCACAAATCCATCAAAGTGATACATCACATTAACAAAAGAAAAGATAAAAACCATATGATCCTGTCAATAGATGCAGCATTTGACAAAATACAGCACCCTTTCTTAATAAAAAACCTTGAGAAAGTCAGAATAGAAGGAACTTACCTAACCATTATAAAAACAGCTTATGAAAGGCCCACAGCTAATATCATTCTCAATGAGGAAAAACTTAGAGCTTTCCCCCTGAGATCAGGAAGATGACAGGGGTGTCCACTCTCACCACTGTTGTTTAACATAGTGCTGGAAGTCCTAGCATCAGCCATCAGACAACAAAAGGAAATAAAAGGCATTAGAACTGCCAACGAAGTCAAACCTTCACTTTTCACAGATGACGTGATACGCTACATGGAAAACCCAGCAGACTCCACCAGAAGCCTTCTAGAACTGATCAATGAATTCAGTAAAGTTGCAGGGTATAAAATCAATTTACAGAAATCGGTTGCATTCCTATACACCAATAATGAAGCAGTGGAAAGAGAAATCAAGAAACTGATCCCATTCACAATTGCATGAAAAACCATAAAACACCTAGGAAGTAAACCTAACCAAGAATGTAAAAACCTATATGATGAAAACTATAGAAAACTTATGAAAGAGATTGAAGAAGACACCAAGAAATGGAAAAACATTCCCTGTTCATGGATCAGAAGAATAAACTTTGTGAAAATGTCATTACTACCTAAGCAATCTACACATTCAATGCAATCCCCATGAAAATTGCACCAGCATTCTTCACAAAGCTAGAAGAAACTATCCTCAAATTCGCATGAAACCACAAAAGACCCCGAATACCCAAAGTCATATTGAAGAAGAAAACCAAAACGGGAGGCATTACAATCCCAGACTTTAGCCTCTACTACAAAGCTGTCATCATCAAGACAGTATGGTATTGGCACAAAAACAGACACATGGACCAATGGAATAGAATAGAGAACCCAGAACTGGGCCCACAAATGTACAACCAATTAATTTTTGACAAAGCAGGAAAGAGTATCCACTGGAAAAAAGACTGCCTTGTTAGCAGGTGGTGCTGGGAGAACTGGACAGAAACATGCAGAAGAATGAAATTAGACCACTTTCTTACACCATACACAAAAATAAATTCAAAATGGCTGAAGGACCTGAATGTGAGACAGGAAACCATCAAAACCCTCGAGGAGAAAGTAGGAAACAACCTCCTAGACCTCCACCACAGCAATCTCCT
>NC_043707.1:86427609-86452219 GCF_006229205.1 Suricata suricatta
TCCAGATGGCCTACAGGCACATGAAACGATGCTCAACATCACTCATCATCAGGGAAACACAAATCAAAACCACACTGAGATACCACCTCACACCAGTCAGAGTGGCTAAAATGAACAAAGCAAGAGACTATGGATGCTGGTGAGGGTGTGGAGAGACGGGCACCCTCCTACACTGTTGGTGAGAATGTAAACTGGTGCAGCTGCTCTGGAAAACAGTGTGGAGGTTCCTCAAAAAACTATCCATAGAACTCCCCTATGACCCAGCAATAGCACTGCTAGGGATTTACCCAAGGGATACAGAAGTGTTAATGCATAGGGGCACATGAACCCCAATGTTCATAGCAGCACTGTCAACAATAGCCAAATCATGGAAAGAAGCTAAATGTCCATCACCTGTTGTGTCCTACCCCGGCCAGCAGGACAGAAAATCCTCGCGGGTTCTTTTCCTGAGGGAGGGAGAGAAAAACAGGGCAGGAGAGAGAGACGCAGAGAGTGAAGACAGCACACGGTTTTCGATCAAGCCTCTGTCTCTTTATTCTTCTTCTTCCTTCTTAAGAAAATAATTCCTCTTATATAGAATTTTGGGGTGGAGAACTGACCCGGATCAGTTGTCAGGTAAACAGAGTCAAATGCATATCAAAAGAAGTGCCCAGACTTGCCTTCTGCAATGCTGGGGAGGGGAAGCTAGCACTGAATAATCCAAAATGCGGTTTTGATCTTTTGTGCACCTTGGCCACTCTACGTCTGGCCCAGCATGACCGACGCCAAAATCTTGGACCAGGAAATGGCAATCTCCAGCCTCCAGATGCAAATCTTGTTTACTGGTTCACTCCCCAGAGAGTGATAATCCTTGCCTGAGGCAGCCACAGAACTTGGTGGCTTCCGACAATCACCTAATGAATGGATCAAGAAGATGTGGTATATATACACAATGGAGTATTACATGGCAATGAGAAAGAATGTAATATGGTCATTTGTAGAAAAGTGGATGGACCTCGAGGGTATCATGCTAAGCGAAATAAGTCAGGCAGAGTAGGACAGATACCATATGTTTGCACTCACAGGTCTAACAGGAGAATAGGAGAATCCCAGTGGAGGACCAGGGGGAGGGGAAGAGGGAAAGAGAGTTGGGGAGAGAGAGGGACGCAAAACTTGAGAGACTATTGAATACTGAAAATGAACCGAGGATTGAAGGGGGAGGGGGAGGGGGAAAAGAGGTGTGGTAAGGGAGGAGGACACTTGTGGGTAAGAGCATTGGGTGTTGTATGAAAACCAATTTGACAATAAACTGTTTAAAAAAAAGAACACACACACACACACACACACACACACACATTTCCCAGTCCTTCAACAACAAAAAAACATAAAAAGTCTTATGCAAAATACTCATGTAAATTGTGGCCACCACCCCATGAATAATATGCACAGCCTAACTTAGTTGGGCCTCAAACAGAACATTCTGCTACACCTAGGATATAGCAAATGCTGTAATAGAGATATGAACAAAGTGGTTGAGGAGCACAGAGTATTGCTGTGTCTAGGAGTTCTGGCAATCTTTGTTGAAGGAGTGACATTTAGGCTCAATCTTAAAAAACGAGAAGATGTTTGTTCAACAAAGAGACATTATGTCACGTTGGGCAGTGGAAATGGAAATACAGAAGTTTGGATGTATGAAAGAGCTTGGAGTTCTTGCATGAGTCTGAAGTGTAATGTGTTTGGGGTATAAATTGTGTGTTAGTGTGTGCATGTGGGGAGGCAGTTTGGGGAAGTGATGCTGTAAAGAAAAGATGGAACCAAATTCAAAATGGCCACTATTCTGGAATATTTTTAGTCAAAAGTTTTCTATGTCATTCTCAGTGTAGGGAAAGAAAAAAAAACATAATTTTCCCTTCTACTCATCTTAGGCTGGGGTCCTATAAATTAGACTAACAAAATTTTTATAAAGATAAAACAACAGAATGTATTAGCATGTGCATTACATGCATACACATGGGAGCACTCAGAGATGAGTAACTCACGAGGGGTGGTTAGGACTTGAGCTTATAAAACATCTTAAAATAATAATAAATTTTAGGAAAGTGAAAAGACAAAGGAAAAGGACTTGTAGCTTCTAGGGGCAGCAACTGTGGGAAGACAAGTATGGGGAAACTAGTGGTAGATAAAAGTTTAAGCAAAATTTGTTATGCTGATTCCTTTGGTACCTTCTCTGGGTTGATAAGGGGTTGAGAGTTGTCTCCAATAATTAACTTTTGTTCTTCCCAGTAGAGAGGGGTAAAGGGGACATTTAAAAAATTTTGTCCTACTTTTAGACAAATAGGAGGAAGGCAGAGAACTTTCCTTATATCCTTTAAGGAAAGCTTTAACTCCACTTAGGTAATAGGCAAAACTATTTAAAAGGAATGTACATTAAAGGTGCACAAGAAATATCAACATATGTAATTGATAAAGACTTCAGGGACAAACTGAACAATGTAATACAGTGTGGGACATTATCCGTTAAGAAGTATCTCTTTACAATTCTAAACCTAATGTTCTCATAATTTGCTTTAGTCAGATTTTAGTGTTTATTGCTTATTTTTATGTAGCCTGAAATAGTGGTCTATGATTCCACAACTGTAGCAATTGACATTTAGGTTACAATCTGAAGATGGTTCTCACCCACCTCTCTGATTTGTATTAGGAAAGCTTATCACGAAACCCTTCAGGTCTTTAGCCCTCTCCCTTACTTTTCCTAGCAGAAGTTGGTAGGGAAGAGCATTTTGTCCATGATGTTTTGTGTATAGTGGAGCTCATCTAATCAAAAATCTTAAACATGGGGGATGCCCTCTCTTTCTACCCTCTCCTCCCCAGGCCAGTATGTTGCTGATGAAAATAGGGGATTTTCTGTAAACTCAAGTTTCCCTGTTTGTCCATCCAAAGGTCTAGACTGGGGGTAGGATTAGGAATTCCATTGTTACTACACATCTATGCCATGTCCTCCATCATTTTCTTGTGCTCATACTTTGACTTCTAACTACTTAGCTCTTTTGTTGTTCTCTGGATTGGGTCAAAAGTTAGAGAAAATGGGTATTATTGGTTGCCCTCTGCAAAATAAATATTCCTGCACTTAATTGACTGGATTCACCAATGGTATCACATAAACAATATATTTGATAGCAGTTGCTGTTGCTCAAATTATGCTCACATATATTTACTCATTTCAGTTTTAAAATAATCCCACAGATTTGGCAATCCAAAGGCATTTTACAAAGGAGACTATACCCCAGTGATCAAATGGCTTGCTCAGCCTAGTCAGCTCATTGTATTTTGTCATCCAGAAAAATTCACTTGTGTCCTGGATTCACAATACCATAATAGTAGTGTAACAGTAGAATAATAGCATTGTAGTGGTGAGGGCATTAGCAGGAAAAAAGATGTCCTCATATCTTTGCTCTGGTCCTTACCAGCTTCGACCTTAGGTGAGTTACTTAACCTCTTTGGCTCAATTTTCCACTCTGTAATATAAAGATAAGAGCCCCTATCTCAGAGTTGTTGTCTACATCAAATGAGAAAATATATATAAAGAGCACCATGCCTGGTATATAGAAGGAACTAAATATATATTATTCCCTAATATCATTATCATTAGTATTAAGAAATAGTGGATAATGGGAAATTAAAGTATGCAATTAAGGGAAAATGGAAATTAAGTATTTATTCTGATTTCCTGCCTTCTTGCTTTGGCCAAAAATTCAGACTTCCATCCATATGTGCTTCTATTTCAAAATTCATTAGGTCTGATTGGCTGCTGTTAATGCCAGAATGCTGGTTGAGCTTGGTTGCTTTATAGTTTCTCTTAGCTTTGTAAAATTAGAAAAAAAAAAAATCCCTGAAATATCATTGTGGGGGCCATAGTCATAAATTATTACATGTATTGCTTAAACCACTGTGAGCACTCAAATTTATTTTTATGATCATGCTCACTTTAATGTAACTTTGGGTCTTTTATTTGGGTAGTTAATGGCTGTAGTAAATTATCAGGATATGGTCTAATATCACTATTCCAATGAAATGATTTATTGATATTTAATGTAATATTAACATTGCCTGAGAAAATCACTAGGACATTTTGAACAAACATATTCATATCCTCCTCTCCCGCCAACAGAGAATTTTATTGTTCATTTAATGAGACAGTTAAGCTGAAATAAAGGACTAGATTCTTTGGTTCTGTATATAGAAAAGTAATTCTGTATACAGTCATATAATTTGACCTTCTGTCATCAAAAGTAAATATATTAAGAAAATCAATAGTAAACATTTTCCAATGTAACCTTCAGCTTCATCCTTGCTTGCTGTCTGAAAGGGGCCATTGCTGTGGGAGGTGTATTTATTAAAGATCTCACCTTTTTAAAATCTTTCCTTTCCAAGATTTTATCTAAATTCAAATTAGTTAACGTATAGAGCAGTATTTGTTTCAGGAGTGGAACTCAGTGATTTGTCACTTACCTATAACAACCAGTGCTCATCACAACAAGTGTCCTCCTTAATGCCCATCATCCATTTAGCCCACCCCCCCACCACACCTCCATCAACCCTCAGTTTGTTCATTATAGTTAAAATGCTCTTATGCTTTGCCTCTCTCTCTGTTTTTATCTTATCTTTTTTCTTATTCTTTATACCTTGGTCACCCAAGGTACAATAACAGGAGTTTTCAAAATCTAAATTACTCATTTCTGCTGTGTGTTTATTACCACCATGCAAATTAATGAAATTAAACTTGACACTTGCACCGTCACACAGAAGAAAATTATACAAGTTTTTAAAAATGCTATTTTATTTAATTAAGAAGTAAACAGATTTCTGTTCTACTTCAGTTGTTTGGCATAAAAATACAACATTGAGGGGGGAAAAAAGAAAAGCATTACATTTTTATAAGAAGCTCTTTATGTGGAACCAAAATGAGAATTGGGCATTACCTTTAAATGCTATTTATACAACTGTTCTTTCCACATTACTTATCAGGAAATCTATCAGTCAAATTCTATCCCAAATTCTACCACTCCTACTTCCTTGTTAAATTTTGTCCTAGGTATAATTTTTGGAGGATGGTGGGGTTCTTTTTTGAAAGTATTTCAGTTTTCCGAGAGAAAAATGATTAACTCCTAAAAGAGAGGGAAAAAATAAGAAAGGCTGGGAGAGATCTTTTTTCTTAGTTCTCATATTTTTTCTTTGTATGAACATTTAAAAATGCATAGACTTCTCATGAAAATTGGAATTAGTGGTTGTTTTGAAAAGTTAGTCATTCTGGGAGCACCTAGGTGGCTCAGTTAGTTAAATGTCTAAGTCTTGATTCTGGCTCAGGTCATGATCTCACGGTTTGTGGGATTGAGCCCTACATCAGGCACTGTGCTGGCAATGAAGAGCCTGCTTGGAATTCTCTCTCTCCTCTCTCTCTGCCCCTCCCCTGCTCTCTCTCTCAAATAAAGAAGCATTAAAAAAAATAAGTATGGCCATACAGAGACTACCTTTCCACATGACAAACACTAGTGGGAGTTGAGCAGCCACTACCTCTGTTAAAGGCACCTGAGCTCCAGCTGGTCACAATCCTCCTCAGTCTATTCTCTCCACTCCAACCAGCCTGCTTTACTCAGTTAAATTACTGGCATAACTATTAAAGACATTCCCATTTATGTATCTATTGATCTATCAATCTATATCTAAATCAGGATAGATAAATATCATTATTATTTTTTATTATTACTAATAGAAGAAGACTGCTTAAAGGGGAGGGAGGCAGCATCAAAGTCTACCTCAGTTTCTTTAAATTTTTCCTAGGATAAGTGAGACCTTAGGTAATTTCACAGGTAATTTTCTCATTTGTAAAACTGAGGATAATATTCACAATTCTTATTTTTTGTAGTTTTATGACAATCAGTAAGATGATGTATGTAAAGTATAATGATTAGAATACAGTAGTTGTGCAATGAATATTAGCTACAAGTGTTTTATAACATACCAAAATAAATGTGATTTAAAAAATTAACTCTCTGTTCTTATCTCACTATTTCATATAAAAGATGCCTTGTATCAGGATCTTTGATTTTCAGTTACATTTTCCCCCTTGAATGGTCTGGGATAACAGCCAATGGACATGCTGTCTCTGTCATGCAGGACAAATCTTTTGGTCTTGAGCTTTGAACAGGATAATGAATGAATTAGGAAAGCTGAAGCAAACATGTGGATGGATATCCCTTGTCAGAGCTTTGATTCAGATTCCTTGCAGAACAACAGAAATATTCATTACATTTTCATTCTTTTCAAAATGCAAAGAATGCCAGAGCTTCAAAAGCAAGAAACTACCCTGAAGGCAGTTGTTTTAACAAATTTAAAACCAGCCTCTAGGAATCAGGGCATGGATGCTTTCCTCATTATTTTTCCTGTTCATTATTTAGCTCCTTTATCTGTTTTGATCCTTTCCTACAGATTTTCCAGCTAATGTGCTGCAAATGTGATTCTTGGATCCAGTAAAGGGTCTGTAGCTCATCTAGAACACAGTAGATCATTAAAACAGATTTCTGATTTACTGCCTGTAATTTCTTCTTCAGGAGCAAAAACAGAAGCTTGTGGGTGGAGGGAGAGGATCTCTGATTACAACCATGGATAGAGAAATGGTTTCTTCTCACATTTTTCTTTCAGTGAGACTAAGCAAAATTGCAGTACAGTTTAACAGTACTCTTCTTAACTCACTGCAGGTTGCCATGGAAACAGGAATCTCGCATCAACAAGAAAGGCATTTAGGGAATCTATTAGGCTTTAACATTAGCATGATCTAGGCATTCTTGCTCACCACTAACAAGTCTAGCATCTCTTTTAGAATATCATTAATACTCATTAAATTTCTGTGCATGTGCTTTTGGGGATCTTCATGTTGCATTTGAGGTCATTTTTTGTGAGTGACCAACTCATCAGAAATATACATTTTGTAGAACCATACTTAGCTCATCTAGCACATGAATAAGACTCACTTTACTTACAGTGTTATTTTCACATGATCCAGATTTAGATTTTAATAGAGTAAAACATGTTTGCAGTGGCAATTAAGGAAATCTGTTAATATTTAGGATGTTTATTTATAATAAAGAAGAACCAAATTGGAATTTTTGTTCTACAAACAAAATTTAATAATAACAGACCCTTTGATCATTTACTTGTGCTAGGCAAGCTTTAGATTAGCTTTCATATGTAAGTTTAGTTTTGCTAAATTGCATACTTTTAATGTTTGTTTTTGAGGACAGTTTATTGGGAATCTTAAAACACTAAAAATATTGTGTTGTTGGCAAAATCCGTTGGATATTTATCCCCAAGAGTTGTAAAAAATGTAATTGAAAAGTCAACAATTTGTTTAAAGCAATATAGCAGTGGCTCAATTACAGTTTTCTTTTATTTCACCAGAGAAAAATTTTTGGTGGACTTCTTGGGGAATAATATGAGATAAGGTTGGTTTGAATTATGTTTCAAACCCTTCCAATTATTTTCTATGTGAATTGAAAGAAGTCACTGGTTCAACAGTTAATCTCCTTCTCCAGTTGAACAATGACCTCCCAAATTGGTTCTGTGTCTTCCTATTATTGAAAGGTTCTATGTGCCTCTTAATGCCAAAGGCACAGGACAAGTAGCAAGTCATTGTGATGAACGCATTAGTTTTGGAAACAGAAAGCCCAAGTTCAATTCTCAGCTCCACTTCCTGCTGACTGGGTGACCATAGACAAGGTACTTACAGCTGCATTATACTTTCTTTTCAAAATCTTGAAATTGTTACAAGGATTAAATAAAATAATGTTTGTTCAGTACTTGGATTTTTGCTATAATGTATACATACTTGTATAGAATATATACACAATTAATTTTAATTATAAGTATCATTAGTATATTAGTTTTATAGCTTGGATAATCTGAAAACACTGCTAAGATTTCCCTTTTTACTAAAAACAAATATTCTTGCAAAATTTAGTTCTCCTTTATTTTCCCCTGAGCTTGTTGTCCATCTTCTTGAAAAACTGATTACAATTAATAAACTGTCCAAAAATCAAAGAATAGGTAAGAAATGAAAATATTAAAACCATGCACAAACTGGAAGTGTAATTTATAGATAGAAAATTAAGCCAAACAACCAACCAGCCATCTGTAGTTATAGAGTCGAAATGTGTCTATCAGTGGTCTAGTTCCTGGTTTATCTAGATTTTGGACCATAATCAACTAATCTATAATAAAATATCATGCACATATCCAGAGTCTATGACTGTTCTAACTTGATGTTTAATTTCCTTTACATTGAGTTTTAAAGATGTAAATAAATTATATCCCTTTCTAATCTACCTGAAATGGAATCAAAGTGAATAGATAAAGCTGTAAATCAGATGGAAACCAAAAGTCAGCTTAATTAGCTCTTAAGAAAATTGGTTTAGTATGGGGTTGACAGTGACATTTTTAATTAAAAAGTTTTTTAATTTATTTTTGAGAGAGAGAGTGAGAGCAAGAGAGAGCGCACTAGCAGGAGACGGGCAGAGAGAGAGGGAGACACAGAACCCAGAGCAAGCTCCAGGCTCTGAGCTGTCAGCACAGAGCCCTATGCAGGGCCTGAACTCATGATCCTGCTTGTGAGATCATGACCTGAGCTGAAGTCAAAAGCTCAAACAGCTGAGCCACCCAGGTGCCCCAAGAGTGAGTTTTAAAGCTGCACCCCAAGAATTAGACAAATGTAACCAGCCAGGCATGGGAAGCACTAGGGAAAAAAGCAGCCATCCCTCATCTGAATATCCAGTGTTTCTCTGTGTGTCCCAAATCCTTCTTCTTATGAGTACACCAGTTAGACTGAATTAGGGCCTGACATGGCCTCATTTTAATTTAAAAATCTCTTTAAAGGCCCTGTCATCAAGTACAGTCACAAGCTGAGAACCTGAAGTATAGGACTTCAACCTGAATGACTTGGGTAGGACACAATTTAGCCTAACAGTAAATGTTCTCCTTAGGAACATAGTAATAACTGAAGATTTTACACTACAATTAATTCTTGCATAATTTCCTTCTTTCATTTCTTTATTGAAAAAAATCTTTCTTCTTAGACAGCTTTTTCAGGAACTAAGTTGCCTTCACAATGAGGAGTAAACCTGTAGCCAATAGTTTATAATGCCAATGATATAAAGAAACAGAATGAAGAATTGCCATGTCTAACTTAAAAGCACCGTCTACCATCTAGTTTTTTGATGGACATATTAAATTCCAGCAAGTACAAATGTTCCAAAATAGTTAATCATTCCAGAAATACCAATAAAAATGAAAGGATAGATAATTTATTTTTTGAAAAACTAAGGAGTATATTTTACCAAGGATTTATTTCATCATATTTCTATGTGGCATGGAGTTCTAAAATCTATAATAATTTCCTCCTGGAGAACAGTTTGTTTTAATAAAGTCAAACACAGAGAGTAAGAATAAAAATAAAGCCTGTTAACTTTGAAATTACTGACTACAAATTAAATGAAATTAAGCAAAGCCATAAAGAAAAATCATTTGTTCTTTCATAGCATCTTTCCACAGAGACAGCAAAAATTCTATAAATGCTCATTAGTTAGGTTATCTGGTGCACTGCATCTTGAAAGTCACCCCTATATTCAAATCCCTAACTTTCAGATCTTTCAGCCTGATTGTGGAACAAAGAAATAAAAGCTGGACCACGCCCAGCTACCTATGTTCTGTTCATTGTTTAATATGCCACATAATGGGAAAGACTTATAATTAAGCCCTACCCCAAACTCCTGGATTCCACTTCAACCCATACATAGATAGTATTAAAAAATTGGTATATACTTAGCCCCTATGGTCTTAATTGTGCTAAAATTACAAATATTAATATCAAGAGCTAGGATTAATTAAATCCTATCTTAGGCACTGGTACAATATTTTAAAATCCATGATTTTCAAGTCTGTCTTGAACATAATGACCAAGGCACTTTACTAAAGGCTGAAGAAATACCAACACAAGGAATGAAACAAGGTGTTTGGCCTGATGGTGTTCACAGTCTCAGTGGGAAAATTAACAACTTTATAACAACTGTAGTGCTTGCTAGTGAACTCAAGGTTAACAAAGGAAAAGAAACAGAGGAAGCAAAGACTCCCTATATTTGGATGATCAAGGAAAGCTTCTTAGAGGAGCAGACATTTAACCTATGTCTTAAAGGATGAGAAAAATTCTATAGGAAAATGTTTTCCAAAGGTTAAAGCAGAACATAAGAGAAGAGTAAAAGAGGAAAATACAAAATGGGACATGGTGAGTGGAATGTGTGATGCGAAAAACAATTTGATATCAGATAATGGAGGACCTTGACAAGTTTTTGAGCAATGGGAGAAATAAAATATGGTTTGTGCTGCTTAAAGACAATTCAGAGGTATATGAAGGGTTGCATGTAGACAGGAAAGCAAGCAGGTAGACAACTTTTCCTATGAGGGTCTATTAGTTTTCAAGGGTAGCCTGAAAAAATGCCCCTTCCCAAGTTCATTTATTATTCTACTTGATAATAGAATCTAAATTCTTCTCAGAACACTTCTTTAATACTTAAACTCAAGTTTATGGCTCTCTGTTTAGCTTTATCTGCTTGTGTCCTTTTTCCCCCAGACTATAAATGAGATCCTACACAAAAAAGTATGTAGTAGATAATAACTATGGCTTGTTGCCTCCACTTTATAAAATCTCTCTCAGCTTTGTTTAAATAGCATTATTAACATCTCTTATTTCATTGTGCCGGTCATTACACCTTCAGCTCATATATCATCAAAAGTACAGCCAAAGGTTGGCTGGATGCCATTCTCAGATGTTTTAGAGAACTCAACAGGGATCTCAGGCAGGTTTGGCAGCATCACAAAAGGCTTCCTCCACTTCTTGGCTAGTGGACCTGAGCAGAGATTTTAGCTTCTCCCTTAGGACTTTTTCTTTTGAACAAATTCATGATGTTTATTGACTGATGTTGCTGAAATAAATTACACTGAAGTAATGGACTTTTTACATGTGTTGCCAAATCATTCTTAATTTTTTGTTGGTCTTCAATAATAAGTTTATTTTTTATTTTTTAATATTTGAAATGATTTATTTTTTAATGTTTATTTATTTTTGAGGGAGGAGGAGGGAGAAACAAAGAGAGAGACACATGCAGAATCCAAAGCAGGCTCCAGGCTGTCAGCACAAAGCCCAGCGCAATGCTCAAACCAACAAAGGGTGAGATCATGACCTGAGCCATAGCCGGTGGTCAATCGACTGAGCCATCCTGGCATCCCTGTCTTCAATAATAAGCTTAAAACATGTGGGCCTCTGGGGTGCCCGGTGGTTCAGTCAGTTGAGTATCCAATTCTTGATTGGCTCAGATCAGGATCCCAGGACCATGGGAACAAGCCCCACATCAGACACCACACTGAATGTGGAGGCTGCTTAAGAGTCTCCCTCTCCCTCTACCTCTCTCCCCTCAAAACACCTGTGGACCTCTACTTAGTGTATTGCCTCTAGTACATCCAAATGCCTAGTTGATATTCCCACTTAGATGTCTCACCAGTATCTAAAATGTAATATGTCCAAATAAAACACTGCATGCTGACTCCACAGCTATCTTGCCCATTTCATTAAATGGAATCACCACTCAGGTGACCAGGTCTTATACTTAGAAATCCTCTTATGCTTCTTTCTTTTTCTCATACTTTAAATGCAATCTGTCACCATGTCCTGTTGGTTGTACCATCAAAATATATCCCAAATCAAACATCTTCCTACCAGTTTCACTGCTACTAGCCAGGTAGAAATGACCTGCATTGTTATAATCCTTCCACCTAATCCCCTTTGTTGCTCTTGTTTCCTACACCTAATTCTCAATATAGACGTAAAGGAATCAAGCTTTTAAACATGTAAAAATGTAAATCATGTAATTACATGTAAAACATGTAATTCCTTTGCACAAAATCCTTCAATACCTTCCTATTACAGTCAGAAAAATATCTTGCCTCCTTTTCATGGCTCACATTTAGGCCCATCACCCTCTATTCCACATCTGAGAAAACTTATTGGAAGGCTTGGCTTCACCCTCCTTTGGTGTAGGTGCAAGATTCAAACCACAGAGTATCTTGTTCAAGTGAGAATTTTTGCCCCAGTCCCACCCCTATCCACAATATAAATGTTGGGCCAATCTCCTTTCCTTTTTCTGTCAAGTGATTTTCGGACCAGCTTGTGAAGCCTATTCTTCCCAAAAGACTTATTATAGAAGGAATAAACTTTTTCATACCCATTTGGGGTGTGTTTGTGTGTGTGTGTGTGTGTGTGTGTGTGTGTGTGTGTTTATCAGTCTTGACATCCAAATCAAATTTTGAGTAGGTATGCATCCTGCTTCTGCTGGATGACTGACTACAGGAATGAGTGAGTGAATAAATGAATAATTCCTCCGATGTGCTTCATCTTGTTCCTAAAACTATTCCAATTCTCTTATCCATCATTTATTTTTTTTAACATTTTTTCATGTTTGTTCTTTTGCATGCCCTACAAAGGCCTTGCTACCATCTGTATTTCCTTCCTTCCTTCCTTCCTTCCTTCCTTCCTTTCTTTTTTCTTTCTTTCTTTCTTTCTTTCTTTCTTTCTTTCTTTCTTTCTTTCTTTCTTCTTCTTTCATCTATCATCTATCTATCTATCTATCTATCTATCTATCTATCTATCTATCATCTCCCTACCTACCTATCTTCTCTCTTTCTTTCTTCATCAACTTGGAGTTATCAAACTTGCTTGCTTCATTACTCTTGATGGTGTGTATACCTTTTGCTTCAATTTCTTCACATTTAGAAAGTCTACATAAGGACCCCCTCCCCATAATTGCTATGTTCAGGTTTAGAGCTTGGGGCTTTATTCCTTCTTCCGAGAGTTTAAAGTTTTTAGTTTCATTCCAGTTAGTTAATAAACAGTGTTATATTAGTTTCAGGTGTGCAGTATAATGATTCAACAATTCCATACATCACGTAGTGCTCATCACAACAAGTGCACTCCTTAATCCCCATCACCTATTTTACCCATTCCTCCATCCACCTCCCCTCTGGTAACTATCCATTTGTTCTCTATAGTTAACAGTCCATTTCTTGGTCCGTCTCTTGGTCTTTCCCTTTGGTTGTTTCTTTTGTTTCTTAAATTTCACATGATATTTTATTTCTTAAATTTCACATGGTATTTGTCTTTCTCTGACTGGCTTATTTCACTTAGCATTATACTTTCTAGCTCCATTTCTCTCTCCTGAAAGTTTTTTTAATCATTTATTAAAAAGTATTAGTATGACAAAGACTTTCTCCTTGACCAGTTTTTCAGGCAGCTTCCTTTGAGCCAAACTATGCCCCATCAAGAGCTCAGTGATAATAAGAATCCTGCTAAGTCAGTTTAGGTAGAATCTCTCAACCTCAACATATAATCAAATTCTTCATCTCCTACTATTTCCCAAGATGATATCTGATCACTCTGATCTGCCTTTAGTAAGAATCCTGCCCAATTTGACCAAAATTCTTCCTTACCCTGATATTTCCTCTTTGTACTTTTCCATCCACAGACCCTCACACTGCAACTTGGCTATAAATCCCCACTTTTCTTTACTGTATTTGGAGTTGAGTCCAGTCTCTCTCCCATACAGCAAACCCCCACTGCAGCAGTCCCTATAGCTATTGAGAGAGACCTGAATAGTCTGCCTTTCCATTTTAACAAGTGTCAGAATAATTTTTCTTTAGCACTACTCTTGAATATTTTGAGAAGAGAAAGCCTTCTTTCCTATTTATCAACCTGCTTACTATTAAGATCAATTCATCTGCTCTAATGGGAATTTGACCTTCTCTTTATCTCTGTCAAATTTTCTAGCATTTGAGAAATGAATTTCAAGTACTATCATATCACAGTCAGAAAACACAATGTCTCTCACTTTATTACAATCTCTATATAAACTCTATCTACTCTCTTGGTGATTACTTTATCCATTTGATAATACTGACCAGTCTATGAGCACACATACTCCAATCCAGATTCTGTGATTACACACACATACAAATAATACATCAATGTTTGGTTTTGCTGATCATTTTTATTTCTAAACCTAGATACCAGAAGTAGAATTTACTACAGATTCAGGCTACAAGTTGTACACAGAACCATTCCAAAACTACCTAGGAAAGTTCTCATTTGCATTTATAAGGAGCAATATTCCCAAACATGGTCCTCATCCTCTCTTAATAATAGATATAGTTTTTGTCTTCACACCGTCTTTTTAAAATAAACACATAAAATATCACTCCCCTCTTTGGTCTGATAATCAGTACTATTCCATCAGTTAATAGCACACTTGCTATTACATGCCTTCCTATTCTCCATGCAAACTTCATTAACATTCTGTGGACAATACTTCAGAATTGAACAGGAAAAAAAGTATACTAGGTGACTATGCCAGTATATCTAAATGATCTCAAGAGATAACATACATTTGCTACTGAGTATCATTGTCAAGAACCTTAAATGAAGACTCTTATCAAAACATTTTTTAATTTTGTTTTCAATATTTTGTAATTAGGGACTGATCTGGGAGGGATCTGCTGGTCTGCCAGGCTTCATCACTGAGGCTGGATCATGATCCAAGAACCAGTCTTCTGCTTCACTGGTCTAGAAACATAATTTTACTTATGGTTTCTGAATTCAGAATGCTAAAATTTCCACTAACTAAACTCACAAGAGATTGAGACATAAAATAGAATGTTTCTGTATTAATAGAAAGAATGTAATAAAGTTAACCAAAAAAGAATATTTATACTGTTTGTTTTGAATATGATACACCTTCAAGAATAGTTGTATGAGAAACTGTAGGGTTATTAATGCGCTGGACATGACACCAAGGGTATCATAAAGGCTGGTATAATAGATCTACAATATTGTGATGAACCCCCTCCTTGTAGGACCATCCTGACAAGCACAGTCCAGACTTGTCCTTGGGTGATTTTTAGTCTCCGTGTAGACCATACTCTTTCTTTTCACATACTCTTACAATAGACAATAGCTTAAAAATAATTTCTACCTTGGATTAACTACTTAGAATGCTTCTAATATTTTAAGATAATAATACACGTATTAAGTATTTACTACATTTTAAGCACTCTTCTAAATAATTTGTTTATTCTCATAGCAATCTTATGAAGTAGATACTTATTACAATCTCCATTGTTAAAAATTTACTGAAAAATAAATATTCTTTACCAAAAGAAATGTATAAAATGATATAATAAACACCTAACTATCTAAAAGACAACTATAGAAATAGAACATGCATCTCCTTCCTTTCCCATTCTATCTCAATGAGCCAGAATTCTAAATGTACTATTAATAACTTTCTTTCCTCCCTATTGGTGTTTAGGATTGTCTTTTATCTTACTGATTTGTAAGGTTTGCTGTTGTTGTTGTTACTATATCCTGAATATTGATATTTTACATTTGTGTGAGTTCCTAATAGTTTCCCACAGTTTATGGCTGTTCTTTTGCTCTCTTTATTATATCTTTTAATTTTAATGTAGCCAAGCTTATCATTCTCTTTATGATTTATAATTATTGCCTTATTGAAAAAAATTCTTTCTAATCCTGAGACATTAATAAAATTATTCTATATTGCTTTCAAAAATTTTGATATCTTTGTTTTTTATCTCTTAGAAATATTTTTTTATAAATGTTGTGACAGATTGATATTATTTACATCTTACAGATGAAGAAAATTAGGCAAGAAAACTGTCTTACTCAATGTTTGCAGATGGTAATTTGTAGAGCCACGATTTGAACCCAGTCTGATTCTACAGTACCACACCTGTACTGGCTCCAAGGGTATTATCAGAAAAATTATATAGATGTGGAAACTGAGGCTCAATCAGGGTAAGGGACTTGTCCAAGGTCATACAATCAGAGCTTTGGATGGTACGCAAACTTCATTACACTTTTAAACAAAAGTTTGTACATTTTTGTTTTTATGCCTGTCTTCCTAGGACCACATGCTGGTCTGTGGATTCTATTTTCACAAATTCTCTGCTCTCTGCTTTATTTTGGGAGTCACTTTATACTCTAATTACTTCTGCAGAGAGCTGGTTTTATCCGTACTCTTTGTATTTAACTAGTTTAACCCACAAAGTGAAAATGTATCTCCTAGTTTTAGACTCATCTTATCTCATCTTTTCCTGAATTTATCACATAGCTTTATTTTTTAGTCTGAATTTATATGTAATTTTCACCTCTTAGAGCCCCATCTGCTGACCTTCTAATATTCTGCATTCAAATTCTATTTATAGCAGATCATCTTACTTTCAGCTCGAAGTTACCTCTTTTTCAGTGATTGCAATTAACACTTCAAGAATTTCTTTGATCGTACTCCTTTCCTTCTCCTTGGGCTCATCTTTTACTGCTCCTGCCATTTAATTCACATTTAGCTACTTCTATAGCAGTCAAGGATAGTAGTTGACTTTTCTCTGTCATGTCTTGCAAGGGCAGAGATGAAGGTAAACTTTTTGATAAAAGTTGGCCACTGCTTCACTGAAGATGAAGCATAAATGCTCAGCTTCTGTGGTTACTTTGAGTTCAAATTAAGCAAGCTTGTCACTTCTAGTGTTTTAGAAGATCCTTGATTCTGCCTAAATTATCTCTAAGTACAAGCTTTAGGCATATAAACTACTTTTTCTATTTTCCCAATACTTCTCCCTCTGCTCAAAATGTCATTTTCTCTGTTGTCATGGATTGAAATTCTGCTCACCTTTCAAAGGTCAAGTCATAGATCATCATCCCACCCATGCCATTGACACTTTTTTGACCATCTGAAGCAGAATCTAAGTGCATACCCACACATTCTATCACTCTTAGTTCATTACATGGAGTCTTATAGGATGTTAGCATTACACCTATGGAGTCCCCTTGTACATGCCACGTTCCCTAGGGAATAAAACCCAGACTGATTTTAGGAAACCATAACAATCTTTCTTATTTAGGATTATAATTTTCCTACAACCCAAATTTTATAGGCCTATTGGATAATCCTTCAGAGGTATTTATTGAGCTTAATTGGATTACATGATTAGTGGTGCTGAAGAGTCCTTTTTTCTTTTATGACATTATTTAGGATCTACCCTATGCCTTGAACTGTATCATGCAGTAAAGATAATAGCAAGAATATAACAAAGGCTGTGTCTCATAGACTGGCAAGGTAAGTAAATGAGAAAGCAAAAGGGAATTCATGCAGTGTGAGGGAAATGCAGAAGCTGGAGAGCCAGCAGAATCTACTTAGTTACCAGCTTTGGCAAATGCAGAGCCTTTAGCTTTAGAGGCCTAGGTGTGTCTCCTAATCTAATGGTGCCTGAACTTTTTTCATTTGCAACATGAGGTGAGTAAATGTTTACCTTTCAGAGAAGCTTTTAGGGGTAGGAATAACGCACAGAGTACAGTTATCAACAAATGGGAGCCATTATTATCATTGTAGCATAATATTGCATATTAGTTAATGTGAAAACAGCTAGGACTATTTTAAACCAATTCATACTCAAAGGTTAACCCAGATAAGTAAATCAATACAGTGGTATGTCCACCATGCTAGATTTGTTCTTGGGGTACAATACTACTTATAGAGATGATTACTATCAAGATCATCTCAAATTTCATGAATGAAAATAGGAAAGTAGATAACATTTATTAAATGATTGTTATTTTCCATATTCTTATTGGATGCTTCATACACATTATCTCATCCACTCTTCACAACAGCCATGAGTGTAAGTGAGTGCTATTATCCTACTATAGACATAGTAATCAAGATGGAGAGAAGTTAAATGTCTGCATCTCTAACATCATAGTCTAAAAGCAGACAATAATACTTCAAGAAAAGTGTGTATGTATGTTTGTATAATGTATAAAGAAATTATAATTATTTTGCAAGGAAGCATCTTATTAAATAGTGACTGTGGACATCTACCCTTATTAATGGCAATTCAGGTGTGTTTATAGAACAATGTCATCCCTTTGCCAGATAGAATGACATATAATGCACTACCTAATATAATGACTGAAACCTAGGTATACTTTGAAAATTTCCATTTTGATTTTTCAGAATTATTAGATGTATATATAATTATTGATAAATGGAAGAATCATCATTGCCTTCCAATATAAGCAGGTAGCAGTTGTACCTTGTAGGTAGTAGATGAAATAGTCTGTTTGTTGAGGTATCAATGTAATTATGCACTTTGGGCTAAGTCAGTGCAAAGGGCATAATTAAGCACTGTTACAAATTTTGTCTGTGCATCTTATGGTGAAGCAGTAACTGGTTCCTTTGCTTCTTTTTCTGTCATTGAAACATTATTGGCTATAATTAATATTTCATATATATTATGATATAGTCAGGCTCTTGATACTGTAGTCCTTTTGTAAAAATTCTTTAATGTTTTTTATTTTTGAAAGACAGAGTGCGAGCAGGGGAGGGACAGAAAGAGAGATGGAGACACAGAATCCAAAGCAGGATCCAGGCTCTGGGCTGTCAGCACAGAATTCACAAACTGTGAGATCATGACCTGAGCTGAAGTCAGACGCTCAACCAACTGGGCCACAAAGGCATTCCTGTAGTCCTTTAATTGAGGAATTGTTTAAAATCGCTTTTATGAAGGATTAGCATATTTTTAAGCTTAAGTATTAATGTTCTGCTTTTTCTTTATTTTTTAAATGAAGATTCAAAGATATATATGTAGGTAAATATATTACATTTATATGTTATATATGTATAAATAAACATATATATTTATCATATGTTTTTGGTTTATCCGAGTATCCACCTAAAGTATTCTTTTCAACAAAGCCAATGTTATAATAAATAATGAGAAGAATTTTAAAAAATAGGCAAAGTTATAAATGTGCCCATGTCTGCAACTGTGAAGATATTCAGCCTTTATTTTTTAATATCAAAGATAAAAATGGCATACTTTCCCATGAAAAAAATGTAGATAACTCTTTTAAGTTGGGACTTGTTAAAATTGGAGTGGCCACATTGGGTGGCACATTGTGGGGCCCTTGGTAACAAGGACAGTGAAGAGAGGGAAGAAACTGAGATTAAAGAAGATAGGACCTGGATCTGTGAGACTGAGTCTGTTCAGCATGAAAGCCCTTGCACAATTTTGGACAGACCTTACCATTCTGTGCCTGAGGAATAAGGAAAAAGAGAAATGTCAAACCTGTTCTATGGGACACAGCATGGGCCGTGAGGCAGTGCAGGTGATGGGCAACAAATATCCAGCAGGAGGTCTGCTCAGGATGATGCAATGAATCTCAAAGCTTTGGACAGGAAATCAAAGGGACACTAAGAAGAGAACAGCTAGCTGGGTTTCAGAGCAGTTAAGGTTATCAGGCCAATGCCAGGGGCAAAGAAACTAAGGAATCTTCCTTGTCCTTTGGAAATAAAATTGTCAGTATGGTTAGAGGTTAGAAGCAGAGAAAACTGTCACACAGAAGCTATTTGGATGTCAGAGTGCCTGGGTGGCTCAGTCAGTTAAGCACCTGACCCTTGATTTTGGCTCAGGTCATGATCTCACGTTTGGTGCATTCAGGCCTCACATCTGGCTCCATACTGATAGCCCAGAGCCTGCTTGAGATTCTTTCCCTCTTTCTTTGCCCTTCCCCTGTGCTCTCTCTCTCTCTCTCAAAATAAATAAATAACTTAGAAAAAAAGATATTTAGAAGCTACTTGGATGCAATGAAGATCTTAACTATGGTGCACTGGACACTGGGTCCATTGACTATACAATCCAAGCCAAAGTCACATGGTAGTGACGGAGCTTCTTATATGGGCTCTGACCTTGCCATAATTAGGTCAGGGAGAGAAGTGGACAAAAAGGTAAGGCAGAGTTTGCTAGAAATCAGATTGACCTGAAACTATAGTCTATTGGTGACTTACAAGATAATGCTGAGAGGCAGGAGAAGGAATAACCATTGTTCTGCCTGTAAAATTAAAGGTGCATCCTTCACAGCTAATATTTCAAAATTATTTATTATAAAGTTCCCAATTTGAAAAACAAAATGTCCCTATGCAAATGTCTAACTCAGATTTTATGGGGACCAATAAGTATCTGAATAACTAAATGAATATAAGAAACAAGATACCTTAGATTAAAGAACAAAGGCAAAAGAAACCTTCATTTCTGTGATGTTTTTCACATAACTGAATGTCCCCAAATGCTTCACAAAGCATTTAATTACATGTTAGCAACAGAGGAAATGCTGGCATTGCTATGTGCCAGCTCCAGCCCACATACAGTGGGGAATGTCAAGTGAACTCACTAAGTGTAAGGAATTTGCAGACAGCTCACTCACAGTCTCTTCTCTTGGAAAGCACAGTTGCTTATTTCTGAGCACTTACATATTTCATGGGGAATGAAGTGGCCTCTTTGCACTGCTTCCACCAGGCAGTCGTGAAGTCACAAAGATAGGACTGTAGTCAAAACAAGTGATAAAAGTGAAAGTTATTTACAACTTAAGATTCCACAAAAAAAGACCTAAGCACCTAGGAGTATGTAAGAGTGATGGGCAGGGAAGCTTTTGGGAATGTCAGCTGGAGGGAGACAGAATTGTCGACTTGGGTATATAAAATGGACTAGGAACATTTTAGATTTTGCTTAAAGTTTGGCCTACATTTTAGCACACCCACTCTCCTTAGATCCATAGGTACAAAGAGCTCCCACAAGCCCTTTCTCATCTGGCCCTTAGTGCAGAAATGGCATAACTGACACTTAAATAGTTCAACTGTGAATTTGGATGAGTCATGGCCTTGAAGCCTGCAACCCTAACACTCATCAGGAGAACTGCTTTTATTTTACTATAATGGGATCATAAATAAATGTATGGAATAGCAAAAGATTCTAGATTAAGCAAAGGTCTTATGAGAAGCCATTGCTTAATGGTATTCCATTAAAATTAGTTCAGACAAAGGGCATCTGCTAAAAGATTTTAAGCAATGATAAATATTTATTCAACTTCTTAGTAAATATGTACTGAGTGCCTGCTGTGTGCCAGGCACTGGGCATGAATAAAACAGCTCTTGATCCCAAGGTAGGTAAAATTTAGTGGAGGAAAACTCTTGTGTAGATAAATAAGTGCAGTTAGGTATTGATAGCACAATGGTAGCCATTACATTTTATGTTTACTTAAGGATAACAAAGAGGTATGAGGGACTGGTCAATTTAATGGAAAAGTTTAGGGTAAAAGGTTTATAAAATAGAAGATAAAAGAAAAGTTGGATGAAATGGGTTTTGAAACATTAGTGAAAGCTCATTAGGTGAAGAAACAGAGAAAAGGTGCTCTGAGTAAAGATGAAAACATGATCATGGGCATGGACATTTCAATCCGCCTGTCTTGTTTGAGAAATTGTAGGTAGTTGAGTGTATCTGTATCTGGAGTGCGGGGGTGAGGAGGTGAGGCGTGAAGCAGCTAAAGACGTTAATAATCATCGTAGAGTACACATTGTGGGATTCTGAGTCTAATAGCAGTGTGGAGAACAATGAGCTAGTTAAGAGATAATGACCACTCAGGATAGGTCAAGGAGAAAATATTTACAAAAGACATATCTGATAAATGATTATTATCCAAAGTATACAAAAATGAAAACTTTAAAATTCAACAATAAGAAAACAAACAGCACAATTAAAAGAGATGTTCCAAAATTTTAACAGAATCCTCAGAAAAGATAAACAGAAAACAAAAAAAGATATGAAAAGATGTTCCACATCATATGTCATCAGAAAAAAAAATGCAGACTAAAACGAGATCCTGCTATGCACTTAACAGAATGGACAAAATCCAAAACACTGGTAACATCAAATACTCACAAGGATGTGGAGCAAGAACAACTCTCATTAGTGGAAATGCAAAATGGGACAGCCACTTTGGAGGACAGTTTGACAGTTTCCTACAAAGATAAACACACTCTTAACATACAGTCCGATGGGGGCACCTGGATGGCTCAGTCGGTTAAGCGTCCAGCTTTGGCTTAGGTCATGATCTCACGGTTCGAGCCCCGCATTGGGCTCTGTGCTGACAGCCAGCTCAGAGCCTGAAGCCTGCTTCAGATTCTGTATCTCCCTCTCTCTCTGACCCTCCCCTGCTCACACTGTCTCTCTCTGTCTCTCAAAAATAAATAAAAAACATAAAAAAACTTAAATTACAATCCAATGATCACACTCCTTGGTATTTATCCATAGGAGTTGAAAACATGTCATTATAAAAAATCTGCACAAGGATGTTTATAGAAGATTTATTCATAATTGCCAAAGCTTGGAAGCAACCAAAATGTCCTTCAATAGGTGAATGGATAAATAAACTGGGGTACATCCAGACAATGGAATATGATTCAATACTAAAAAGAAAGGAGCTGTCAAGCCATGAAAATACATATAGAAAACTTAAATATGCATTATTAAGTGAAAGAAGACAATCTGAAAAGCTACATACTGTATAATTCTACTACATAGACATTGTGTGTGGGGGGTTAGGGAATGAATAGGAAGAAAAGAGAGAATTTTTATGGCAATGAAACCACCCTATGTGAGCCTTTATATCTTTGACCAAACTCATAGAATGTACAATACGAAAAGTGAACAGTAATGTAAACTATAGATTTTGGGTAATAATATTGTGCCAGTGTAGGTTCTTCAATTGTGATAAATGTGTCAATCTAGTGGAAGATATTGATAATGGGGGAGGCTATGTATATGTGAGACAGGAGGTATATGGGAAATCTCAGCATCCTCTGCTAAATTCTGCTATGAACTTAAGACTGGTTTAAAAAATAAGATCTATTAAAAAAAAAGATAATGACTAAACCAAAAAATAGCAATGGAATACAGAGAAATGGTCAGATACCCAATAGTTAAGGCTGTAAACATGACGTGGAAATGAGGAAAGGGAAATTTCTTCAGTTGACACTTCGCAGTGTCTGGTCTGGATAACCAAATGGATGATAAGGATGTCTATTACTTTAATCTTTGGATCTGGGAACAGGTATCAGTATTCCTCCACATCACCACAGACTATTGCATCATTACTAATTTAAGGACAGAAAATACTTTAACATTTGTTGTTTTAGAAACTACTTTTATGGATGCATCTCATTAATTTTCACAACATCCCAGCATTTAACACAGAGCCTGTCAATCAGCAATCACTTGTTGAATGAATGCATAAATGAATGAGTGAACAAATGTACAATGAAGTTGAGTAGAGAGTTGAATATTGTACCTGTAATTTAAATCTTGAGTATTATGAATATTTTTGAATCTTGGTATTGTGTAATCTTAAGTATTATGCCTACAATTTGGATCTGATTTTGATTCAAAGTCTAGTCTACTGTTTATTGCATTGAACCACAATGGTCACTTTTTATACAGAAGGAAAATTAAAGAGATCAAGGATTAGCCATAGGATTGAATCCAACTTACGACTTAAACTATGGGCCTCTATTTATAAAATGTTTAAATGAAATGAGGTGATGAAAGCTCCCAACCCACAGAAGGTACTGGAAATAAGTTAAAGGGATCTGTTTCGATCATGTTACCCTGCTTTATAGCAATAATTGTCCTTTTTCACTTACCAGTTTATGAGAGACTTCTACAGAATCTGGTCATTAAATTACTGATTAGGATGATGTGGAAAAGCTCTCAAGAATACTCTTCCCTCTTATACTCCCTCTCAAGCAGTCCATACATTAAAAAATCATATTAAACTTAAACTAAGTTCTGTAACATAGGCAGTCATTTTAAAGCAGGCAAACATACTGATGGTCATGCAACATGTAAGCTAAAAGATCTCTAACATTTTAGGTGCTTTAATAGTACCTGAATGAAAGATTCACTCCAGAAGATTATAAAAAAATTCTGGTAGCAGAGTTGTAACATTATTGTTGTAGTTTTGTGGGGGAAAAGATCAGAAAAAAATGGTCTAACAATGAAAAAATCCTAATCCTTGGTCATTTTTCTGTATGATATAACTACTGAGCTCAATAGACATACACATGTAATTATGCTTAATACACTATTATTAAAATTATGTATTTTAGAAGCAGTTGCAGACAACACAACAAAAGAGAAGGCCAGTGAAGTGGGTAGGAAAAGCTCTTTGGAATCAGGACATGTGGATTCAGATCTCTGCCCTGCCACTGATAAACACAATACCTTTGGTTAAGTTATTCTGCTTCTTAGCGTTTTCATGTATTTTATAGCACATTGCAGTGATTTTTTTTCCATAATATTTTATTGTCAAATTGTTTTCCATACAACACCCAGTACTCTTCCCCTTAAGTGCCCTCCACCATCACCACCACCTCTTTCCCCCCCTCCCCCTTCCCCTTCAACCCTCAGTTCATTCTCAGCATTCAATAGTCTCTCAAGTTTTGCATCCCTCTCTCTCCCCAACTCTCTCTCCCTCCTCCGCTCCTCCTGGTTCTCCATTAGGTCTCTCTTGTTTTCCTGCTAGACCTATGAGTGCAAACATATGGTTTCTGTCCTTCTCTGCCTGGCTTACTTCACT
>NC_043707.1:86452319-86549203 GCF_006229205.1 Suricata suricatta
TGTTTATTCTTCCGATCCATGAACATGGAATGTTTTTCCATTTCTTGGTGTCTTCTTCAATCTCTTTCATAAGTTTTCTATAGTTTTTATCATATAGGTCTTTTACATCCTTGGTTAGGTTTACTCCTAGGTATTTGATGGTTTTTCGTGCAATCGTGAATGGGATCAGTTTCTTAATTTCTCTTTCAGCTGCTTCATTTTTGGTGTATAGGAATGCAACTGATTTCTGTACATTGATTTTGTACCCTGCGACTTTACTGAATTCATTGATCAGTTCTAGAAGGCTTCTGGTGGAGTCGATTGGATTTTCCATGTAGAGTATCATGTCATCTGCAAAAAGGGAAAGTTTGACTTCTTCCTTGCCAATTCTGATGCCTCTTATTTCTTTTTGTTGTCTGATTGCTGATGCTAGAACTTCCAGCACTATGTTGAACAACAGTGGCAAGAGTGGGCACCCCTGTCGTGTTCCTGATCTCAGGGGGAATGCTCTCAGTTTTTCCCCATTGAGGATTATATTAGCTGTGGGTTTTTCATAGACTGCTCTTATAATGTTTAGGTAAGTTCCTTCTATTCCGACTTTCTTGCAGTGATTTTTTTGAGTCTTTAATTTTTTTTTGTTTTAATGTTTTTTTTATTTTTTTAATTTAAAATTTTTATTTATATATTTTTTACTTTATGAAGTTTCATATTTTTTAACATATGCAATTATTTTCCATCATTTACAATACAGTAGTTGCAATGACACTCAGAACAGAGAAGCAAAGTAAAAAATCAAAACACCAACTTCTGTTTCATGTAATTAAACTTATACAGAAATTAGAAGGTTAAGTAACAACTAGTTAATCACCTAATTTCACAGCTATCTGAAGTGGCAATCGTTATATAGCAGCTTATCTATGATACATTCAAGATAAATGATACAATGTATTACTTGTTCATAGGCTACAACACAGCCTGCTTAATACCTTTCCTTAAGACTTAACATACTTTCTAGGTAAGAATGCTTTACAAACTCTAAAATTCCATATAAGTAGTAAGATTAAGATACCATCTTTGTTATTGTAGTTATCATTGTCATCATCACCTGATAGACTCAAATTTAGTTTTATGTTCAGTCTTACTAAAAATTTGAACATAACTGACCATCATTGGGGATTGTCTTCAGCAGCATAATCCAATAGAAATATAATGTAAGACACATATATTTTTGATTAACCAAATGTGTCTAAACTATTATTATTTCAACATGTAACCATTAGAAAAATCATTAATAACACTTGCATTTTTTAAAGAGTAGATCTTCAAACTCTGGTGTGTATTTTACATTTTAGCATGTTTCATTTTGGAAACTGAATTTTTATCAGAAACACTTGATTTGCATTTAGATTTCATAAAGACAAGGTAGATTCACAATTCAAGTCATCCCAAACATACTTAAAATTTTCCCATAACTGAATTTAGTGTCCATTTTTAAACTTAAATTAATTAAAATAAAAATTCTGTTTCTCAGTTGCACTGGCCTCATTTCAAGGCCCTTTGGCTAATGACTACCATATTGTATAGCACCAATATGTCTGTAGGAGTTCTGGCTAGCCTGTTGCAGAGAAAATATAATAGTACCACAGTAATAGGCACCAGGAGGGGATATAGGAGCACAACCCCAATCCATTAGAAGAAAAAGAATAGTAATAATAATTTATCACATTTCATTTTAAGAAACATTTATGTGATGTTAAAAATGTGCCAGAAGCTTGGGATTCAGTGATAAATGCCCTTGAGTAACATAGCAGCTAACACAGAGTTAGATTAATAAAATCCATAAAAAGAGCTACAATTTAACTATAATTATGCAGGCATTATTTAGTCTACACAAAAAATTGAACTAAGTAACATTATCAGAGCTTTTTTGATGAGGACAACTGCTCTCAAAAGTGTTTTTCCACAATACTGAGATGAACTTGGGGCTCAAGGACATCACCTGGCAGCATCGTGCCAGAGTGGAGTGTGTTTCAAGGCCCCCTAATATAGCCCTGTGTACCAGGGAATACCTTTTCTTTCAAAGTTACTGGAACTCCAGTTTTTTGGTTAATATATCCACATTATTGGACAGCAATCTACCAGGAAAGGAGAAAGGGCTCTAAAATTCAGTGGGTCTCACACTTCAGGACATAGGATCCATCAGCAAAGCACAGCTACTCCCTCTTTAACTGAAAGACAGGTTCTAAAGTTGAGTGTATCTTTCTGTGTTTCTCTCTATCATAACTACTAGAAATTTCTTTTTCAAGAGAAGAATGAAACCTTAACCTGTTTAAGAATGAGAAATCAATTTCACGACTCAAATCTGCCTGAGCAGGGTAAAAGTCCTCGTGGCTCTAGCAGAGAATTCCCTTAGGAAGATCCACATCCTATAAGCAGCATCCCACATAATGAGCCTTCTTGGTACTACTGATTGCAGCAACTTATTTCCCTCAAGAACTTGAAACTATCTTGCTCTGTGCTCCCCCTATTAAGTATATCTATTTAATATCTCTAGGCACATCTGCTCCACTGCTCCAACTGTCTCAAGTGTCTGATAGAAGCAGGTGTGAGTATCAGGATCTTCTTTCTCTGGCAGGGAAAGTTTATTTCTGCGGTAGCCATGTACCTCTCCACCTGATAGCCTCACTTCTTTCTGCTTCATTGGATGTAATTCTGAGCCCTACACATAAGCCCATATATATGTGTGTGTGTGTGTGTGTGTGTGTGTGTGTGTGTGTGTATACACACACACACACACACATATATATTTGTATATATACATACACACACACACACACCATTTTTACCATGTTCTATCTGGCACTCACTGTGTTTATGCATGTTGCTCTGCTGAAGGTTGCAATTAAAATCTTGTGTAATGCATTGTTTTCTGACCATTGAGAAAGTGTCAAGAAGGTCACTTCAGGAAAAGATATACTTCCTCTGAAGAAAACAGTTAAATGTAGAACTTGGGAAGTGAAGTTAAATTAAAAGGGGAGGCTCAATTTTCTTAAAGCTCAATTGTGTGGTTTAAAAAAGAAAGGTTTTATTCTGAACTTCATCATCATGGTTTGTATCAATGTTTTCTTTGTGCTGTGTGTGAAGGAAAAAAAGAGTCCAAAGGAGAAGAAAAATAGGAAAAGAGGAAATAAAGAAAAAACTGAAAAACTGAGCACTTTAAGATCTTCATTACTTTAATTATGTTTACTGTACATCCCCTTTTACTATCAATAGTGCCCCTGTTCTATAAATCTTCATAATGTAAAAGTAGACTTCTCACACCTCTCCTAAGGACTCCATCCTACACTGCCTTCCTCAGTCTGTGCAACACATCCAACTTTCTCCAAATACTCACTTTTGGATCTGATCCTTAGCACAATTATTTATAACTCTAATGTAAGGTTCACTGTGGGATTATGATGAAAATAGTCTTCTGGTTATAATGCTGCAGCTCCTCTTTATATCTCTCCCTCTTCTTCTTATAACTTTGGACCTGCTTATTTCCTGGACCTTCTCAATTTAATCTGTACTGGGAGATTCTCCTATGGGTCAGGAGATACCCCATACCTGTGTCCACAAATAAAGAAGAAGGAATGCTCAGAGATCTTGATATCTCCAATGTTTGATGAATAAGTGAAAGGTGGATGGGTGGATGGATGGATAGATGGATGCATAGATCAATGACACGATACACAGAACAGAGGGAAGGCTAAAATAAAAGACAAGGTAAATACAAATGCAAGAAGTTTTCTGTTACCTAGAATTCTATTAACTAACACCTCACAGCTTCTGTAGCACAGTGATAACTGATGCAGGTAAAAGTAGATAGCCCTGAGGCTCTGAAAAAGCTAAAGTGCCATTTGAATTCTCAAAGGAAAAATAAAGTGCATTCAAGGTAATTCAATACTCAGGATATTGGGTTGAACTAAAATGTTCTAGATTGGCAACCCAAGTAAGTACTGAGGTATCATAACATGGACATGATTTTTAAAATCATTGCAAGTAGAGATGAAAAGGTAAGTTAAAACTTACTTAGTGTGATGTCTTATGAGTTGTTTATAATCTTTGTATATGTGCGATGTCTTATTTTATGAGTTGTTTATAATCTTTGTATGTAGTTATTTTTTAACCATTCATGAACTCACTTCTATCAAGTTTGTTCCTATCACTCCCTCAAATTGTGTGTGTCAGGGCTGTCAAGGCTGTCAATAAACTGCACAATTCTAGGGTAAAGTCACAGTTCTCATCCTATTCAACCTATTAGCAGTTTTTGAAACAATCGATCACTCTTTCCTTGAAACTACTTTTTGCTTGGTTTCCAGGACAACATTTTCTCTTCACTTTACTCTTATTTTATGGGCCCTTCTTTCTCAGTTTTCTCCAATGGTTTCCCCCTGACTTCTAAAGCTATGCTCATGCCCCTTATTTTCTCTGCTCCCATTCACTTCCTTGATGATAACTTCCAATCCAATGGCTATAAATGTATCCATATTTAGGGAATTTTCAGAGTTCAATCTCACCTTCTTTCCAGACTCATTTGTCTTCTTGATGACTGTTCACTTGTACATAATTATATCTACATCAACATGTACCTATGTCTATACCTACAACCATATCTACATCTTCCAACATCTAAGACTTCCAGTCTTCTCCACACAACCATAATCTGCTCTTCTTTTTCTTCCTAATCTCATAAACTGGCCTGAAATTTTAGTCATCACTGATCTAATTCTTACAGATTTCATACACAATTCATCAGTAAAAATCCCATGCTATGAAATCTACCTTCAAAATACATCTAGAACCAAACTATTTATCACTGTTTTCTCTGCTACTGTCTTAGCCCAAGTCATCAGCTGTGGTTCCTAACTGATCTCCTTGTTTCTTCATTTGCCCCTCCAACTGTATCTACTACATGGAAGAGTCACAGTGCTACCTTAAAAGTGCAATCAGATCTTTCCACAAATCTGCTCAAAATCCTCCAATGGAGAGTAATGCAGAATAAAAAAAACTCACCTCACTATGAGCTACTGGCCTTGCATGACTCGGTCATGCCAACTCTTTAACCTAGTCTTTTACCACTTATCCCTCCTTTGTTGTACTCAAACAGTGGCAGCCTTGCTAAGCATGAACCTGTCTCAGGCTTCTTAACCTTGCTGTTTCCTCTGCTTGCTTACAATGCACTTTCTCTCAAAATGTGCATGCTCATTCCTTTAATTCCTCTCAGTCTCTGCTCAAACATCACCTTATTAAAAGTGCCTCCTCTGCCCATTCTATTTAGAATTGTACCCACTTAATTCTTTAATCTGTGTTTCATGTTTATATTTATATAAACATATATATATACATATATATATATATATATCTTACAAGAGCTCAATACATACTATATGTCCATCCATTTGGTTTTTGTCTCCTCAAGCACATTGTGAATCCCATGAGAAAGGGACTCTACCTATATTCTATACCACTGCATCCTCAGCACCTAGAACTCTGTAGGTCCTACCAGAGATTCCATGAATAAATATTTTTAAATATGTGAGTGAAGTAGAGGTTCCAAAAATAGCATGGCAAGTCAGTAACAGGAACTGGACCTGAACCTCTTGACTCTCAGTTTGGTGGTATCCTGCCTAAACACTGTGAGGCCAAAAATCTAATCTCTGACTAGGTGGGATTATAGAAAAGGAATTATGCATGCTCATACACTGAAAGTAGACCATTAATAAGTCATTTAATAATCATCGCTGAGTGTCCATTTTGTGCCAGGCAGTGAGGTACAGGCATAAATAATATAGAGCCCTTGCCTTCAAACTACAGGGAAATTCAGGTTATTGTGCTGTTCCTGGAACCTAAGCAAGGGATTTCCCCCGGACTGACAGTGTTTGTGTGGTCAAGGATGATGTGGCCTGATAAGTCCTACAGAATAATGAAACAGTGGGTAGGCAGAAAAAGGGGGATCCTAGAATGTAAGATGATATGTGCAAACTTCTATAGTAAAGATAGAGCCCAGCATGTTGAGAAAATTGAAAGTATGGAGGAATGAAAGATAGCAAGGAGAGGAGTAACATTGAAAAAGTAAACAAAGACCTCAAGGCAGAAGGCTAGAGAGATCATTCAGTAGCATGTGAACTCCACTCCTAAGAACTGTTGGGATAATCTGGAAGGTTTAAACTAGAGAACAGCACGAGAAGATTTGCATTTCAGAAAGGTAATTCCATTTGTCATTATTGGGAATCCAGCTTTGAAAAGAGCCAGGAAGGCCAGTTAGGAGGCAATTGTTATAATACAGGCACAAGGTGAGAGAGTCAGGCCTAAGGTGATGTCAGTGAAATTCATTCCATTATGCAAATCCTGCTGCAATTACCACATGCATATAGTAAACATCATCTTGATGCCTCTATGTTCCTAAAAAGAAGCAAGGATGGTAAAAAATGGATCATACTAAAATATCCTTCAAGGCCAGCATACAAACTCTTGCATTCAGAGAGCAGAGGAGTATATATAAAAAAGATTACAATCTTGATAATCAACCCTGGCAGCAGGGGTTGATATCAGTGACAAATGTAGAAAAGATGAGGCGCTTGTAATGGTATATCTGAGATAAGCGCCTAGGTTTTTTGAAAAGGCAGAGAGACAAGCAGAGGCAGTGCAGATACAAGTTGCAAGATTAGGGAGGCCTGGGATGTGGGGAAAGAGGTGAGAACTTTCCAGGGAAATTGGAAGCATGACACCGAAAATGATATCCTTCTTAGGGCTGGAAGCAGGCCAAGACCCAGTGGGACTGTTCTCATTCTTTACACACCATGCTTTCTAAAGCTTTGTACCTTTTTATAAAGAAGGCTGATTGCAATTGTGAACAAAAGCTTAACAAGAGAGGACAGAAAATAAGTGGCAAAATAAATCTAAGAGATACAGATTTTCCACAATGTAAGTAAGACTCATTGGCAAGTGACATATATTTTATCCTAATAAAGACCAGATTTTTGAGGCTCAAGTTCTAATGTCTGATGATACATGGGAGAGCACAGAGAGAGATGTGGAGAATGTCAGAAAAATTTGAAGATGATGAGTTTTAAAAGTTCAATGTTCTAAATCACTCTACCTTCCTGTCCCTTTTGTCCCCCTTACTTGTAAAGTAATGGTTATAAGCGCTGCCCTGTCAGCCGTGGGGTGTGGGAGAATTAAAAGAGAAGTGGGAACACTTTGAAAAATGTAAAATAATTCAATATCCTTAAATATCCCCTTCAGGAGATTTTTCTAGATGATAAATAAATCATTCAGTATGCTAAATTTTAAAAGCTCATATTAAAAGATACTTTCCCATTTTGCTTTTATGGCTTGATTTCCCCCATGAAACACTCAAGTCATTCTTGATTTTAAATGTTCAAATACACATACACACAATGAGAATGTTATCATTCCCCCACAGTCTCATCTTGACTGTGACAGATGTGTATCAGTGGTTAGATAGCCAGGACTCAGATGCTAGATAACAGACTGGTGCTAAACTCTGATCTACAGGAGGCTGACTCTTAGTTTAGTGGTTTTAAATTCAGGAATTCTAATAGATGTGCATGCATCATTCACTTCCTGTTCTTGCTTCCTTAACAAATGTACAATTTCAAAATGATGTACTATTTTAAAATCTTGGGAAATGTCATTGCGAGGAAGTACATCATCAATTTCAGGGGCAAACATCAAGGCTTGGTTATGGAGAAAATCATTGATCCTATAGTCTGGCCACTAGTATATAAGTACAGAGCACAGGATACGCTAACATGTAGGCAGAACACCTGGGTGCTGATGAGAGAAAAGGGTGGAGAGTGTGTTCTGGTGAGTGCAGAGTCTTGACAGGAGTGAAAGTGGGCTGATTTTGGAAAATTAAAGCAATCTAGTATGATTGGAACTTAGATGGGAGAAAAGGTATGAGGGACTAGTGGAGACAGATGGGACCAGAAAGTAAAATAGGAGCAAGATTGTGAAGGGCTTCCAATCAATTTTAAAGGTGGTAGAGAGTTATCCTCACTATTTGGGGCTGGGGCAAAGCCTAGGCCACAATGTGTAAAGTGGCTTTGGCTTTATAACACATTTGTTCAGGGCTTGAATAACAGCTGTCTTCAGGATATGTTGGTGTTTGTGGATTGTTACTTACAAAGAAGAGGTGCTATAGCTTGGAGGTTAAAAATCGACTTTCTGAAGCCAGATGGCCTGAATCAAAATCTCAGTGAGCTGAGAGACTCTGAGTAGTTATTTCATTTCTTAAGTCTCAGTGTCTCCATCTGTAAAAGTGAGGGAAATACTAGTTAACCCATTTCATTTGGCAATTGTGGAGATTACAAAAGTCATTTTTAGCTCAGGGGCTGGAATATATTTTATTTTGGAAGTGACTTCCAAAGTTTTTCCAGAATGCAACATATACCTATTGAATATCTACAATGTGTAAGTGCTACAGAAGGTGAAAAGCTCCCTGCTCTAGGAGCTGCCGAGCATCTCTGCAGTGCAGGCTTTGGGTTTGGCTCAAGCTCAGTGCCCCATCGACACCGCATTCCACCCACGGGGTGTCAGCAGGCAGCCTGGATTCTCATCACCCCTTCACAGACAGTCGGCAGGACCTGCCTGAGAAGAGAAATTAAGCTCTGTGATCATAGTAACTTGAGAATCTAAAGTGGAGGGTATGTTTATGCAGGGTCAGATGGTCTTTAGCTCAGTCCCCATTGGGATCATCTTTAGACCTTGGCACTGTGCATCTCCTGCACAGTGAACTGAGATTAAATGCCAGCCTTCATTGTGCCTGATGAAAGTATGTGTTCACATTCAGACATTTTCCTGATGGCAAAAATATTTGGAAATTTTTTGATGGAACCAAACATGCCTCACTGTTATTTTTAAGTTTATATATATATATAATATCATAGTCTATTGTAATATAGAGACTATATATAACATATAAATTATACATAAATGTAAAATAAAATATTATAAAATGTATAATGTTTTAAATGTTATATACACACACATCATTGGAATGTCTAAGTGATTTTATGCTTTTCTCCTTGGCTATCAGGTGGATATAATTCACATTTACTATGTGCCAGGTACTGTGACAGATGCTTTCTATACACTACTTCCTTTTATCCTAACAACTTTTTTTGTTTTTCTTCCTATTTTATTGATGTTATAACTGAGATATCATGCCTTGTAAGAGGTAGAGCCAAGATTACAACCAAATTTTAATCTATACAAAATTTAAACCACTTAACCATTCTACTAGACTGCCTACTGTGAAAAGGATGAGCGATTTCCTTTAAAGATTATAATCCAGAGATGCCTGGGTGGCTCAGTCAGTTAGGCATCTGACTCTTGATTTCAGCTCAGGTTACAATCTCATAGTTCCTGGGATTGAGCCAGGTGTTGGGCTCCATGCTGACAGTGCATGGGATTATCTCTCTAGTCTCTTTGCCCCTACCTCACTTGTGCATGCTCACTCTCCCTCTCTCTCTCAAAAAAAATAGACAAAATTTAGAAAGACAGAAAGACAGAGATAAAGAAAGAAAGAAAGAAAGAAAGAAAGAAAGAAAGAAAGAAAGAATAAAATCCAGATTCCTACTAAGACCGTCACTGGCCTTCCTCTCTCTGAGTCAATGTACATGTAAAATATAGCACACTATATATGCACATATAAATCTGGATTTGTTGCCATTCATGAATGAAGATATCACTACTGAAGACGATCACAGCATACAGATATAGTTTTAAAGACAAATAGATGATAATCTGGGCATATAGAAGCTTTAATTTATACTACATTATTACTAGTAAAATCTGCTGTCTATAGGAAACTAATTCACATAGCATCTTTCCATGTGCTCATTTTATGCAGCTCAATGATTTCTTACATTTCACATCTAGTTTGTAGGCTAAACCATATCAACAACAACAACAATAATAAAGACTACTACTAACACTGCCACTAATATAATTTATTGAAGTAGGATATGTCAGGCACTGCACTTTATATATGTTATACTATTTACTAAGTAAAAATTCATCCCCATTTATTATATCTCCATTTATACTGTTATTCTTGTCAAATTCCTTCCTCTAAAAGAACTGAAGGCTGGCAGGGCACCAGCGTGGCTCAGTCAGTTAAGCATGACCTTATGGTTTTGTGGGTTTGAGCCCTGCATCAGGTTCTGTGCTGAAAGCTCACAGCTTGGAGCCTATTTCAGATTCTGTGTCTCCCTCTCTCTCTGCCCCTCTCCCACTCATGCTCTGTCTTTCTCTGTCTCAAAAATAAAGTATATAAAATTTTTTTAATAAAAAAAGAACTGAAGGATGGCATAACCTTTAAGTTTTATGGAGCTAGAGATGAAAAAAAACAGGGGAAGGGCAAAGGAGGAGGTACGGGTGCTGAAATCAATTGTAAAACATAAGAGATCCCAAATAGAAAACCAAAATTCAATAACCAAAACAGAAAGGTTCAAAATTTTGTGAAGATTAAAAATGCTAAGAGGGCCTGATGAACATTTTGAAAACTGTAATATATATCCAATTTACTTTATAAATTTGCAGACAATATGGCATAAACACGTGTCTGTGTGTGTGTGTGTGTGTGTGTGTGTGTGTGTGTGTTTGAATTAATAGCCTAGAGGTAGCTATATCAGGAATTCATCATTAATAGGGATTCTGGAACAGAAATATCCTGCTCCAGAGGTGGTTGTTATGTGGGTCAGGTATATTTAGTTCCAATCAATACAAGAGGTGTTGCTAATTAACTTAATACATATAGAGAATGGGCTTCCAATAGTGGCAAATTAGTAGTGTTCATGATCTGTCATATTTTGTAAACACTCCTCACCCTGTATCATGAATAGGAAATCCAATGAGACCTCCACTCCCCCATTTTTCAAGATAGACACACATGTTATATACATGTGAGGCTAGATTTTGGAATGGCCTTATCTCCACCCAGATGTCAGAGGATTCTCTTTGCCTGATGATGATTGCAAAGTTTATTGAATCCTGCTTCTATATTTTGCATTACTTCTAGTGAAACTTGAGATAACATATTATGTTTAGAGCACATAAAGAACAGGGAACTAGTTCATTTTTGAATGTACAGAATAGGCTGTTGAGCTGTTATTGTTGCAGCTTTTTAAATAAATATCTTTTCCAAGCCATATCTTCAAGTGTGTTAATTTGCTATGGCACTTGATTTTATTATAACCTGATAACCAACTATGGACATTATCATAAAATAGCTAATGCTCATCTCCATCTAACTATAATAGCTACCATAACCTACCACAAATAATCGAATTATTATACATGGCCAACTTGGCATAGGCCATCTCTGAACAACAGCAAAATTTTGATCCTATAATATGAGAGCTATGGACATGAGAACAGGGATGGAGGACTGACTATAAATGGAGAATAGTGTTGGGCAATTTGTCAGAACAGGTATCGGTGTCTACTTCTTGCATTTACAAATGAATCCATTTGGCATCAGCTGCCAGCAGACAACTGAGATGTAAGAGGTGAGGTAGAAGTTGACACTTCCTTATAGCAAAGATCTCCTTATTGATGGTTTTATCTTGCCAAAAATATTCACAAGGAAAATTAACTTCAGCAGCTATTTTATCTATTATATGTCAAATACCTGGATACTTCTAAGGACTCAACTATTTATTACCAGGTTGTCCTACTATGCAAGGGACCAATTCTTTGCCTTAGTATCTGCCTAGGCTAGATTTGTGTCATTTCTATAAGTGCATATTGAATGTCCAGTTATATTAAATACATATCATAGATATCCCTGGTAAAAAATCTTTATAAACTCAATGTGATTCTACAAATTGTTCAGACTATATATATGATCATCTAAAACAGAGTTTAGTTCAGTGTGGAAGTTCAATCTTCCCATTGCTTTTCCATTTCCCTAAATACAAGCAACATTTTGGATTCATTTTTCTATGTCCTTTACTGTTATTGCCACCAAAGGTTACAAACTTCCTCAAAACAAAAACAAAAGCAATAAATAAAAAACAAAAACCAAACCAAACAAAAACAAAAAACAAAAAAGTCTGTGTGAGGAGTTTTACTAATTAATGTAGGTGAAACATGATCTGAATTCTCTTAAGGATTGCTATAAATTCATCAGCATATAGAAGAACTACTGATCTTTTCTAGTTTTTTTTATTTTTTCTTATAAAGCAAATAAATAAAACACACACGCACACACACACTACACAAACAAAAAACAAAGAACTTCCTCCCTAATGACTTTCTCTAGAGTGCTAGAGATCTTTTGCCAGTAATGTTGAGAGCAGGCCAAAAACCTATCAGCTTCCTGGCCCTTTAATACACTATTCAGCAGGCATAAGTCAGATCACATAAATCTGTTCCTCCTTCTCCAGTATGTCTAAAAAAGGTACAGTAAAGCACATCAAAGCATGTTCTAAAAGAGGAGAGGAAGCTTTCTGTTATGATTCTACCTGTTTGTGCCTATGCTTACCTTTGCATTCAGCACAAAAAGGTCAATATTTGGAATAGAACAAGAAGGATATTTATGAAACTATAGGAACATACATTTCATTTGGAAGTGCTAGCTGTTCCTTCCACACTTTCTCTGAGCCATCTCCATAGGCAGCCAGTATAAATGCTACCTATTATTTTTGTAAATTGAGCTCTTAATTTGCATCTGCTTTCTATTGGATAACTCCAGGAAATTGAGATCACAAAGTTTAAAAAGGAGAATACCTGTTTAATGTTCCATAGCAGTCAGATTTTGTGCTTGATGCTTGCTCACAGCAAAAGCCTTGCAGGCAAGAGGCAGAATGAACAATTTAACCAATCATTGACTGCTAGAGTCCATTATGTAGATGGAAAACAAGGCCATTGTATTAATGGAGGAAGAATGGAAAAATAAAGTCTTATCTTGAGCAGTTCATTGTTTAAATAGAGACTTATTTTAATGACTGTCATATAAAAATCAGCCTTTTAAAAGCAATATACACAAATTCAGAAAGGAAGTCTACTTTGTTGTTATAAACATACTCTGAGTTCTGATATAGCACATCTGATATAGCAAACATCAAGAGTTCTGATATAGCATTTATATTTTCTTTCTTTGTTGGGTCTAATAGATAGTAATCACAAACTTTAAAAGATTTTGTATTATGAAAAGTTTATAGACATTTATTGGGAGTTGACTTTTTCATTCTCAGAAACCAACCCTATTAAATGCCCATTTAACAGTAGATGCTTTGTGTACCTTGTCTCTTTTAATCCTTACAATAGCCTTGAAAGGTAGCTATTTTTTTTTTCCTGATGAGAGCTTGATGATATATCAGTCTGATTGTCTGATGATGTATCTGTTAGCTATTGTTGAGTAAGAAACAACCACAGATCCCCATGATAAACATCAGAAGGCTGACAGTTTATACATCTGGAATCAGCTCTCTTGATCTTGGCTGGATTTTCCATCAGGTCTGGAGGTTGCCTGGCTGTCAGCTGGGTGACTGGAACAATTTGGCTCTGCTCCATTTGTCTCTCAAACTGGCATAGGCTGCCTAAGACATGCTCTTTAATGACAGTAGTAAAGGCATAAGAGGAGTAGAGGAAGTATGCAGTTGTTTTTATAAGCCTCTATTAGCTCATTTGTATTAATACTCCATTGGCCACAGCAATATACAGAGAAAATATACTCTGCCCCTTGATTGGGGAAGTTCACAAGTCCCATGGCAAGGGGTGAAGAATTGGGCACATTAAAATAATCTTCCACAAATGACAAAAACTTAATATCATCTATTTATTTCACCAAATTGCTGTTCATGTCCTATTGATTTGACATATGACATAACTGTAGTACCTACTACTTTTCTACAGAAACAAAAACTAGAAACCAAATCAGACTCTTAACAGCCCTCCTTAGATTAATTATTCTAAAACCTTCTCAACCCATTTATTACTTTATTAATAATGAAGAAGATGGTGATTAAATACTGACATTTAATATATTCCAGACACTGGCTAAACATTTTTAATCTTACAGTAATCTCATTGGATGAGTATTATGATCCCAATTTTATAGATGAGGAACCATAGGGAAATTAAGAAACTTGTCCAACTCTGTCCTGCTAGTAAGTATCTAGCAGGTCTACTGGATGTAGATACCATCCCTAGGAAATATGCATTAGCCATAAACTTTTGTCTTTGTTCCTCACTTAAGAAAGTGCATGGATATAAAAATAAGGGAGCAATCATGATCTAGGACAGATTTTTACAAAGAGGCGCCCCAGAAAATATTTCCACACTTTAGTAATAGGCATGCTATTAAACAAAAGGTGAGGGAAGCTATGCAAATACAGAAAATACTGATAATATAATTAAACAGTACTTTGCTGAAGCTAATTCATACCAGTTTGCAAGAGCTAATTCCTGCTGTCTCTTTCCATTTCTGTATTCAGTGATGTCCCATAGTACTTTGAATAGTATTGTGAAATTACTGATGTCATGGAAATCTGCAAACACTTCGAATTAGAGAATTTTTTCCAGAGAGTAGTTTATCAGGATATCTCTAGATGATACTATCATTATCATAGAACTATTGAGAGATTTTCAAATGATAATACCCACGATATTGTTAAGATATTTGATTATGAAATACTTATTTCTGGCAGCAACTCCATGTAAGGATAAAACCAAACCCCTTACAAACTATAAGAAAACATGAATTAATTTTAAAAATTAGATTATCAACTGTTTTACTGGCCTATTACATGTTGTCCTACTACCCTACTGATCATTCCTTTACTTATTGATATACGTACCCAGTGATTGTTCAAGAGCCTACTAAGCAGCCACCACTAATGCACCATGATACAACAGTTGAATACTGTCCCCTGATACCACTTATAGACATCAGCACATTCTAAGTTTTACCTCTCTCAGAATCAAGATACTCATCCACATGTCCTAAAAGCAGTTCTTTTTAGACATTGGAAAAGAGTGGATTTTTTCCATGCCACTATATAGTGCCTAACACTTTCAATATCCTAGGCATCATGCTAAGTTTCTTGAAGACATTATCACATACAATCTTCATCCTTTAAAAGTATCATAGTATTTTATTATCCCAATTATTAAAGGTGAGGAAACTTAGTCACATAAAACTTAAATAATTTGCCTTAGGTCACATGTTAGAAAATGCTAAAGCCAAAATTTCAAACCTAATTAAGCTTCAATACACAACTCATAGGTATAATTAACACTGTGATTTGCCACCTCCCAACAAGACCTTTAAGGTTATTGTGTGACACCCCCATGTGCTCAGAGAAGAGGGAAAAAAATAAGTTTACTCATCTGTTCATTAAGCATTTACCCAGTGTCTACTACGAGTTATGTTAATTGTGTTTCTCAAAATATGTATACACACCAGGCATGCTCAAATGTACTCCATGGAGGTTCCACACAGAGTCTCAGAAGAAATATGGCTCATCCCCCAAGAAATTCAAATCTTTAAGGGTTGAATGAAAGAAAGAGATATATTAGAATAGAATGTGAAATTTATTCAAGTTTTAGGAGCACTTGAAAGTTCTCAGAGATTTCCCACTTTGCAGTAGCATCTACCTTGCTCTAGATCTCAGAACTCGTGTGGTCCATGCCTGAGGTGGCAACACTCTAAGGCTGAAAGTAAGTATCCTAAATGTTAGCTATTATATAGAGAATAGGTTCTAGAGTCAGGAGACCTGAGTTTATCTCATCATTTTTTTTATCTCTCATGTACTATTTCTCAAGTTTACTGGACTTCTTTCCATTTCTACACACTCCACTCTGGTGAAATTCTCATTCTCTAGATCTTCTTAGGCCTGGTCCCTCTCTACACTGAGCTTCAGCTCAACTTTCACTTTTTCAAACCTTCCTTGACTCTTCTATCTGAAGTCATGTCCTATGCCCAAAATCACTGTTTGGCATTATATTTAATTTTTTCATAGCATATATTCCATATATTTACTTTTCATACAGAAATTATTTATTTTCTTTTTTTATTTTCTATTTATCTTACAGGGAATTAAACATTCCAAAGCAGGAAACTTGTCTGTTTATTCACAGCTTTACTGTTAATGCCCAGAACAATGCTTATCTTAAAAGGGCATTTAATAAGATTTGTTAAATGACTGAATAAATGATGACATGTGCAAATCATTTGAAACTTAATTAACTTTTCTTACTCAGTTTCTATGTCTATTACAAGGGGGAAAAACCAAACAATCACCTTTAAAAATGGGTAGAGGATCTGAATAGACTTTTTTTCTAAAGAAGACACACAAATGGCCAACAGGTACATGAAGACATGCTCAAGATCACTAATCATCAGGAAAATGCAAATCAAAATCACAATGAGATTGTACTCCACACCAATCAGAATGGCTGGTATAAAAAAGACAAGAAATAAAAATGTTGTCAAGGATGTGAGAAAAGGGAACCATTGTGTACTGTTGGTGGGAATATAAATTGGTACAACCACTGTGGGAAAAAAGTATGGAGTTTCCTCAAAAAATTAAAAATAGAAATAACATAAATTCCACTACTGGGTATTTATCCAAAGAAGATGAAAAAAACAAATTCAAAAGGATATCTATTGTAGGGGCCCATTCTGCCAAAAGACCTGTTGAGATCCCGCTGTAAGTCACCAAGAGGAACGCGCATATCTCCAGGTTGTCTGGAAAGTGTGACCCTGGTGCAAGTGAGGTCCCTCAGTTGAGGATCGGAATTGAGTCGCTCTCCTGGGAGACTGAGCATACAGTGTCATATGGCTTGTTGGGTCCTGCTTCCCTTTGTTTTAGAGAATGTGTGCATGACCTCTTGATCATGATGGATTAGAGACTGGAGTTAGTTTTCTAAGACCTTTAATTAGTTTCAGTGAGTGGGCAAATTTTCAGATTGAAACTCCCTTCCTGGTCAGGGGCACTTTACCCGTAAATCATCAGATTCACCTTTAAGAAAAAAATAGCCTTGTCATAAGCTTCGGTTAATAATATCACTATATACATAAAACAAACCCCTGCTGATGTATTTTGAGTGATGAATTATGTTTTTTGATCTTCTGTATTGTACCTCGTTTCTGTTTTGATTTTCTGTTTTCGCTACCATGGAAATAATAATTTTTTTCTGGAAGTTACAAATAATGTAATCATTAGAAAAATGATGTAAATCACCTATGGTATATAAAGATCCTAAGCATCACAGTAAAGTGCAATCTTGCCACCATCCACTTTATCTGTCTCCTTTCTTATAGATATTGTGCTGACACCAACCCCCTACTCAGGGACCCTTAGACTCTGGTGCGTGGGCTGGTCCCCCGCAAACTATACCCCCATGTTCAGTGCAACATTATTTATAAAAGCCAAGATTGGGAAGCAACTCAAATGCCCATCTATACATAAATGGATAAAGAAGATATAGTATATACACATATATAACGCAACATTAAAAAAGAATAAGATCTTGCCATTAGCAACAATATGAATGGACCTAGAGGATATCATGCTAGGTAAAATAAGTCAGATGAAGATATATACCATTTGATTTCACTTATATGTGAAATCTAAAAATAAAACAAACAAAATACAAATACAGAGAACAGGTGGTTGCCAGAGGGAGATCAGTGGGCAGATGAGTGAAATAAAGGGATTCATTAAAAGGTACAGACTTCCAGTTATAAATTAAATGTCACAGAGATAAAAAGTATAGTAAAGGGAATATAGTCAATAATATTCTAATAATATTATATGGTGACAGATGGTGACTACAATTGTCATGGTAAGCATTCAGTAATATGTTGAATCAATATGTTGTACACTTGAAACTAAAATAGCATTGCAATTAATTATACTTCAATAATAATGGTCATAAAAGGAGGCAAATATTATGGCATTTTTCCATAGTGTCATCACAAAGATTTATAAAATGTATAAAAAGTGCTTATAAGAGTTCTCAGCATATAGTAAGCACTTAATGTGGGCTGTTATTATAACAGAAAGATTCATAAGAATCTATGTGTACAACAAAAAGCACTTTTCTTTATTTTCTGTATTTCACAGAGACTGTATTGAAGAGAAATGCTAACTTAAAAATATACAGATTCCGGGGCACCTGGTGGCCCATTCACTTAAGCATCCACTCCTTGCTTTCAGCTCTGTTCATGGTCTCACTATTCCTGAGATGAGCCCCATGTCAGGCTCTATGCTGACAGCATGGTGTCTGCTTGGGATTCTCTCTCTCTCTCTCTCTCTCTCTCTCTCTCTCTCTCTCTGCTTCTACTCCACTCTGCTTTGTCTCTCAAAATAAATAAACATTAAAAAATATATAGAGATTTTTTTAAACCTACCTTTTCAAATTACAACTAAGCATCAGGTAGATTTATGTTGGTCTTGACAATGGTGCACATAAGCTAAATTCCCAAGGAGTAGTGCATAAAATTCTTCCCTCATAAAAAGGCTATAAAATTTAAGCAATAAAGTAAAAGACAATGGCCATTATGATTAATATCAAGCACATGGGCAGCAAGTTGCTTCATCTGGTTAATATGTTATAAATGCTTGCCTTGTGGGTGTTTGTTTATACATTTACGTATTTGGTGCTGACCATCACAAAGGAAAAATGACAATGATACTTGTCCTTTTTTATTTGAAATCATAAACATTAAATTAAGCCTGCTCCATTGTTATAGAAAATAGTCTATGTGTTCTTTATCAAAAAATATCTCCTTTTAGAATATCATCTAAGTTAATAAAAACATTTTGATGTCAAGTGGGCATTTTCCCTAAACTACTTTTTCTTTAAGTCTATCTAAAAATTAGAGTTTACTTAACTACTATAATTTTAAAATTATATATTAAGATTGGGTTCTTTTTCTTTTTTTAAGTTTTTATGTCTTTATTTTATTTTGAGAGAGAGAGAGAGCAGGGGAGGGGCAGAGAGAGAGGGAGACACAGAATCTGAAGCAGGCTCCAGGCTCTGAGCTGTCATCACAGAGTCCAACACAGGGCTAGAACCCAGGGACTGTGAGATCATGACCTGAGCCCAAGTTGGCCACATAATTGACTGAGCCACCCAGGCGCCCCAAGATTGAGGTTTTTTTCACAGGTTGGTAAACAGTCACATGTAGCTCTTTTCCAAGCATTTAAAAAACATGGTCTGATGGCCTATTATAAATGCTGTACAGGTGCTGGGGAAATAGCGGTGTATACAGCCAACCAAGTCCTATCGATGATATCTACATTGTAAGGTTGGGGAGAGAGAAAACATATTAGGTGTCCAAGGCATTTTTAATCTCAACTCTGGCTCAACTCCGTCTGATGGATCCAAGGGCCATTTCTGAAGTTTTGTTATCTGAACTGCGACAATAACTTCTTTGCTGGCAAGTGCTCTGCTTTCTAAAGTAAGTTAAAGAAGTCGACTTTCTTTTTTTTCTTAATGTGTATATACTTGAGAGAGAGAGAGACAGACAGACAGACAGACAGACAGAGTGTAGGTGGAGGAGGGGCAGAAAGAGAGAAGGAGATGCAAAATCTGAGGCAGACTCCAGGCTGTCAGCACAAAGCCTCACATAGCCACAGACCATAAATAGGATCGTGACCTGAGCCAAAGTCAGATGCTTAACCAACTGAGCCACCCGGGTGCCCCAAGAAGCCCACTTTCTCACAGAAACCACTATTCTTTGTAGCTGGTACTGATAGGCTCCGTGTACTTCTCTTTTATTGAATAGTAACAAGTGTCCTGCCCACATCTTTTCAACTCATCTCTCAGTCACCTGTATCTGCTATTTTTGTTGTCCTATTATTTCTTCTCTTCTTCTCCATTCATTAAGTTCAAACTCCTCCCACTTCATCATCCTTGTGTTTTGTATATAACCTACTTTATTATGAAAAAAGTGGTTTTGGTTTTTCACAATAATTTTTATATCATGAAAACAAAAATATGATCAATATAAGATACTCATAGAAATTAAAAAAGTAAAAAGAGCATTAATATTGCCCCAATAGCACAACCAGACATAACATTTTTTGGCATGCTGTGTTTGCCTATACTCTTTTTTCCTTCATGTATACCATTACTAAATAAATGCTTTTTCTGAATTGCTGATATTTTCTGCATTGTGGAGGAAGCCAATTTGTGCACAGTAAGTCAATCACTCTGGTCTTTTGTTTCTCTATACACCTGTTCTCACTCTTTCTCAAAGGAGGTGAAATCGGATTAGTGAGTTTGGAAGTGGAAACTGTGAGTTGCCAGTCCTTTCTTTTCATTCTCTTGGAACCCAGTTACCTGCAAAGGAATACACTCTCTGTTCTTCTCCATGTAGCAAGTCTTAGTAAAGTGGGCACCCAGTGGGAAATCTCTCCCAGCCTACTCCGGTGAAGATTAATAGGGAACTCTAATTTTGGTGTAAGCATTAGAAAGCCCACTTGCCATTTTCTTCATTAGCAAGATTTTTTTTTTGGTAGTAAAAATGACATACTAACTCTTCATTCTGAGGAGGTTTTTATCTTATTTTTCAAGTTTTTCAGAACCTGGACAGCAAAGCAGGATATCCATTAATTCCTTTCACAGAGACCAAAAACACACAAGTTTTGTGACAGATGCTGTCATGTACCACCTTCCATAAAGACTTGTCTCAGTCCCTAGAACTAGAACCTTCAAGGACCATACCTCAGGTGGGAAGAGAAGCTTTATCCAAGGTCATGTACCTCCTTGTAGAAGTCCATATCCAGTAAATGACTGATGCAGAAATATAAAATCTTTGCCCATCTTTTGGGACATTCAATGGCTATTCTAGCTCCAGAGCTCCCTGAGGGTCAAAAAAAGTGATAATTTGGCATAAGTCACAGCTTGATTTCTTTTGCTTACAACTACTCCCTTTCTTTCTGTTCTACTGGTATTGTTCCTAAGGACTCTCCTTAACAAATAGCCAGCATAACAACCCTTGTCTCTGAGTCTACCGAGTCTGCTTCCTGAGAAGTTTAACCTCTCACATTCATGCATGTAAATACACACACATCATCATCATTATTAAAGACATTTGTTATAATAACCACATATTATTAAACAATGTAGTAATAGAAAAATAACATTATATTCAATTGTGATTCCATAATTACTCTATCTAACTCCTGCTCTTGGACACTAATAGTATATCTAATTCTTGCCATTTTAAATATCATATCCCCAACACTCGTGTTCACAATATTTTTGAACATATATGATTATATGTACAGGATAAATTTTAAAGAGTGAAATTACTAAGTAAAAGGAGATGCATATTTTAAAACCTTTATGATACTACTGCCAAATAGACTGCTAAAACAGCTTACACCAATATATACACATGCCAGCAGGGAAAGTGAAAATCTATTTTAAAGCACTTTTCCTAACATTGATGGTTTTTTTTTAATGTTTATTTATTTTTGAGACACACACACACACACACACACACACACACACACACACAGTGTGAGCAGGGGAGGGGTGGATAGAGAGGGAGACAGAGAACCCAAAGCAGGCTCCAGGCTCTAAGCTGTCAGCATACAGCCTGATGTGGGGCTTGAATCCCTGGACTGTGAGACCATGACCTGAGCTTAAGTCAGAGGCTTACCCAATTGAGCCACCAAGGCATCCTTTAACATTGATGTTTAAAATAATGTATTTTCTAATTATTCAATTATGTTTTTATTGTCTGTGTTATTAGTGAGTTAGAAATTTTAATATATTTATTAGCTAATATTATCTCTTTTCTTATATGTATCTGCATATCTTTATTTTTCTAGGTTATTTCTCTTAATAACTTTTTATATAAAGTTCTTTAAAACTGAAAACAATTGACATTTTTAGAGTACTGAGGTTAATATGAAAGAAGGTGATCATTCTCTTCACTTAGGACAGACTTCTTTTATAATATAGGCTATATCAATGGTTCTGAACTAGGGGCAATTTTTCTTCCCAGAGCATTTGTCAATATCTGGAGACAGTTTTGATTATCATGACTTTGGGGAAGAGGGCAGGAGGGGCTATTGGAATCTAGTGAATAAAGTCTGTTAAACATCCTACAAAGTATAAAAAAGTCTTCTACAACAAAGAATTATCCAGTCCATAATGTCAATTGTTCTAAGATTGGGAAAACCAGGTTTGCACAAAGAGTTCTGCAAACTTGTTGGCTGAGTTTATTCATTGGAGATGTATGTGTGTGTAAAAATTTTCCAAACATATTTCTAACCATCATCTGATAGAATGAAATGAATGAATTTTACACGTACATTTTATAAATCTAAACCTTAATTTATTTAGTATTTATATGTTTGATTTTTATCCTCCTAGGTTTTCTACATAATAATTTTATTCTTGATATTAATGTGTTATAATTTTGAAAACATTTTGTATATAAAGTATGAAAGAATAAATAAGTGTATTGATATTACTAGAAATCTGGGGTTTTACTTCCTCCAGAACTCTACATGACTCACACTTTACGTATGGTACAGAGCTGTTACATGCTACGGTATTTCAGTTATAATAGCTACTATGTACTGAGTATGGTACGTGTCACTCTACTCGTTGTGTACATAATATACTCTATTTGTTCCTCATAATAATTCTATGATGTGGGTATTATTTTCCTCACTTTACACATGAAGTCAAGAAATATTAAAGAGTATATCAAATGCCACCCAAATAAAATATGGCAAAGATTCAAACTTTTCCATGTCCAACCCCAAAACCTATGCCCCTCAATCTAAAATATAAAAAGTAGAGCTGAAACATCCTAGTGAATTCACATAGTTTATAATTGATATCATTTCCTCTTGCAGACAAACTTTGGGGATTATTTTTGCCTGGTACAACCTACATTCAAGAGTTTGACTAGAATTCGGTGTAGAAGAATTTTTAAGTTATTTTTAGTTTGCCACTGATTTAAGTAACTGATCATCAGTGTATTACTTCAGTGTTGCAAATTTTTCAATGGCTTTTTACCAGTTATTGACATTAACTGGTTGTTTATATACATCATTCTTTCACAAGATGTGAATTTCTGGCATATTTGTTTTTTTCTTAGTCTTCCTCAACATACAAAAAGTATCAATCTGAATAAATCAGAGTAGAACAAGTAACAAGTCACTGTAAGTGGCAGACAACTAATAGATGCTGGGACTGGGTCGGGTCATAAGCCTTCTCTGCAGAAATGCTTTTCTGCTCCAGAAAACCATCTTCCAGGCTGAAGCTGCTTTTCCCTCCCAGTTTGAGAGACAATAATGAGTGGGTTAACTAGTCCAATTGTTTGCAAGTGTAATGTCCACAATTTGAAGAAAGCAAATGTCATGTTTTCTGGAGGTTATAGGAAAAAAGGAAAGATTCTTATTAATTAGCAGAGCTGAAGGAAGGTGAGTTTCCTCTGTTACTTTTCTTTCAAAGAATCTTCAAACACTTCACACTAAGAGAAAGCAAAGGTGTTAGACTGCTAGAAAAATAATTGCCGCATGAAGCTGAGTGGTGGTCAGCTGAGAGAACTACAGAACTCAGTAAGTTCAGGAATGCACACTTGTCTTGACCAGTTTACACCAGTAGCTGAATTCCAAACTAAGCAACTCTTAAGATCACCTAGACTATGTGCTCTGTTTCTGTGAATTGCCTTTAGATTCTCATCATAAATTTTCTTGTTTTGCCTATGCAAATTCAAATGGGTTATTTCACTTGAAACCAATAGGTTCTAGTAAAAGACTCATGTAACCAATGCAGATACTGAATCCTTTGGAGGAAGATATACCTCCTTTTTCGTGAATTAAGTGTCCAGCTCTGGAAGGGAGGATAAATGTGCACTTGCCCTAGGATGAAAACATTCAGCTTCTCTGGGAAAACTTCGTGATTAGTTCTAGAACCACTTTGCCAACTGGTATCCTAGCAGCTAGGCCCTACAAGTCCTTCTTGTGGCACAGGTTGCATTTTCACAACAGATCATTTAGACAATGAAAAATCACTTCTCAAAATTAATTTAACATACTCCACCAGGCTTTTGAGGGTTTCAGCAAAATCTCTAAGATATGTAATCACGTGCATTAAACAAAAGGGCTCAGTAATTCATCTTCAGCCGGTAGTCACTATTCGTTCATTTCAGCTCCTTTAACTATGACTGAACTGCTGTGTGATCTGGTTAAGGATCCCCCCACCCAAAAAAAAAGATAGGTAACTTTCCCTGGGAAATTTGTATTTCTTGAACTTACATTTCTATCCTGAAATAAAACAATGCATACTTTAATTATTACTTTATCTTTGTTGACTAAATCATATTTTGGAGTCTTAGCCCTTGAGTTTCAGGTGATGCTGCCCAGCCAACTTAAAAGCCTTGTGGCTGGTTGAGTGATCCAGAGAGAACCACTAGACCTTCTAAACTGAGAGATCGTAAAACAAAACAAAACAAAACAAAACAGAATAAAACATACATGACTGTAAATGAACTAGATTTTTAAAGCTGTTTTCATCTCTAACAATTATGATTCTATTACCCTAAATGATAAAATATGAAAATAGAAAGAAAAACTGCACCTGAATGAAGAAAGTCATCCACTGCAGATGAATGATTCATGGAATTTTTTTTCTATTGCTGTCTCTAAAATTTTCTCTGCAGTAAAATTTTTTTGAATGAGGAATCAGATTTGGGAGATTTTTCTCCATGTATGCTAATGTCTTTCTTTTTTTTTCTCTTTTGGTTCTTTGCAAATGAGTCTAATCCAGGTGATTTCTCCAAAAGATAGGTTAAATAATGATAAAATTATGGATGCATCAGCAATACAACTAGTGAGCAGTCATTAAGAGCTGAGCTTTAGAGAAACAAAACAAATGAATAGAGGGAGGAAAAAGAGAGAGGGGCAAACCATAAAACAGACTCTTAACTATAGAGAACAAACTGAGGGTTGCTTGGAGGGAAGAGAGGTTGGGGGATGGGTTAAATGGGTGATGGGGATTAAGGAGGGCACTTGTGATAGGCACAGGGGTGTTGTTGCTTGTAAGTGTTAGATCACTGAATTGTATTCCTGAAGCTAATAAAATGCTAGGTATTAACTGGAATTTAAAAAAATTGATACTACAAAAAAAAATAGAGTTGGGCTTTCAAGTTGGCTTGGTTTCATTTCCAAAAGCTGTGTAATATTAGGCAAATAACTGGAAAATTAGTTTCTTATCTGTAGGGCTGCTATGAAAATTAAAGGAAATAACTCATGTAAAAATATTTGAAGTTCTAACAATTTTTTATGAATATAAGTTAATTCATACATTCAGCAAGTATTTTCCAGAGTGAGCCAAATGTACCAGCCCCTGTTCTAGGCTTTGGGGGTGCAGCAGTGAGCAGGTAGTAAGATCTATTTCCTCAGAGAGCTTACTTAGTAACAAAGGCAAATGTTAAAAATGATTAAATAAATACATGCTATAATATAGATGGTCCTTGACTTATAAGGGTTCAACTTTTATGCTTTTTGGACTTTATTATTATACAAAAGTGATATGCATTCAGCAGAAACCATTCTTCCAATTTGGAATCTTTATCTTTTCTCAGAATAGGGGGGTGCAGTACAATACTCATTCATGACGCCAGGTAGAAGCAAGAAGCTGTGGCTCTCAGAGAACCATGTGACCATGAGGGTAAACAAGAGTAACAACCATTCTGTTTTTCACTTTCAGTAGAGTATTTTAAAAAATTACATAACATATTCAACCCTTGGTTATAAAATAGGCTTTGTGTTAGGTGATTTTTTTCTCAACTATAGGCCACTGAAAGTGCTCTGAGGATGTTTAACATAGGCTAGGCTAGGCTATGATGTTCACAGGTTAGATATATTAAATGCATTTTCAGCCTAATAGTGTTTCCAACTTACAATGAGTTTATCAGTATGTAACCACATAAGTCAAGGAAGATCTATTGTAAAAGAATACTATATTGTCTGTCACATAATTAAAAATGAAACAAAAAATTATTAATTTAATAAATCATCATCAAAAACTGACCGTACTGAGTACAAATTCAGTTTTATAATGTAAGACAAAATGAATTAATGTTTAAGAACAACAAAAATAAAACAAACTAAATGTGGCAGAAAGGAACACATGGGTCATATGTATGCAAAAAAAATCTATAAATAAGTAGCTGGTATTTTTACTTTTTTTGTCTTGTACGGCCTTTTACATTTTTTTATTTTTTCTTCTTTTGTTTTTTTTTTCTTCTCTTCTTGAGAAATAGATAGTTGGAAGACCACAATAGTTTTCTTTGCTATAGTGTTTTCACAGCCACTGGCCTTGGCTCACATTTAGGATCCTGAGACCAATTTCTAATTCAGACATTCTCAACATCTCTCATGTCAAGAGCCAATGGAGATGACATCAATCAATGCCCAGCATAAACACTGTCATCACAGTGAGTTTCAGCCTGTCTGAACAGATGGGGCTGGAATCTCTGGACTAATTATTTACCTTCCAAGCCCTTCCTCTCCTTTGGCAATACACTTGGACACAGTTACAGGTAAAGCCAAATGGTCCATGTTTTCCTCACAGATTGCACATTGTCCTTTTCTTCCTTTTGGCACCAAGGTTTTATCCATTTATCATTGTTACGGAACTGATTCAGGAAGATTTGAGTGACTAATCCACAATCCTACATAATCTGCTAACTGTAATTATTCGCAATTCTGATTTTTATCTGAAATTCCTAAGAAAGATTGGGGTCACTGTCTTAAAAGCCATGTGAAGTAAACCCTCACTCCATTCTACCTGGCTGAAATAAATCAGAATACTAATACCCGGTTTTCTCTGATGACTTTCAGTGGAAGAGGGAAAGAATAGTTGAATCAAACTACTGAACATCTCCTGACATGTACAGAGTAGACTGTGGATTGGTAACCCCAGAGTAGACCATGGAGTGATTAAAAAGTATAAAGAGGGTATAGAGAAAAGACAATCAACTGTCCTTGTTCATCTCCTTCATGATTATGAAAGTATTATCTTTCTATTTTATTTTATTTTTAATGGTTAATTTATTTTTGAGAGAGAGAGAGACAGAGTACCAGCAGCAGAGGGCAGAGAGAGAAGGAGACACAGAATCTGAATCCAGGTATAGGCTCTGAGCTGTTAGCAAAGAACCCAACACAGAGCTCGAACCCATGAACCTTGAGATTATGACCTGAGCCAAAGTCAGACGCTTACTCAGCTGAGCTGCCTAGGTGCCCCAAAACTACCACTGTTTCAAAGAATAATTTTATTATATTTCTTACTATTCAATTCAATGCAATGCCACTCTCCATGAAGTAAAAGAAAAGAAAAGAGGAAAAAGAAAAAGGAATACTGGGCTCCAATTAATATTAATAGAATTATCTTAGAAAAAATACAAGAGTCAAAGAGAGGTTGACTAGTTTTATATGACAATGTTCTGTTTATTTCACCTAATGTACTTGACAGCATGCTAAAAATTGAGATTGCCACACCAAGGAGTACTGTAAACTGAAATGTGAAAATTGGTGTCATATAGCTTGAATTTAGCTTTTGGTTGGCTTTTGCATATCACAAGGTTCATATACCTTGTTAAGTTCCTTACAAATGTCATATACAATAAAAGCTGGGGGAATTGCAAATAAAATAAAAAACTATCTGTCACAGAATCAACCAACTGCTTCTGACCCATGTTAATCTAGGATATATTCTACTGGAAAGTTTCCAAGATCATCTAGTATTTTTAAGTTAATCAAAGAATTCATAGTGCCAGCTTTTCAATTAAAACAAAAAGCCCTTACCTCTATTTTCCATTATAGTAATACAAATTTTTCTATATGTTAGCTTTACCCTTCCAACTTAGTGTTTGTTTACCATTAATGTTAAATCCTTATAATAAATGTCAAATTCTTTAATTTTTCGTCTCTTAAAAATCCAGGCATTCAAATCAATACGTTTTTTTCATGTGTATTGCTTTTCCTATAGCCTATATATGTTTTGAGATAAAATGTTCTACTGTTCTTTGCCTTATGATAATTCTTATTTCACTTTTGATTTTTTTAATCTAAGTCATCTATAAGTGTCTTTCAAATTGCTAAGATTTTTAACAACCTTAAATGATTTCTTTCTAATTTGATTAGATCATAATCAGAGAAAATGTCCACCCAAAATCTTGAATTATAAAAACTCTAATGAAACATTAAATAAAATTCTAGATATTTTTTACATAATAGTGCTAATATTTTGAATATATTTATTAAATAAAGTTTATTGAGTACACCATTAAAGTATGATCCCTATTTTTTAAACATTGTCTACTAAACCTTTTCAGTTCTGGAGAAGTGTTTTGAAGTCTTTTATTATAAATTCACAATTCTTTGTTTTCATTTTCTTCTTATATTCTTATATACTAAAACAATTTTAATGTTTATTTATTTTTGAGAGAGAGAGACAGACAGACACAGACACAGAGTGTGAGCAGGGGAGGAGGAATAGGGAGAGAGGGAGACACAGAATCCAAAGCAGGCTCCAGGCTCTGAGCTGTCAGCACAGACAGAGACCAACACGGGGCTCGAACTCACAAACCATGAGATCATAACCTGAGCTGAAGTTGGATGCTTAAATGACTGAGCCACCCAGGTGGCTATATTCTTATATGTTTTTAAAAGCTATGTCTATGTAGTTTGTCAAAACTATTTAAGTATTACTTAATACTTAATAGATGACTATTATGCCATCATATTGATTTTGCCTCATGTAACTACACAATGACACAATGACCTATTTTAGCCATTTTTTGTGTTTTAACATGAAATGCTATCTTGTCTATCATTATTTCCATTATATAGTATAGTAATTTCTTAGTATCCCTTTGCCAAGCTGTACTAGTTAGGATATCGGTCAGGCTTCTCTAAAAATATACGTAGTTGTTCCTATCTCACAAATATCAAGCTAGGTGATCCACAGTAGAATCTGGTATTAACTCCAAAGCTTCTCTCTTCTCAATTCACAGATTATGTCTTGCATTCTAAAAAGGCTCTATATATATTTTTTGTAATATCTAGATTCTAGCTAACTGGATAGAGAGAGGAACAAATGGGTGGGCAGGACCTTACCTTTCATGGGAATTACTTGCAAGTTGTAAACATCACTTCCATTTTTATCCATTGACCAATATTTCATCTTTTAACCATTCCTTATTTTTGTTGATTTAGCCCAACAATTCATTCATCTTGCCCCTGGATAATTTATTAAGTTGTGCTATATATTTCCATCCTTTTTCAGATACATAACTTCTATAATATAAACAGAAAAAGTTACCAAATAATTCCTCCACAAAGATGATCTTATGTAATAAAGAATTTGGCTTTGGGGCACGTGGGTAGCTCAGTTGGTTAAGCAGCTGACTTTGGCCCAAGTCTCGATCTCGCAGTTTGTGAGTTCAAGCCCCACATCAGGCTCTGTGCTGACAGCTCAGAGTGCGGAGCCTGCTTTGAATTCTGTGTCTCCTTCTCTCTCTGCCCCTCTCCCACTCACACTCTGTTTCTCAAAAATAAACATTAAAAAAAAAAGAATTTGGCTTCAAACTGAAGAAAGATTGACCTTTGTCTCCAGTTTCTTCAGAGTAACCTCTAAACCCTGGAAATTTCTCAAGTAATTGGAGCAACTTTGTTATTCATGGTTGATCCCTCTGACAACATTTGATCATTTATGCTAATGAGATGACTCAAGGTAGGGGCTGGCCATATCAGAAAGATCAATCATGTGGTTAGAGGGTTGGGGTTTTGAACAATAAGATATCAGCCTGACCTCTAGGAAAGGGTGGGAGTAAATAGAGATTGAGTTCAGTTAGGTGGGCAACAGCTCACTCAGTCATGCTTACATGATGAAAACTCAAAACTATAGATATCAAAATAAGATGAGCTTCCTAGTTTGCCAATACTGTGTGCATATACTGCTACATGTCAATGCTAGGAGGGTAATACATTCCTGAGGATATGGAATATTTGTATTTGAAACCTTTTCACATCCCCAATTCTGCCCTATCTCTTTTTCTCACTGGTTCAGATTTATATACTTTGCTATAATAAAAGTGCAATCCTAAGTATAGTACTTTCCTGACTTCTGTAAGTTATTCTAGCAAATTATTGAATCTGAAGAAGTCTGGGGAGACCCCAAATTTGTACCATGCTGGTAAAGTCACAATAGCCCTTGAGACCCCTGAATGTGTGGTTTGTATCAGACTGTTGGAAACTTGGGAGCCCTACGATTTAAAGACTATGTCCTCAGCCCTTGAGTTTGGCTAATTCTGAGTATTCTATTGCACTTTTCCCTTACTCACCATAATAAACTAGAAATATAAGAATACTTCTACTATTCTCTCTGTGATAGTCTCTCCAGATGAATGACAAAAATGCTTTATATTCCCTGTTTTTCCTATTCTCACCCCAACTCTTGTTGGCATAGTTTATTACTCATATCTGGATGACTATTATAATTTATCTTGAATATGCTTCCTATACTTCAGGAAACTATTTAACATTACATTTTTATTACCAAATGATGTCACCATTTATTTAAATATAATTGTAAGTTTTACTACTCACCACTTATTTCCTCCCAATTTATTTTTCCTTCCCTGAGTGTTTAGATTTCTCTCCTGATTCTTTTATTTTTTTTTAATGGTTCATCCTTATTTTCTGGTTTTGGTAAGTATTCATAGTGCCATCTCTGACTTTTAGGATGATAAATTATATGACAGTCCAGTTTTCCTAGTAAGTCCTAATTTATGCCTCTTGTTGTAGAATAATTATTAATAGTGGCACCTTCTGCTCTCAATTGGATTGATAAATTATATATCAGCCTATGTGATAGGACACACATTCTGTATTTTTGAGTATCTATCTATCTTGATTTTACATGTTAATACCTTGGCCAGATATAGGTTTTGGGGGTTTTAATTCTTAGTTCTCATTCATTTAAGCATATTATTTCACCATCTTCTAGCTTATTTTTACTTTTGTAGGCACTTTGATCTTTCTGTCTGAAACTTTAAGAAATTTTTCTCTTTATCATTAAATTTAGAAATTTTTATGCCCAAGTATGTGTCCTTTTTTATCACTCATACCAGGAATTCAGTGCACCCTTTAAAATGATAAAATCTGGTCTTTCTTTAGCCTACAGATATTTGAGTTGAATAGTAGTTAAATTAATAAAACCCCTACATCTGTTCCTTTCTCTTTTTCTGGAAATTCTATTATTGGCATGTTATACTCTAGATCTATCCTTAGATTCTCTTTTCCAACAATATCTCCATTTTAAAATATTTGCTCTGAGGTTTTTCTTTATTTCTTCTATTTGGTCTTAGTCTAGGATACTAATTCTGATCTCATTTTCTTAAGTTTACTTATCAAATTGTTTAGTTGGAAATCATGTTTTATTGGTGAAATTTTTATTTCCCAAAAGTTATTGCTCTGTTTAGTTTTGAATGCTAAGTGCTCATATTAATTTTCTATGCAAGTTGACATTTTCCTTCTCCAACAGCTATATTTTTGTCAGACATCTAATCTTTTCTTTGTCCTTTCTCTTAAGATATAGAATCCCCTGGAATGCCTGGGTGGCTCAGTCAGTTAAACCTCCGACTTCAGCTCAGGTCATGATCTCATGTTCGTGGGTTCAAGCCCCGCATCAGGCTCTGTGCTGACAGTTCAGAGCCTGGAGCCTGCTTCCGATTCTGTGTCTCCCTCTCTCTCTGCCTCTTCCAATCATGCTCTGTCTCTGTCTCAAAAAGAAATAAAAAAACATTAAACAAAATTTAAAGATATAGAATCCCCTTTAAAATGTTACCATTTGTCAGCTTAGTAGAGACAAATCCTGGCTTCTGAAATTCCTTAACAAATGACAGGACCACAAATTATGGGAGGCAAAAAGTTTTCTAGCTCAATCAGCTGGCAGTGTACACAGGATAGCCTGAACTGATGGTGTTCTAAATGGTCAACAAAATGACAAAATCTTTTCTAGACCCTTCTAAATGGTAAGTTTACTAAGTCTGTTATCTCTACCCAAAAATCCACATCTCAGTATCCTCCAGATAACTGACACTATGACAGAATGACCAGAAAGAGAGAGAAGTAAACCAGCTTATACTGAAAGGAAGAGCTCTGGTTCACTTGTTGTTCCAGCTGCATGATAGAAGGAAGAGGAGAAAAGAACTTACACGACCATGCCCACAGCTAAGGAAGCCAATCATCAAGTTATATCTGACCAATCTAATTAATAGTACTACTTGAAGATTAGTGAGAAAGGACTCAGGAATGAAGAGATCATCCACAAACCAGATCCTTCTTTTTTTCTAAAGACCTCCAACAGGTGCTAGAAACGATGGAGGAAGCAAAAATACATAAATAAAAGGTAGCCTTTGTTGTCAAAAAGTTCAGTGACAAGTAGAGAAATCAAGCAGGTAATTCAGGCAAATAAAATATAGTGGATGTTTATTCAAGATGACATGCCACCTAGAAGAGAGCATCATGAACTCTACCTGGGAGGTTTCACAGAGATCACCCAGTGGAGGTAATTAAAGTAGACTCTCGAATTCACCTTAAAACATCAGGAATTTTCTAGGTGTAAGAAAATTGATCTTACATAGAAGAGGAAGCTGTACAAGAGATTCAAGATATGAAATAGCATAAAAATTCCTTGTATAACTAGAATTTCAGAGCCAAGTGGTACAGTATTAAGATAGTAAGCTGAAAAAGTAATAAGGAACAGAAATTGAAGGTCATAAGAAATCTTCTACATTACGCTAAGGAGTTTGAGTTTTGTTCTATAGTTGATGACTTGTCAGTAGTAAGCATGGCTCTTCTAATATACATGAGCAAGTCAGCTCCAACAGGTTTTAAAAAAGGATAATAATTTTAGTGGGTCCTAAAGTCTTGAAAGCGGGAAAAACAATTAAAATTTTATTACAATATATCATAAAATGCCAAAATATGATAGTGCCACCTACTCTCATCAATACAATTCCAGGGACTTTTTGAAGCAGAAATTAGCAATTAAGGTTACAAGACCAAATCAGTTTCTAAGTCTCTTCTCTTCTTACAAACTTGATTTCAAACAAAGCTGTATACAAATTTTAAAAACCAATTGAGGCTGCAAAATTGACTGATGATTTTGTACTATCAACAAAGGTTTACCATCAAAATAATAGTTCCAGTTTGGAGCAGAATAAGAAAAACAAAAATTGGTGGTAATTGGATCATCAAAGCATTGAAGGTGGAAAACCAAAGGAAAATTACTTTTTATTGCCTGATTTCAATAACAATGCAACTTGATCTTTTATTCACAATTGAACTTTACTATAATAGTTAAAGAATTATGTTCCCTTGAGTTGATGGCTATGATAATTAAAAGCAATCTCAAAGACCTGGTAAAAGTGTGATATTCAGAATAAATTTATGCAGCTTTCTTCAAAAGATAATAAAAATTATTGAAGACAGTGGGTGCATGTACCCTATAAGGAGGAAAAATTATTTCAATCAATTTGCATTTAATTTGGGTGTTATTTTCTATGTCTGTGCTTTGTTTATCTTATTTCCACCATATGTTTATATTATAAATTAATTGTCTTTAGTAAAATTTAATCAGCTGTTATTTATAAAGCTGTCTAAAGATAGGCTTTGTATAATTGCTAAGCACTTTTTTATTACTAAGTATCAATATTTTCTCTGAGTGTTTGCTGCATATAAAGTGTTTTAAGTTTTAAAAATGCAGTAGAATCTCTCATTCTATATTGCTGTGTAGAAAGATTCAAGGTTCTCCAGAGCACCTTAGTAAACAATCTTAAGGAGTTGATTTCTAACTTATACAGCTATTTGAAGAGCTCAGATATATAACCAAAGCATTTCAAGGCCCTGATAATATCATGATCCAGTCACTAAGTCACTGTCCTCAATATTAGAGAGAAGATATGCAATGTGATTAAGAATTGACCTAAATCGATTTGGTAATAGATAAAAGTAGCTGCAGGTAAAATAGGAGGTGGCTGGTATTATTTCCATAACTTATTGTCAAATTATAAAAAAAAGCAAGTCACAGATTATGCCTCAATTGTGTCCCCTGCATGAACATTCATTAGGTTACTATTTATTAGGAAAGCTGGTGCAGAATGAGTTCATACAACCTGTTTTCTATACTTGAAGCATCCCCAGCTCTAAGTCCTTTAGGTGTTTCAATCACTTAAGGTGGTTTTGACGAGGAAAGATGTGGCAAAATTCCTGACATTAAAGAATCTATCTAATTGTCATCATGCAATCCAGTGATACTCCCCAAACTAATAAATGGACATTGGACCAATTACAGAATCATGAACATAGATGCTCTGAGAAGTACAGAGAACAAGCATGGATAGTTTAGCAAACAATGTATCTTGAATACTTTCAATGTTTCAAATACCATTCCTTTTAAAAATAATGATAATAACATTAATTTCACAATTAAAACCCATTTTAACACCTATTGTTTACTTAGTAAAGAATCAGTTATTGATTACATATTAATGGCAGAAGGACATATTTCTCTGTGGAAAAGAAGATTTCAAAAAAAAAAAGATTTCAAAATAAAGCAAGGAAACTAGCTAAGAGAATCTCATTTAAAAAGACCATAAAGGAGGAGGAATTTATGACTATCCTCATTGAAACCCTCAGCCTGGAGTTAACTTCGTCCTCCTCATGGTAACTATATCATCCCCATTCTTCTCTTCTAAAAGAGCCAGCCCAGTTTAACAAGTTTCAATCCCTCATTTGCATATTGACCCAACCAATCCTAGTTAACCTAGTTCCAACCCCTGTTTTGCATAGAGGACTTCAATGAGAACTATACTTGTAACCTTTTGCCTTTATCACTCTCACCTTCTTTGTCTTCCTCAGAGCACAATTTAAGTTTCTACCTGAATCTATGTCTCCCAAATTGCAATTCCCAGTTACCTAAATAAATGCCTCTCTTCTCTGATTTTCAGTGAATTCTCTTTTGGTCAATATCTGTTATCTCTGGGATGTAGTCCTTTATTATACTGCTAGATGAACACCTCTAGACTGTAAACTCATGATAGCATGGTACAATCTAATCACCCCAAGAGCTAAAATTTAAGTAAGTGGCCCACACATGCTATCATGTTAACTATGCTGAAATGTTTTAAAGTAAATTATGGATATTATAACAAGTATGCTAGAAGAAGTATAGGATATTCAACAAAGGTCCCTTTAGCAAATACTTGCTAAGGTATTTGATATTTCAAAAGTTATTTAACTTCCTGTAGTCTCAATATATTCATTCATAAAGAAGGAAATGTAGTAATACATATTTCATAGGATTGTAATGAGAATTAATTGAATTTTAAAAAAGAGCTTTATATATGGGAAAGCATTACTTTTAGGTTTTATAAAGGTTAAATGATCCTTCAAGGCAGCTGGAAGTATACTTGTAGGCAGAGAAGGAGGGTTTTCCTACTTTATGTCAGAGATTCTGCTAGTTGCTTTATTGAGAAGATAGAAAAGTATAAGTCCTATAGTCATTAATGTCAAAGTAGAAAGCTGATAAGCTTCATATTCTTTAATTCAGTTCTATCTAACAAAGATCATGCTGATACCAGAGACCCTAAGGAATCTTATTAGCAAATGTTAATAAGAAATTGGGGAAGGATAAAAGGTTATGGACTCAGATACACTGTAGGAAGCAAATTTCTGAACTCTAAAGTCATTTACAGCTCATTGATAAAGAAAAAAATTTTGGATTTTTTCAAGGTATCTGACCTAAAGTTATTAAAAATACACACTCTATTTCTTGTTAGAGTAAGATGTGTGTCAGACTTATACCTGTGTTGTATCTCCTCATCATAAAATGGGTTGGCTATTTTTGAAAAAACTCCCTGAAAGTTAGAGACTTCACAAGTTTGAAGTCCTCTCTTATAAAATATAAACAATAATTCTGAAGCTATACATTCTAATTGTTTGCATGGAAAAAGTACCTAATGATTCACAATTGTTTGCTGCCCTTCCCTAGAAGAATATTATAATTTCATGACCCATTGATGACAAAATCAGCAAATTAAATAAAAATAAGAAATGTCTGAAGTCCATTTCAAGCAAAAATTTTAAGAGCTAAAACATATTTTCTCTTTTTTATGAGTTTGACAATGTTTCATACATTGGATATTCCAGAGTCCCAGAGAGGACAACATAAGGAAGAGCCACCTCATGATTAACATAGAGCATCAGTGATCAACAAATCTTTCCCACTGCAGATCACTAAATCTTAGAGTCACTTGTCACTAGAGTCTGTCCTGACCTGCTTTGACTCAGTGTTCTACCCACCATCTATAACTTCATTTGTAAATAAGATGCTTAAAATTCTACTGTTACTCTATTAATCAGAAAGTATCATATTCTGTGTCTCACTTTCTTCCTTCAGGCTACATAGTGACTGATGTTGATTATTTTGTAAACGTAATATAAAGGTTTACTTTATTCAATAGCAGCTCTATCTATCTGAATCCAAATTAAATAGAATGACTCAAAGCAGATTTTCTGTGCCCTGTATAAGAAAGGAGAAATATCACTGGCAATTGAAAAGTACTAATGCTGCCCAGAGTAATCCCAGGCATGTAGTAGTCATTCAATAAATACCTGTGGGATGAATGGATACAATATAATAATTCATTCAAGTAACAGTGACATGTAAATTGGTCCTTTTCCTACAGTATTAGTGCTCACTGTACAATAATTACATAAGAAAAAACTCCAGAACTTTAGTGGCTTAGGAAATATATTTCTTTACTCATAGATCTGTGGGATAATTGCTAAGGCTCTACTTCTAACTATATGTCCAGTTTATGTCTGTTCCACATGTTTCTCAGTCTGAGACAGTAGCTATTTAACGAATTTTCTCCTTCTGTCAAACAATAGAAGCATAAACTTGTAAGCAAACCAGGCAACTATAGCTTCTGTTTGCATGTCTGTGCATGTTTTATTATTCAAAACAAGGTACAGAGCCAAACCCATTGTCAATGAGGACATATATTCTTGATCTACCTTCTTGAAAGGCACACGGTAATGTATGGACACAAAATTCTATTTTAAGGAAGGGATAAAAGAGTTGGGACAAAAGTACTATCTAGTTCATTCCCTAAAGATGACTTATCTTTGAATGGAAATTTAAAATCAACAACAATAAGTAGCAGCAACCTCTTCTTCAATACTAATTACCTCTACTGGGAGTTTTACATCAATCTTGAGACTGGTCCATCAAGGATTGCTTAAATTCAGTTGTAATCAGTTGAAATTCTGAAATTGACTAATGGGTGACATGGGAATCTCTGGTCAAAATAAATCATCTTTTTAAAAAAACTAATTTTAAATACAAGTATCTATGAAATTTTAAAATATAGTTTGAACAAGGCTTTGTAATGATACACATGTAACTATAATTTATAAATAAGTGAATATGTATGATGGTGACAATTAATTGTATGTACAAACTTGACTAGAACATAGTACTCAGAAATTATGTGAAGAATAAATTTTTGTGAAGGTAGTGTTTTAGATGAGATTAAAATTTAAATTAGTAGACTTTGAGTAGAGCAGATTACTCTTCAGAATGTGGCTGAGCCTCATCCAATCAAGGGCCTTAAAAGGAAAAGACTGATGTTCTCCCAAGAAGGAGGAAATTCTATCTCTAGACTACCTTTGGACTTGAGCTGCAAAATTAATTCTTCCTTGGGTCTCCAGCCTGCCCTGTAGATTTTAGATTTGCCAACTCCTACAATTGTAAGAACTGATTCCTTAAAATAAATCAATCTCTTTCTCTCTTTTTCTACCTCTTGATGTATAGGTATAGATATAGATATATATGTAGATATAGATATATTATATATATATACACACAAATAGATATCTTTATCTCTGAAACACACACACACACACACACACACACACACACACGCACATATCCTATTAGTTCTGTTTCTCTGGAGAACCCTGACTAACAAAATGACTAACATTTTGTATAAATAACAAAAAGGTATGAAATGGAAGACATTTACAAATGTTATTAAATTATGAAATGATTACTACATATAAAAGATCTCTCATTTTAAAGACTAAGTAAAAGTATCCACTTGTTATTAACGATCATAAAGACTAGATGAAGAATGAAGTTACAGCATAATCATCAATTCCACTTTCTACACCATTTTTTAATTATAGAAAAATATGTTTAAAGTATAATAAGTGTTGAATATAATTGAAAACAACATAGAATGTCACTAGCAGAACAGAAAATTTGAGGACCACCTGAAAGGCAAATTGCAGACATAATTGAAAAACCAGAAACAAAAGTAAAGTAAAGCATAGCCCCCAAATATGAGGAAAATCAGAATTGTAAGTTCAAACAACTTTAATGATTCTGAAGATTCTCAAAGTGCACAAAATCAGAGAGGACCCTTAAAAAAGTATCTAAAAAGCACTACATAGTCAGAACTCCTGAGTACTTTCTCTTCCTTTGCTCAGACTGAACAAGAAGCATCAGGGACATTTCTGAGTCTACCAATATGGTCATGGGGGTCTGAGGGAAGAGCAGAACAAAGTTTGAGTCATTCCCTCTACAACATAAGCTGAAGGTAGGGGAGGGAGAGTGAGGGAAGAAAGAAAAATGGCTCCTCTTAGAAAAAAAAAATATGTACAGTGTTTCTGAGACAAGACAGACGTTGTTATTCTGATAATTGGTGGAAACATAGGGCAAGTCCTTCTGTCAGGATTTTCCCCAGTACACCGTAAAGCTTGCCTGTTCCATGACTATTGGTGATACAGATGCACATACCCTGAAAGAAGTTGTTTCTTTTTTTTTTTTTTACACTTTTGAGAGACCGAGAGAGACAGCGCAAGCAGGGGAGGGTCAGAGAGAAAGGGAGACACAGAATCCAAAACAGGATCCAGCCTCTGAGCTAGCTGTCAGCACATAACCTGACACTGGGCTCGAACCTACGAACTGTAAGATCATGACCTGAGCCGAAGCCGGACGCTTAACCAACTGAGCCACCCAGGTGCCCCAAGAAGTTGTTTCTTAATACCCTTACTAATGTATCTAGTTCTTCATCCATACCTGAATTGGTAAATCAAGTGTCACTACACTTTTAGAGAAAGGTAGTAAATTGAAAGACAATGAACAAGATAAAAAAGATAATCTTCATTTATTACATTTTAAACATTTTTCTATAAAGATTAGGTGCAGAAAATTGAATTGATAATTATACTATATTTGCATTCTTCATCTAGTGTCCATAAATGTCAACTAATAGGAAGTGAATATTTTTGCTTAATGTTTAAAATTAGAGGACCTTTACATGCATTAATCATTCTATAACCTTATAAACAAGGAACAGTTGGCTTTGGAAAAAATTAAGGATATTCAGAAGTAAATAAGAATTCTAAAGCAGGGTGCTTGGGTGGTTCAAGTCGGTTGAGAGTCTACCTCTTGATTTTGGCTAGGTCATTATTCCAGGGTTGTAGGATGGAGCTGAGTGTGGACTCTGCTATTTATTCTTTCTCTCTTTCCTTCTGCCTCCCTCCCCTGCTTGTACTTTCTTTCTCTCTCTCAAATAATAATAATAATAATAATAATAATAATAATAATTTAATTGAGATTCTCAGAAAAAATAGAGTAGGTATTGCAATGATAAAAAGAATCTATACTATGAGAAGAATTACTCAAATGAAAAAACACAGTAGCTAAAATTAGAGAAAACATTAAAAGAAGGGTAAAATAGAGAAAATAAATGTCTAAAGGACAAATTAAAGGCATATAAAATAAAGTCAAAGAAATTACAAACATAAAAGCAAAAGACAAAGAAACTAAAAGTCAGACAAATTAAGACTCATGGAGATCAATTGAAGATATCTAATATCCACTTAAAGGAGTTTCAAATCAATCAATATATATAAATGATGAAACAAAATAATAGAAGGCCTTTCCACTGAGCTAAAGACATAAGATTAAAATTGTCCACTGAATGACAAACAGCATTAATTTAAAGAAAAAAAATAGACATATCCCAATTCACCTAAGAACTCAAAGAAGAAAGGAAAAAAGATGGTAAAATCTTCCTTGAAATCATCAACTTACTCACAAAGGACATGAGAAAGATTTTCATTAGATTTCTGGGTACTGCCATTATTCTAGAATGATTGGAGTAGTAATATCTTAAATCTTCTGCAGAAAAATAAAATTGAAAAACACTTTGAAACTATAATTTTATATTCAACCAATATTTTTGTTGAAGAAGTTCAGGAAGAAAATGTAATCTTTTTAAAGTTTATTTATTTATTTTGAAAGAGAGAGAGAGAGAAAGAGAGAGAGAGAGAGAGAGAGAGAGAGAGAATCCCAAGCAGGCTCTGTACTGTCACCATGGAGCTTGATCCCACAAATAGTGAGATCATAACCTGAGCTAAAATCAAGAGTCAGAGGCTTAACCAACTCAGCCACCCAGGCACCTCCAAAGAATATAAGCATTAACTCTAGACATTGTTAGAGAAAATATCAGTCTAAATATCAACTTCAAATCAAAGGTAATCATAGAAAGTCTAGAAATATAAACTATAATTTAAAAAATAACTCAAGAACACTTTGAAAAGCTGAATTGAATAACCATAGAAAAAGGAGAAAAGCTAGCTAAATTTATGCCTATAAAATTATTAGTCTCATAAACTATTACAAGCAATTCTTTGAAAACTTTTAGCATTTGATTGTTTCTGTGCTGAAATTTTTAGCTCCCTGCCTGACTTGTATCTTATTCCTTAATTAACAACCTCTGTGATAGTAAGAAATTAAATGATAAAGATCTAAACCAAGAGTGATTGAAGGACTGATGCAGAGTAAAGAAGTTTCCAAGAGATTAAAGAGGTAGAATTACAGAAGTTGAGATCATTGCAATATGGGAATAAAAGAAAAGTAGTAATAAAGGGTGGTTTGCAGTTCAGTGGAAAACTTGCTGAATGCTATGTACTTAGGAAACACAGTAAGGGAGTGTGTTTGTGAGAAAAAGGTGATACTAAAATATGGACACAATATGGTAAAGGCCCTGGGGTTGAGAAATATGACACTTGAAGGTCCCAAATCATTTACACCAAAACCACATTCTACCAGGGCTATCGCTTCTCCAATCCATTGGTAATGGACAGGCTTCCTAAGTAAGAAGTCAGAGTCAATGTAACAGCAATGGCATTACCACTACTACTGTTGCTGCTGCTGCTACTACTGCTACTACTACTACTTATATATTTAATCCTCTGCACTAGTTCCTGGGGGGAGCACGTAAGAAATTACAGTTCAGCAGAACTACATTGATGTGTTATTAACTAACCTTAGGTTTTGACTAAACTTAGATTGTGTAAATTATTGTCAGTCATTTATTATTTGAATATTTTGTATGTGAGCAAGGACTCAACAGTTATTTATGTTCTTGGGAAGTTACTTACATTTCCCAGAATTATGCAGTCAATACTAACTGTCCTTATCCTCCTCTCTATGTATGGAGAGAGGTAGTAGGGGGGAGGCAATAAATATATACACTCTGTAGGTAGAGGTATATCATATAGAAGTATATTTAAATACCCTATAGCTGTTATATTCAAAAGAGAAGCAGAGTACCAATATGTGCCAACATTATTAAGTTTCAGAATATATCCAATGATGAAAAGCTTCCCAGGCAATTCCACAAAATAAGCATAAGTCCTAACAACAGAATTGGATAAGGAAGCAATAATATACTCTGATCAAAAAGGATTTATTTCCAAGAAATACAAGGAGGGTTTAGCATTAAGAAAATTATATATTATAGTGCACTACATTAATGGATTAAGTAAAAACCATTTTTGTCAGACTGACAGATGTAAAAATCATTTAAAATAATTTTTGTTTAAAAAACCTGGCAAGCTGGAAATAGAAGGAAACTTCTTTCATTTGGTTACATCTGTAGAACAGAACTTCCCAGCAAAACATCCTTAGGAGGAAGTAGTTTTAAAATTATACTAATCTCAGGAACAAATATTAGATACCAACTATTGTTGTCACTGAGCAATATCTTACTGGAGATTCCAGACAATATAGTAAGTCCAAAAAATAAAAATACATATATTTGAAAAAGACAAAACTATCATAATTCACAGATGATATAATTCTCTACCAAGAAAATACAGAAGAATTAATTAAAAATGTTCTTAAAGTTAATTATTAATCTTAGTAATATTTCTAGATAAAAAAGATCAATCTATGAAAAACTCACTACCTTATATAATAGAAATTAACAATAAGAAAAAGCAAGGAGAAAATATTACTTAAATTAGCATCAAAAATATAAAATGTTTGGTAATTTGCCTAATATATCCATTACCTATAAAAACAGATAAATCTTTAATAATAGTCATAAAGGAAGACCTAGATAAATTGACATACAAAATTAATGAATGGAAAAACTAAATAATACTAATATGTAAATATCCTCATGTTCATCTGTAAATTCAATGCTATCCCAAACATGGTACTAAATGATTTCTCAAATGACTCTGAGAAACTAATTCTTCAATTCAAAAAGTAGGGAAAAATTCATAAAGACAGAAGAAATTTTTGGAAAAGAGAAAAAAAATAAAACCTTTTATATCTGAACTTAATCTTCCAGGTATCAAACAGATCTATATTTACATGTATTAAGAGTTATCAAAATTGTGATGTTTGAGGGCATAATTCCCCACACAAAACCATTTTTACTTCTGATACCAGTTGCATGTTCACTGGATTTCGAAAACTACCCTTAGGTTTGATAATTAGCTAGAGGAAATAACAGAACTTATTGAAAGCTATTATACTCACATTATGATTTCTTGCAGGAAAAGGATACAGATTAAAATCAGCCAAGAGAAGAGACACATGGAGTAGGTAATCTAGACATGAGCTTTCAGTTGTCCTCTCTCCATCAAGTCATAAGTAGCATGGTCATGTTGTACTCAATATGCACAAAGTATTACCAACCAAGAAAGCTAGCCTTTGGTGCCCAGAGTTTTTACTGGGGCTCAATCATATACTGCCTTCATGGCTCACTTTTAGTCTCCAGCCTCTACTGGAAGTTGGATTACTACCTTTAGTCATCAGTTTCTCTGGAAGTTGTATGTTGTAGCCCAAAGTCCCCATCACAAATCACATTGAAAGACTGTTAGTGGCTGAAGTGCTCCTATCCAGATTTCTTTTTGAGTAAGGTTAACTCTTCACTATGCAATATGAAAATTTAATGTATACATTGAAATCAAATTTAGGAAATGATCAGCACATATTCATATAAAGCACAGAAAAATTTCTGAGAAAATATATATTAAAAAATAATCTGCAAAATAAAGAAATAAATACATAAATAAATAATCTGCAATATACACCAAACTATGAAAATAACAGAGGAATATTGGGAGTCAAGGATATAAAGAGAAATTCATATTTTGCTTTTTGTGCTTCTAAAGTATTTGGGTACTTTTTTAACAAGAATCAATTACTAGATACCTTAAAGGATTTAAATAAATATTTAAAGAAGTGGGATCCCAATCAAAATAACACAAGCATTCTTCACAAACCTATAAAAAAATTCTAAAATTTTTATGGAACCAGAAAAGACTCCAAATAGCCAAAGTAATGTTGAAAAAAAAACCAAAGCTGGAGGCATCACTATTCTGGACTTCAAGCTATATTACAAAGCTGTAATCATCAAGATACTATGGTACTGCCACAGAAACAGACACATAGATAAATGGAACAGAATAGAGAACCCAGAAATGGAAACACAAATGTATGGCCAATTAATCTTCAACAAAGCTGGAAAGAGGATCCAATTTAAAAAAAGAGTCTCTTTAGCAAATGGTGCTGGGAAAACTGGACAGCAACATGCAGAAGAATGAACCTGGACCCTTTCTTACACAGTATACAAAAATAAATGCAAATGAATGAAAGACCTAAATGTAAGGCAGGAAACCATCAAAATCTTAGAGGAGAAAACAGACAACCTTTTGTCCTCGGCTGCAGCAACTCCTTATTATACATGTCTCCAGAAGCAAGGGAAGCAAACTACTCAAGCAAGGAAGAATCACGAAAGCAGCAAGAGAGAAAGTCCTTCACCTACAAGGGAATACAGATCAGGTTTGCAGCCGACCTATCCACAGAAAGTTGGCAGGCCAGAAAGGAGTGGCAGGATATATTCAATGTGCTAAATTAGAAATATATGCAGCAAGAATTCTTTATCCAGAAAGGCTGCCATTTAAAATAGATGTAGAGGTTAAAAGTTTCCCAGACAAATAAAAATTAAAGGAGTTTGTGACCACTAAACCAGCCCTGCAAGAAATTTTAAGGGGGATTCCTTGAGGGGAGAAAAGATAAAAACAAAAACAAAAACACCCTACCAAAAGCAACAAAAACTGGAAAGGACCAGAGAACACCACCAGAAACTCCAACCTACAAGCAACATAATGGCAATAAATTCATAGCTTTCAGTACTCACTCTAAACATCAATGGACTAAATGCTCCTGTCAAAAGACATAGGGTAACAGAATGGAGAAGAAAACAAGTTCCATCTATATGCTGTTTACAAGAGACCCACCTTAGACCTAAAGACACCTTCAGATTGAAAGTAAGGGGATAGAGAATGATCCATCATGCAAATGGTCAACAAAAGGAAGCTGGAGTAGCCATAGTTATATCAGACAATCTGTACTTGAAAATAAAGACTGTAACAAGAGATGAAGAAGGCCATTATATCATAATTAAGGGGTTTATCCACCAAGATGACCTAACAATTGTAAACATTTATGGTCCAATATGAGAGCACCCAAATATATAAACCAATTAATCACAAACATAAAGAAACTCATTGATAATACTACCATAATAGCAGGAGACTTCAACACCCCACTTACAGCAATGGACAGAACACCTAAACAGATAATCAACAAGTAACAATAGCTTTGAATGACACACTGGACCAGATGGACTTAACAGATATATTCAAAACATTTCATCCTAAAGAAAAAGATTACACATTCTTCTCCAGTGCATATGGAATATTCTCCAGAATAGGTCACATACTGGGACACAAATCAGCCCTCAGTGAGTACAAAAAGATTGAGATCATACTGTGCATGTTTTCAGACCACAATGCTACGAAACTTGAAATCAACCACAAGAAAAAAGTTGGAAATGTAACAAACTCTATAGACTAAAGAACTACCTACTAAGGAATTAATGGGCTAACCAAGAAGTTAAAGAAGAATTTAAAAAGTACATGGAAGCCAATGAAAATGATAATACCACAACCCAAAACCTTTGGGACACAGTAACAGCAGTTGTAAGAGGGAAGTATATAGCAATCCAGGCCTTCCTAAAGAAAGAATAGAAGTCTCAGATACACAACCTAACCTTACACCTTAAAGAGCTGGGAAAAGAACAGCAAATAAGACCCAAAATCAGCAGAAGACAGGAAATACTAAAGAGTAGAGCAGAAATCAATCCTCTCAAAACCAACAAACAAATCAAAAAATAAAAAACAACAACAAAAACAAAAAACCATAGAACAGATCAATAAAACCAGAAGCTGGTTCTTTGAAAGAATTAACAAAATTGATAAACCCCTTAGCCAGTTTGATCAAAAAGAGAAAGGAAAGGACCTAAATAAATAAAATAAAGAATAAAAGAGGAAAAGTCACAACCAACACAACAGAAATACAAACAATAATAAGAGAATTCTATGAGCAATTATATGCCAATAAAATAGGCAATCTGGAAGAAATGGACAAATTCCTAGAAACATATAAACTACCAAAACTGAAACAGGAAGACACAGATATTTGAATAGACCCATAACCAGTAAAGAAATCAAGTTAGTAATCAAAATCTCCAAAAAACAAGAGTCCAGGGTCAGATGGCATTCCAGGGAAATTTAAAAAAGAGTTAACACCTATTCTCTTGAAGCTATTTCAAAAAATAGAAATGGAAGGAAAACTTTCAATATCTATGAAGCCAGCATTACCTTGATTCCAAAACCAAAGACCTCCACTATAAAAAAGGAGAACTATAGACCCATTTTCCTGAGGAACATGGATGCAAAAATCCTCAACAAGATATTAGCCAACCAGAACCAACAATACATTAAAAAAAGTATTCACCACGACCAATCGGATTTATACCCAGGATGCAGGGCTGGTTCAATATCTGCAAAACAATCAATGTGACTCATCACATAAATAAAAGAAAGGACAAGAACCACATGATCCTATCAATAGATTCAGAGAAAGCATTTGACAAAATTCAGCATCTTTTCTTGATCAAAACTCTCAAGAAAGTAGGGACAGAAAGATCATAACTCGGGATCATAAAAGCCATACACGAAAGACCCACTGCTTGTATCATCCTCATTGGGGAAAAATGGAGAGCTTTCCTGCTAAGGTCAGGAACAAAACAGGGATGTCTACTCTTGCTACTGTTATTGAACAGCATATTGGAAGTCTTAGCCTCAGCAATCAGATAACACAAAGAAATAAAAGTCATCCATATCGGCCAGGAGAAGGTCAAACATTCACTCTTCCCAAATAGCATGATACTCTATATGGAAAACCCAAAAAGTTCCACCAAAAAACTGCTAGAACTGATCCATGAATTCACCAAAGTTGCCGGATATAAAATCAATGCACAGAAATAAGTTGCATTTGTATACACCAATAATGAAGCAACAGAAAGAGGAATAAAAAAATCAATTCCATTTACAATTGCACCATAAACCATAAAATACCTAGGAATAAATCTAACCAAAGAGGTGAAAAATCTATACATTGAAACTATATAAGGAAATTGATGAAGACACGAAAAATGGAAAAATATCCCATGCTCTTGGATAGGAAGATCAAATATTGTTAAAATGCCAATACTACCCAAAGCAATCCTTATCAAAATAACACCAGCTTTCTTCACAGAGCTAGAACAAAAAATTCCTAAAATCTGTATGGAACCAGAAAAGACCCTGAATAGCCAAAGCCATCTTGAAAAAGAAAACCAAAGTTGGAGGCATCAAAATCCTGGACTTCAAGCTATATTACAAAGCTGTAATCATCAAGATGGTATGGTACGGGCACAAAACAAGACACTCAGATCAATGGAACAGAATAGAGAACCCAGAAATGGACCCACAAACGTACTCCCAACTAATCTTTGGCAAAGCAGGAAAGGATATCCAATGGAACAAAGACAGTCTCTTCAACAAGTGATGCTGGGAAAACTGGACAGTGACATGCAGAAAAATGAACCTAGACCACTTTTTTTATACCATATACAAAAATAAACTCAAAATGGATGAAAAGCCTAAGACAGGAAGCCATCAAAACCCTCAAGGAGAAAGCAAGCAAAAACCTCTTTGACCTTGGCTGCAGCAGCTTCTTACTCAACATGTCTCTGGAGGCAAGGGAAACAAAAGCAAAAATGAACTATTGGGACCTCATCAAAATAAAAAGCTTCTGCACATCAAAGGAAACAATCAGCAAAACTAAAAGGCAAGGAAGGAATGGGAGAAGATATTTGCAAAGGCCATATTAGATAAAGGGTTACTATCCAAAATCTATCTAAAAAAACGTATTAAACTTACTACCCAAAACACAAATAATCCAGTGGAAAAATGAGCAAAAGACATGAATAGACACTTCTCCAAAGAAGACATCTAGATGGCAAATCAACACAGGAAAAGATACTCAACATCAGTCATCATCAGGGAAATACAAATTAAAATCACAGTGAGATACCACCTCACAGCTGTCAGAATGGCTAACATTAACAACTAAGGCAACAACAGATGTTGGCGAGGATGCAGAGAAAGAGGATCTCTTTTGCACTGTGGTGTAAATGCAAACTGGTACAGCCACTCTGGAAAACAGTATGGAGGCTCCCCTCAAAATTAGAAATAGAATTATCCTACAATCCAGCAATTGCACTACTAGGTATTTATCCAAGGGATACAGGTATGCTGATTCAAAGGGGCACATGCACCCCTATGTTTATAGCAGCACTGTCAACAATAGCCGAAATATGGAAAGAGCCCAAATGCCCATCGATGGATTAATGGATAAATGAGTGGCATATGTATATATATGGATAAAGAAGAAGTTACATACACACATACACACACACACACACACACACACACATACACAATGGAGTATTACTTGCCAATCAAAAAGAATGAAATCTTTCCATTTGCAACTACATGGATGGAACCAATGGGTGTTATGCTAAGCAAAAATAGTCAATCAGAGAAAGACAAATATCACATGACTTCACTCATATAAGTACTTTGAGACACATAACAGATGAACATAAAAGAAAGGAAGCAAAAATAATATAAAAACAGGGAAGGGGACAAAAGAGACTTTTAAATATGGAGGGTTACTGGAGGGCTGTGGGAGGGGGGATGGGCTAAATGGATAAGGGGCATTAAGGAATCTACTCCTGAAATCATTGTTGCACTATATGATAACTTGGATGTAAATTTTAAAAAATTAATTAATTTAAAATAAAGTAAATAAACTTTTTTCTGTTTAAAAAGCTAACCTGTAATTCAAAAGAAACAGTACAGCATACTGTACTTTTACTATAGTGGTTCTCAGTAAACAACAACAAACCTCTTTCTGCCCCAAACTAAACTCATTGTATCACCCCCTACTTAACCCACAAGGTTGCTCTTCCTCCTGGATTTCCAATCCGCTGAAGAGCACCACCATCAATACCCCTGGCCAATTTGATAATTAAGAGGACTTGTTGATTGCTTCTCACCCTCAGCTCCTATAGCCAATCATCAAAATCTTTTCATTCCTTAATGCAGTAACTGCAACATCTTGTCTTGCCAACTCTAATTGATTTTCTAAACACTAGTCAGAAATAATCTGACCATTTTTCCTCCCCTCCGTGTTTCTCATTGTGCAGACTCCTTCCCACTACTCAAACAAGGCTCACAAGGTTCACCAAATTACTATGGCCCGCTAATCTGCCATCGTCTTTGGCCCCTTCCACCATTACACTGCGATCTTCCCTAGGTTATAATTCTGTTCCCCCTATCTATCTTTCTTTTTCTCACTATTAAGTCTTCATACAAGCCCTTTTCTTGTCTAAAATGGGCTTCCCAAGCCTTCTTAACCTGGCATTTTCCACTAATTATTCAGGTTTCACCACATGTTGATTTCTTCCAGGAACTCTTCCCTGACATACACTCCCTTCCCCTATGGCTCATAAAACACAACACTTGATCTGTATTGCAAATGCCTGTTCACTTGTCCTTTTCTGCTCCATTATACTGTGAATTCTATGAAAGCAGAAATCAGGTATGTTTCAGTCACCATTGTTTCTTCAGGACTTATCTCAGTACATGCTACACATAGTAGGAATGGCTGTAGCTAGGGGTGATAAAAATGAATGAATGCCAGATGCCTGGGTGGCTCAGTTGGTTAAGCATCCAACTTCAGCTCAGGTCATGATCTCACAGTTCACGGGTGTGAGCCCCACATTGGGTTCTGTGCTGATAGCTCAGAGCCTAGAACCTGCTTCAGATTCTGGCTCTCTCTCTTTTTCTCTCTCTCTCTCTCTCTGCCCTTCCCCCATTCGCACTCTCAAAAATAAACAATAAACATTTTTTAAAAATGAATAAATGAATGAATGAGCAAGTGAGGTAGATTTTTAAGTCTATTTTGAAGCTGTGTCTGAGTAAAACAGGTGTGTGTGAAAGCCTTTCTTGTCTATTCCAGCCTCTGTGATGACCCTAGAAGAATTTCCTGAGTTTTCATAGTCCTCTATAGCTAGTCTGTTTGAAGCTCAACAGTTCTCTGAAGTTCTGTGGTGTAAAGTATACCAACTCCCCTCTCCTCAGCAGTAACAGACTTTTTCACACTTTTTTAGACTAGAAGTGCTGATTCTTTCACTGCAAATTTCTTCTTCAACTGATTGATTTTATTTTTCATAAACTCAGAATTACTTTTCTAAAACTACATTTATTTGATTCTTCTTAGTCCTCTGTGTTTAGAATGCCACTGGTTTTTATTACTACCAATTGGCAAAACCAGCCAGTTATGATGACTGGGTCAAGTCTTTTAATTTAGTCCAGATATAAAACTTTTCTTTTTGATTTAAAAAGCAAACAAAAAGTACATTTCCACACACCAGTGATTTGAGGAATGTGGAATGCCATTATGCCTGCCATTTGTAATCCCTTTGAAGAAACCCTGGAAAACCTAGTCCCTATCTCTATTACTAGTTTTCAATGAGAGGAATGCTCAGTTTTTGGTGATGAAAATCAAATCTTTCCCAAAAGTTTTGGCATCATCCACTTTTGAGGATAAAAAAAAAAAAACTCATCATAAAGGGAAAAAGTACATGGACTTTCAAGTCTAAAGGAAATGAGTGAAACTGGAATCATGACTCTGTGACTTCCTCACTATGTAAACTTTGGCATTTTGATAAACTAAGATTCATTGCCCCTATTTATTTCTTTAAATTGTTTATCTTCTGTAGTTCCTACAATAGAGCTGCTTTGCCTGTTGAGTAATGCACATAAAGTGCCTTCTACACAATTTGCTATTGTGCATAGTATGAGAATATAGGTTACAGTCACCATTTGCAATGAAACATCTGCTGGAATATTTAAAGTAATTATCAGGTTCAGATTATATAAAAGCAAGTCATATAGCATATTACATGGCTTCCATGTTGATCCTGGTAATACATGTAAAGAATCCTTTGATGAAGCATACCTTGGGAGCTATGTTTTACAGGTTAGATTATCAGTATCTTTCCCATCTTTAAAGTGGTTCAAGTATTTGTACAAAAATTATAACTAACATTCAAAGTTCCCTGCTATGGAACACATTACAACCCTTGGCTTTCAGCTTCCAAGAATATCTGTTGCCAGGTAATGCGATTAATGTAACTCTTTCTGAACTTCATTCTTGTGAGCTGAAATGGCATCCCCTTCCCCATACAGTCCTGTTTCTAAAGGAATTTGCTTAAATCTTGAATCTGAAAGCAGAATATGACTAAAATATTGCTCAGCCTGAGCTCAGAATTTGCAAAGGCCTAAAGATTTTCTAGAGTTGGCACTTTTCACCTGCTGACTCAGATGGGAAATACTCTCTGCCTGTGTATCATGGCCAAGATTTCTACTGAAAAGATGCTTCTTAAATTTTGTAAACATTTAGTGAATTGGTTTCTCTAAGTTATTTACTTGAATGATTAAAAATAACAAAAACAGAAGTTGCTACTAGAAGAAAGGCATTTTCATTATCAGTAGCTGGTTGACAAACCATCTAAAATAATGGCTGTGACAGACACACTCTAAGTTGACCAAAATGGCCTTTATATAACCTCTTTCCCTTAGGTGCAGGTAAAATCTGTGACTTCCTTCTAACCAACAGATTATGGCAAAAGCAAGGAGATATTTTTCTCTTGATTAGGCTTTCTATATGGCAAAGGTGATAGGATGTCATCTTTAATTATGTTAAATTAGCAGATTAGAGCAAGAAGTAAAAAGCCATATTGTGAACTATCTATGGAGAAGGCCATGTAGCAGGGAACTGTGGGTGGCCTCCAAGACCTAAGAGAAGTCTTTATTAACAAACAATAGGAAGCTCAGGCCCAGATACAGAGCAGCAAGGAAATGAATTCTGCCAACAACCTGAAGGAGCTGGGAAGTGGATACTTTATTAATCAAGGCTCAGATGAAAAGGAAGCTCATCCAATACCTTCACTGCAGCATTGTGAGATCCTCTGCAGAGAACCCAACTGGGTTATTACCTAACTCTGGACCCAGGGAAATTGTGAGATAATAAATGTGTGTTGTTTCCAGCTGATAACTGTGTGTTAACTTGTTACATGTCAATAAAAATTAATACAGTGGCTTGAAATAAAAAGATTTATTATTTCTCATTTTGGGAGTCTGACCTGGGCTCAAATGGAGTAATAATGTGGTGGCTTTCAGCTGTGAGGTCAGATAAAATATATGGGCTAAACTCACACATCCCTTCCACTCCTCTCTACATTTCTATCCAACAGAAGAGTTGGACTTTTTATTTTATTTGTTTTGTTTTGTTTTGTTTTGTTTTAGAGAGATAGAACAAGCCAGAGAGAGAGAGAGAGAGAGAGAGAGACAGAGGGGGAGAGAAGAAGAGGTGGAGAGACAGAGAGAGAGAGAGAGAAAACCTTAGACACAGGGCTTGATCCCACCACTCTGCAATCATGACTTGAACTGAAATCAAGAGTCAGACACTCAACTGACTGAGCTACCCAGGTGCCCCTGTTGGAATTCTTCCATGGTGCTTAGAGGTCTAAGAGAAAGACAGTGTAAATTGTCAGATCTCTGAAGGCCAGGACTCAGAAGTCCTAGAGACTCCCTTCTTCCTACTCTATTGTTAAAAGGATATCACAGACTATTAAAGGTTCAGAGTAGTAAAGGTTCTTAATGTGGGAGCATCATGAGCATCCTGGGATTGGAGAAATTGTTGATGACAATATTTGCAGTCAATATGCCACAACCTTCCCTCCAGGCAAACAATTTATACCACCCTGCATGCAAAAAAACCTCTCACACCCACTAAAGACCCAGAAATTGTATCCAATTATAGGATTAGGTTAAAAGTTTATGATCTTGTGACCCACATTCATGTTCAGATAAGACTCTTTCAATATGGATCTTGTAAATCTGTAGACTCGTAATCCAAAAAGACAAACTCAGCATACAATATCAGTTCTCAGAACCTACTCTTGAACAAGAAACATTCCCTGATTAAGATTCTGTTCTGTTCCCTAGGAGAGATTTCAATGTCTCCCAATTCCATATTATACATTTGCCTCTTTTTTGAGCCATCCTTCCTTTTCTATTAAAATTATCTTGTATTTATAGCTAAATAGCATTCTCTATCTTCATCCAGCCCAGAGAAATTTGGGGGCCTACAAGTCTCTTTTTATTTTCAACTTCCTTTGTCATTTTTCATCCAATCTAATTCAACTCTTAAAAAATACTGTGTTTCCATGGTATCACATTACAATCCACTACATTAGAAAAATGCCACAGCCACAAATCTCTTCAAGGTGGGTCTTTCTCCACTTTGAGATGAGACTCAGGATGCCCTGGGATAATATTAAAATTCTTTGAAGGCTTCTGTCTGGTTGAAAGAGTCTATAAGGTACTGCCTTATATCTTTTAGAGTTCTTAACAAGCAGTATTACAGCTATACTATTGATTTGATTTTAAACCTGAGGCCACATTTTACTGTAAGAACCTCAATGTGATTTATTTCTTACTCTGAGAACCTTTTGTCAGCTTGAGAAACTATGATTGAGAAATAGTGTTATTTTCTAACCCTGCAAGACTTGGATTGATATTTCTTCTCAATTCTTGAAAACTGAAAATTCTTTCTTTAGTTCTCATCTGTCTCATAGTTCTTCTATTGTTCATCTCTTGCAATATCTTCTTTTTAGGTAGCTAAAAAAGTCATGTTCAAAATTTTGCCCAGAAACTCCCCATGCAGATCCAGGGTTTTTTAGATCCTTTCTCTATCTTCCAATTAACTTCAGGCAACAACCTCAATTTTTCTGCCAAAACTTAATTAACATGGCCTACCCTTTCTCCAGTCCTCCACAGCAACATCCCCCGTTTCCATTCTTCTTCCATTAACAATTTACTCATCATTCAGATCACTTCCAGCTATCTATTCACAATACCAATGCCATATTTTTATGCTGGGAACTACACCCAAGTTTCTACATCTGAACAACTGCCCCCCACAGAGCTTTTTTCATATCTCTGCTTGATCCAGGTGACAGGATTCTAAACTAGGAACTTGTTTCATAATGAGGTGTGACTTTGGGGAAAGAGGTAAATATATTTTATAGCTGCTGGGGAATGCAAATTATGGCAGAGAACAGAGATGGATAGCTTCCAAATATGGCTATTAATACTTCTTTATACCTTTGTACATATATCCCACACTTGCCATCAAGAGGTGGAATCTATTTCCTCTCCTAAAACTGGCCTGGTCTCATGACCTGCTGGAGTGCAGCTGAAATGACATTCTGGAACTCAGTGTTAATAAGACTGGCATCTCTTTCTACCTCTTGGAAGACAGTCATTAGGCTAGCATATATTAAGAGACCACATGGTCCAGGATACAATGCCTTTTAATCATTTTAGCCCCAGCTCTTCTTGGTTGAATGTGGCTTCATTCAGCCTATACAACATAGAAAAAAAAAACCCACTCAATTTAGCCCAGTCAACACATAGAACTGTGAGAAATCAAAATAATATGTTTTATATCACCAAATTTTTTATTAAAAAAAACTTCTTTGAAGACAGCAACAGAGGGGTGCCTAGGTGGCTCAGTCAGTTACACATCAGACTCTTGGTTTCAGAAGCTCAGTTCATGATCTCACAGTTCCTGAGATCTCTGTGCTATCAACCTAGAGCCTGCTTTGGGTTCTCTCCTCTCAACCCCTCCCCCACTCATGTTTTGTCTCTCTCTCTCTCTCTCTCTCTTAAAAAAAAAGAAAGCAACAGATAACTGAAACAAATCTCTAGCATGGAAATACGTACAAACAGTTACATTACAAGTTAGTTAAAATTATGGTTCCCTCCTGTATCTCTCAATTTCTATATAATCATGCAACTTAAGGCAGTTGATTATATACATCAAAAGAAAGTATCTGAGTAATATGTGATTAAGAATAGTTTATTAAATTATTTAGTGATTTCATCAAAGATATTGATTAAGGTGAGTTGGAAAGACCAAAAATTGAATAAAAAGTATAGTTGGACTTCACAAATATGTAGGAATTTATTACATGATATCCTTTTAGTTATATGGTAGCTATAAATTTCTTGAGAAATTTGTGCAAAAAGGTAGGATAACTGATATTGAACACTAATAGTGTCCTGATAGTTATGCTTTTACTCATACAATTTACTCACATATTGGAATGGAGGCTGGATTAATATATTTAGAATCTAAAAGTAATTTGTCCTCTTCAATTTTCTTTTTCTCATTATCATTCTATCCTCATTAGCTGTAACCACAGTGTATTGTAGTTAGCAATAAGCAAACAAAGGTTATGTTATAGACCTAAAACTTATGACTAACCAAGCTCTACAAAACACAGGTTAGGAAAATATAAGCCCTAAGCCACAATGAAATATAAACATATTCAAATAGCCTTTGCTTTTTCTATATGGAAACTGAATTTTATTGAGATTAAGTTTCTTGACCAAGATTACATCCAGTTAAATCTGTTCATAAGCCTATACTTTTCTCTTTTTCTTTCTGTCTGTATATCATAATGCACCCTAGAATCTAAGGCACGTTGTAAAGTGTGAAACCTGTGAATGTAACATTGAATAGATGCTGGTGAGACATTTGTCATCTTTTTAGTCATTGAATGCAACTCTAGAAGGTACTAGCCTCTTACAGAACATATTACTTTTGATTATTAATCATTTGCTATGGCTGTCTTCATTTTCTAGGACATTAGAAGTTCTATTACAATATCATAATTCTTAATTATTCTATGCAACTTCCTCATTTCTCAAGAAAAACATATCAAGGATAGAGAAAAAATAAAATTCCACTTACTAAGATATATTGTCAACATTTTTTGGCCGTTTTCTATGTGCCACCAACAATCCTATATCTAACAAATTTATATATAATAATTTTATATCAAAGCACCAGTATCACTTATCATTGTTACTGAGGATGGCATGAGAAGAGAGATTTTCCCCTGAAAATCAAGACAGTAATATGAATTGTGTTATTGCAAAGCCTAGTGTAATGAATTTTTGTGCCCAGGTAGTTAATTTATCTGGTACACCACCAATAAACAAAGCAGGAGAAAGAATCATGGATCAGTATTTACCAAATCTGAGGGAGCTCTCAAAAAATTTAGTCTCGCGGCTAATGCCTTCAGAGACTCTGGTTAATTAGTTGTATCAGTCATGGGTCCAGCAAGGGTTAAAAGAAGTGATTCAAAGAGTTCATCAAAGGATTATTTAAAAAACCAAATTAATACAAAAAAAATTCCCATGACGAACACAATATCACAATTTTAAATAAAGTGCCATAAGAACCACATTGGCACCTGAGGCAAGAGGAAAAATAAGTAATGGGGATACTGTCTTGATTTAAAATTTGGATACTGTGTTGACCATGGATTTTTCCATTAGTTGTGATTTTTTAAAAAACAGTACATTAAGATATTATTTATCTTCATACTGAGTTTTTCAGCACATTCTCTTCCCTGAAATTTTATATGCAAGGCATGTGCCTAAGTCAGCTTGAACCACTTATATTGTTGCCAGAGTATGTGACGGCACCAGACAAACATGGTACCACTTCTGACTGCTTAGATTCACATCAAAACTTTACTATTTATCAACCCCATGTCTTCAGATTATTTACTTTAACTCTTTAAGATTTTATTTCATTGACATCTTCTGAGAATTAAATAAAATAATCCTTATGAAACATTACAATGTGGGCATAGAATAAGTTATTAACAAATATGAGCTAGTGTTATTATGTGTAGAGTTCTAATTTTATTTGACTAATTGAGGAAGGACAATTCTTCCTTTTATGGTCTTATAGACTAAAATAAAGTATCTGTTTAGAATTTTAGATAGTACCAATGGCAACAAAGAAAATCTCTGCCGTGCTAGGCTTCCATCTTAGGAAGACATCTTGGCCTCATTCCTGACAGATTAGATCTATCTAATACACTTTCCAAAGTGATGGAAATATTCCATAATTTTTCCTACTCAATATGGTAGCCACTAGCCATGTGGTTGGAACATGTGGCTAGTGAAGCTGAGGAACCTGAAATTTTTATTTCATGTTAATTGATTTAAATTTAAATAGTCATATACGGCTAGCAGCTACTTTATTGAGCAACACAGGTACCTACTCCTGACATTATTAATTTACTTTTTTTATGCCATAAGGAAAAGGGAGAATCAATGTGAAAGTATATACCAAAAGATTTGTCTATCTTTGACTATTTACTTTGTCCATATTTGACTATATACAAAAGAGATGTCCACTAAAGGCTGTTTTCCCCCATCCAAACCCAAAACACTAGCATTTTCTTTCTTTTTTTAATTTTTTAATGTTTTTTTTTATTTATTTTTGAGAGACAGAGAGAGACAGCACGAGCAGGGAAGGGTCAGAGAGAGAGGGAGATACAGAATGTGAAGAAGGCTCCAGGCTCTGAGCTAGCTGTCAGCACAGAGCCCTACACAGCCTCGAACCCACGAACCGTGAGATCATGACCTGAGGCAAAGCCAAATGCTTAACCGACTGAACCACCCAGGTGCCCCAGGACTAGCATTTTCTTACCACTCCATCTCTTGCTGATTTTCCCACACAGATTATTTCCAAAGTTTGCAGTCTTTGCAGAGGTCTCCAAAGTGGGAGCCACAAATCCAAGAATGTACAAGATGGCCCACTGAGGGGCTGGAAGAAAATGGAGTTAGAGTTCATGATACTTTTGTTTAATAAAAATTAAGTTCTGTAATATTCAATAAATGGATGGGTCCACCTCTGCCTCACTTTGGCTCACTCAATCTGTGCTTTATTCAGACCTCTCTTTACCTGAACTTATATCAGAAAATCATCCCTGCAAGAATAAAAACAATATAAGACCTAAATGTTGACAGTAGTGTTCTCACTGGATTGTTTGTATATTCTAACATACCATATTTTGCACTTTATGGGGTGATATCTTGTAGTTCATTGTATTTTTAAAATAAAAAATTTTAAATAGTAAAATCTTTACAATACTATTGTATTGGTAATTGGCTGTAAAATAGTAATTGGCTATAAAATCTTTCTCACTCATAGAATTTTCGTGGATATCTTTGGCCATTTATACTGAAAAGAATTGTTGACCCTAAAGATGAATTATGTGTTTTCATTTCACAGAAGACAGTTGTTCCAAATTTGTTGATTTTTTTCTGGTATGACAGGTTGCTACTACCTATCTGATCTTAAAATAAATTAATAAATGCTTTGAGTTCATCTCTTTGAGGTAAAAGTAATATTCCAACAATAAGCAACAAAATAATTGCTTTTTGAAAGAATTTCTTGCTGTGGAAAGAGTATTTGGAAAATAGATGCTTAGAATTGTTTCCATCCTTCTTTAGTGTTGCTGCCAAAAAAGCTGTATATCACCCATAAAATACTCATATCTGCAGACTCTAAAACCTCAGCAACATAATTTTTTAACCTTCCTAAAATACTCACAAGTGACATTTGGGGGGATTTGAAACTCCTTTTTAAAGATTTAAGAGTATAATATTTCATAGGTGACAAAAATAGTTGAATCAGAGAAGGAAAACATTAACAAGCTGAAACTCAACATAAACTTACCAAAATTGGTGCATAAACTTAAAAATCTTGTATACTTTTTAAAAAGAACACTTCATGATGGCTTTTGCCATTTGGATTAGTCTTTTTCAACTATGACAGTTACAGAATCAGGAATTAAATAAAAAACAAGTCTAAACAAGATTTAGACTTTTATGTTACTATGTCACAAAATGTTAAAGCAAGATTAAAAATCAATGAGGCATATTCAATCACATCACTTTTCCCCAAATTTAATGTATTTATATATTAATAATATTTTAGTGAGAGTAAAAGTGATTATATATCTCTAATTTTTATCTCATCCTTTTAAATGTCTATTTAAATATATTATATAATATAATATACTAGTGCCATAAGACATAGAAATATGTAAAAATAATGTAATGGGAATGTTCAATTTCTTTTTTTTAATGTTCATTTATTTATGTAGAGAAAGAGGAGCAGAGGAGAGACAGAGAAAGAGGGAGAGAGAGAATCCTAACCAGGCTCCACATTGTCAGCACAAAACCTGATGCAGGGCTTAACCTGATGAACCATGAGATCATGGTCTGAGCAGATACCAAGAGTCAGATGCTTAAATGACCGATCTGTCCAGGTACCTTGGGAAAGTCCAATTCCTTTACTGATACATGTGACTTATCAAAAATATTTGAATGCTTAGTTTATTTCTTACTTTATTCTGTATGGTTTGGCTTTCTAAGTAGGTTGAGAGAGCTTTGGCACATATAGTTTTTGAACTTCTCACAGTCTTTAGGATACTGTTTAACATATAAGAATAGGCAATAATAAAAATAGCTATCACTTATCAAATGCTATGCCAGAAATTATATTGGTACCTTACAGTAAAGACAAGCTGCCAAGGAATATTTTGTTTAAACCTCACAGAATATCTATGAGGTAGGCAATATGATCCTTTTATGATATGCCAAGAAATTAAAAGTTAGAGCACCTAAACAACTTTCTCAAGTTAACAAAGTTAGCTAAGTGGCCAAATTGTGATTTAAATACATATTTTCCTGGATCTGAGTATTAATATTACTAATAAAATAATTATAGTAATGTGTTAAGATTTATTGAATTATTACATGCTAGCATTCTAAGTGCTTTATATTGTATCATATGATCTTTACAAGAATTCTATTAAGTAGTTACTATAATTATTCTAGATAGAGGTCAGTAACTAGCATTTAAAATTGAATTTAGATAACTAAGCCAAGCTAGTAATTGGCAGAGGTAATATTCAAGCCCTAAAAACTATCTCTTAAGTATATCCTGTTGCCCCTAAAGACTGTACCCTCTTCCTATAGATTGATTGACACTAACCACAATAATATTATCATTGTTAAACTCATCATCCTAAAATCATTTCCAGGTTTCTGTACTTTTAATGAATTCTTCAGAAAGGTAAGATTAATGAAGATCAAAATGTTGGAGGCCAAAGTCTGAGAGATAAATTGAAAAATTTGCCCAGATAAATTAAGCTCTGGACTCTTGGTAATTTAAGCATAACTGTTTTTGCTTACTTGTTCAATTTAGCTTTAGAATTGTCTCACTTCTTTACCTCACTGAACATATCTGCTGGTAGGGGCAATGTGAAGGAGAGTTCGTTTTACAATTAGACAATAATACTGACTAAGATATTCACTGTAAAATATATGACTTTGGTGAGCCATATTTAAGTTTTTTTAAATTTTAATGCTACTTGTGAATCTTGCATCTTAGGCTTTCTACCTGTGGCATCCCAGAATTCAAGTCAATTGTAAAAAAAATTTATATTAGAATATTGTAGGTTGTCTATTTACAAGTGCCTTAACAACCTACCCTATGTAACTTTTTTTTTTTTGCTATTGATTGAATGGTCTTTAAGGGATGAGGGATGTAAGATGCAGATATACATTTTGCTTATCATGATGAAAATCCTTCTGTTAAATGTTGAAGTGTCATAGGTCTAAACTGGCTTGTGCTTTTCCCCCAGAGTCTATAGAACACTCACTGTGATTGTGTAGTTTCATTTCTGTTGAAAGAAAATTTAGTCTCAATTCAGTGATTATAATGCTATGTTGTATTAATAAGCCTATTATGCTAAACCAGCTGGACACACTTGACTAGCTCTGGAAGCCAGTGGGTGAATATGTTAGCTGTCTGGCCCAAGTTCTAACTTTCCATCTGTGAGTTGGCCCCATTTGCTGATATTGCTACTTGAAAGATTATTAATAAAGTTAGACAAGTGTTTATAAGAGCAGTAGAAAGGTGGGCACAGAAAGGAAAGATAAAGAAGGCATTTGGAAATGCAACTATTACTATTCATTAGGTTTTTCAAACTTAGATCTCTTAGATTTGAAAAAACTCAGGCTCTGGATAAAAGAGTTCTAGGAAGATTTTCAACTCAGTTCAGTATAATTTGACAAATACTGATTCACTAACCCACTAAGAGTGAATCCAAATGGTATATTTTTCTTCAGTAACAGTGTATTTTGGGGTACAGCCACAAACTGAGTAACCCTGGATGTGACCTTTCAAACAAATCTCAGGAAAGAACCAAACATGAGGCAGATCCAGGACTTTTCTTTCTTTCTTTTTTTTTTTCAGATTCTCATTCATTCTCTCTCCATCTCCCTCTCTGTCACCCTCTCTTTCTCTCTCTCTCTCTCCTTCTCCCCCTCTTGCCTATTTAGCTATCAGTTTTCTTTACAAAGAATAATTAAATCAGATCATAAGTGCAAATATTCAAGTGGTTTGATGTTTTCTTCAAAAACAAAGATGTCTATTGAGAAGAATTATATCATTGAACAAGAGTGAAAATAACAACTTTAAGCATATACTAAAACACTTTATGTACTTTACAAATAATTTATTTCTTACTAACATTCTAACATATTTACAATGCTCTGTCATATATAAAGATGTTCTGATTTTCAGGGATTTGCAATGTGTGCAAAAGCTTTACTGCCCTTCCTTAAGATTTCATGAAATTTTCAATAAACACCTATAAGGAAACATTATATGTCAAGAAAGACTCTGAACATTTAGCCAGAGAAAAAAAATGCAAAGGCATGTTCACCAGATTATGTGGTAAGTGAGATAATAGATGTAGACCAAGGGTATATGTTACTATGGTTTTCTATAGGCAATGTGTAAGAAAAGTTGTGAGACAAGACTTCAAAGAATAGCAGAATTCATCTATTCTTTTAAGATAAAGGAGTTCACCGGCAGGGGAAAAAAAAACAGAGGAAAAATATTCTAAATCCTGCAAGCCTGAGAGATAATGATAGATGATATTTAAGGAGCAATTGTTGGACATTATACTAAAATTCTAAGAATAAGTTCCTTATTTAACTCTGATTTAGAAAAAAAAAAGGTCTTACATACTAGGTAGTCTGATTTCAATTTTAAAAACAAAGATACTAAATCTCAAATCGGTTAAGCAAAGATCAGAGAACTAACAAATGGTAGTGCCATTATTTAATCAAAGACAGTATGACAACATAACCCATGGTTTTGTTTGTTTTTTTCAAGTTTTTATTTAAGTTCTAGTTAGTTAATATACCATATAATATTGGTTTCAGGAGTAGAATTTTTAGTGATTCATTACTTATATGTAATACCAAGTGCTCATCACAACAAGTGCCCCCCTTAACACCCATCACCCATTTAGCTCACCCCTCCCACCTCTCATATTTTTAAATAATACTTTATACCTCTTCCCAAAGGTCCTGAGATATAAAATAGCATTATGTTCCCAGGGAGTATCAATAAGTTCAATTAGGGACTTGCTTAAAGTAGAATATATATGTATCTGTTGTCTGTATCTTTGGTATTGTTTAGTCTTGGTTTCTCAGAAAACAATTACTCAAGGCACATTACAATTATGTCTTTATTCTTTTGCACCCAACATGAGACCCTAAATTCCTTGAAACATAATACTGATTTTTTTATCTCTACTTCTCACTGGTACTGAATAAAGTATAAAATTCCTTTTTCTTCTTTTTCTTTTACACCTATTGATCCTCTTTCCAATTAGTTTCTAATTTTTGTTAAGAAATCACTCCATCTTAATCCATGAGTTAGGTGAAGCTAACATCACCCCAAGTGTAATATAAACCAACCAGAAAACTAAGACCATCATATACCTCTAAACACAAAGATTGGTTTCATAGATGACATATGACCCCATCATAGCCAATGAAAGATGCTCTTGGAGTTGATAGGGGTGTCTTAAGAAGAAAGAATTACTCTTTCTACTCAGGTTTATGACAGAATATTATGCAAGGCAGGAGTTACTGTTAATCATCTTTCCACCACATTTTGGCAATAATTCTAATTATGCCTATATACAAAAATAATAATGAAGAAAGATATATGGCATTATTTGAGTCCCATCTGTGGATAATAATTGATACTAATAAACTTGGGAGCCTCATTTATATAAATTAATACAAATATTTCTTGTTAGGCTAGTGTAAGTATGACTTTGTATGGTTTAAAACAACATAAATTAATTATTTCATGGTCCGGAGGCTGGAAGTCTAAATCAGTATCATTGGGCCAAAATCAAAGTGTCAATAGTGTAATACTTCTATCTCTTGTTGGCTGTTGATAGTCCTTGCCTTGTGGCCACATCACCCCAGTCAAGGCCAAAATCTTCAAAATCTTTATATCTTTGAGGGCCCTCCCTTATATTCATATCTCTTTTTTCCATCTGTGTATAAAATCTCCCTGTGGCTCCCTTTTATAAGGATATATGCATTGTTTTTAGGGTCTACCTAGGTTATCCACCCAGAGATGGATAATCTCTCCATCTCAAAACCCTGAACTTAATCACAACCATGACTCTTATTTTGCCACATAAGTAACTCACATGTTCCCAGTGATTAGGGTATGGATAACTTTCAGGGGGGCATTTTTTAGCCTACCACAGCTCCCAATCACCCCTACTTCCCAGTAGTCAGTCACACACTTGCATAATATTTCTCCCTTGAGTTGGAGCTGGACCTAGCAACTTGCTTCTAATGAATAGAATATGGCAAAAATGACATAATGGCACTTCTATGATCAGGGTATAAAACACTTTGACTTCCATATTGCCAGTCTTCTGTCTTTCCATTACTTTCTTGGTTTACATATCTTGCTGAAAGTGAACTGGCATGTTGGATGGGCCCATCTAGCAAGGAACTCAGGGAGGCCTCTGGGAATGTGAGAGTCTCAGTCCAACAGCACATGAGAAACTGAATCCTATCAACAGCTATGTGAATAACCTTGGAAGCAGAATCCTGCTCTAGTTGAGTCTTTTGATGAAAATACTTTAGCAAACACATTGATTGTAGCCTATGAGAGATCCTGAAGCAAAGGACTTTGTTAAGCCATTTCTAGATTCCCGATCCCCAGAAATTGTGATATGATAAATGTTTCTTAAGCTACTAAATTTTAAAATGATTTGTTAGGCAGTAACAAATAATTAAAAAGGTATTAAGTAAATATTCATTGAATAAAGTGATAAATGAGACTTCTTAGTGTAAACAGTTGGTCTATGTGTGATAGAAAATGGGTAAGAACAGGAGAAAGGTATGATGTGAAAACAGATTCTGGTACAGAAATCAAGCAATGAATATTTGTAATTGCCACAGAGATGGTATAATATTCTGTGTTACTGAATGGGCAAATTTTACCTGGGTATACATTTAAAATATCTACTTAAGAGTATATCTACATGAAAGCTTTGATCAATGTAGAAAAAGCCACTGAAGTGGCCAATTCTGTAAAAACAGAATGCAAATGTTCTCTTTACTCCCTTTATTTTCTGAAAATTTGTATATGTGTTATCATTACATAATAACCACAAAAATTTCAGTGACAAATAACAATAAGCATTTTATTTTGCCTATATATTTATAGTTTGAATGGGTGGGAAGATGAGTTGATCTAGATGAGTTTCATCTCAGAAGCTCTAATCTGTAGGTCAACTCCCAGTCTGATCTACAAATTTCTCATCTCCCTGGAACCAGTTGGCTAGCCAGGACATATTTTTATAACACTGGTAAGAGGACAAGCAAAAATATTCAACAGCTCTTAAATACAGTTGCCAGATAAAATATAGGATGTCTAGTTAGATTCAAAATTCAGAAAAACAACAAATACTTTAAGCATAAGAAAATATATGGCACATAAAACATTTGGGGCACGCTTACATAAAATATTTGGGACATAGTTTTCTAAGATATGGTTATTGTTTATTTGAATTCCAAATTTAACTGAACATCCTGTAGTTTACCTGCTAAATCTGGCAATCCTAATCTTAAGACATAGGTGTGGAACTGGTATATCATTGCTTCTATCCAAATTTTATTGGCCAAAGAAAGTAAAATGGCAGAGCCTAAAGTAAAAGGTCAGTACATATATGCCATGGAGAGGAAGAAAGGTAGTACATATTTTGCACAAGAATCTACCCTGCCATGATTTGTCAAGCCTTGTAAAAAGATCAACAAAACATAAATTAGATATCTTAAATGTTTCTTTATTCTGAAAAACCTATGCATAGTATGTAAGCAGTATAAAATAACATTGTAGGTTCCATAGACTCTAAAGTAAAATTAGTCTTTCTTCTTATGGTTTATAGAAAAAGTAATATATATATATATTTCCCAATAATATGTCAGTAGGATTTCAATACCCATTTCTTAAAATAATAGTATTTTTCTATTTCAATTCTTCCATGCATAGTTTCATGCCCATTTGTAGTAAAATAATTCTGTATTTATCTGAATACATCTTTTGTATCATATCTGTCTATATTGCAAATTTCTGTTTTATCTCTGGGTTAGAGTATCTAGTCTAAGAACAGAATATATTTATATGTTGGAAGTTTTCTTTTAATTAAAAAAAATAAGACTATTTTTAAAAGCAGTTTTAGGTTCACAGCAATGTTGAGGGGAAAATATGGAGATTCCCTATATAACCCCTGCCCCAACACATACATAGCTTCCCCCAGTTATCAAGGTCTCATACCAAAGTGGTATATTTGTCACAAATGATGAACCTTCATTGACACTTTAGAATCTCAAAGTCTATTGTTTACCTTTAAGTTCTCTCTTGCTGTTGTATATTCTATGAGTTTGGACAAATGTATAATGACATGTATTTCATTATTATGGAATAATATTTCATATTGTTAAAATATCCCCTATGATCTACTTATTCATCTTCCTCTTCTCCTTTAACATCTGGCAATCATTTATCTTTTTACTACCTCCATAATTTAGTCTTTTCCAGGGTGTCACATAGCTGGGATCATATATTTATGTAGTCTTCTCAGATTGGCTTCTTTCACTTAGTAATGAGCGTTTATGTTTTCTCCACATACTTTCATGACTTGATATCTCATTTCTTTTAGCACTGAATAATATTCCATTGCCTGAATGTAGCTAAGATTATTTGTCTATTCACCTACTGAAGGACATTTTGGTTGCTTCCAAGTTCTGGCAATTATAAATTAAGCTGTTATGAACATCTATGTGTAGGTTTTTGTGTGGAGATAAGTTTTCAATTCCTTTGGGTAAAGTAAATACCAAGGAGTATGACTGCTGCATCTTATGGTAAGAGTATATTTAGGTTTGGAAGAAGCTGCCAAACTGTCTTCCAAAATGGCTAAAGCATTTTGTATGTCCACTGGCAATGAAGGAGAGTTCCTGTTGCTCCACATCCTCATCAGCATTCAGTGTTGTCAGTGTTCCAGATTTTGCTCATTTCAATAGGTCTATAGTGGTGTCTCATTGTTGTCTGCATTTGCATTTCCCTGGTGACACATGATGTGGGGCGTCTTTTCATATGCTTATTTGCCATCTGTCTATCTTCCCTGGTGAGGAATCTCTTAAGATCTTTCATCCATTTTTAAAAATCAGGTTGTTTGTTTTCCTATTGTTGAATTTTAAGAATTCCATGTATATTTTGAATAACAGTCCTCCATAAGATATGTCTTTTGCAAATATTTTCTCCCAGTTTGTGGCTTGTCTTCTAATTCCCTTAACAGTGCCTTTCACAGCACAAAAGTTTTTAAGTTTCAGTTTCACAGCACAGAAAGGTTTTTTTTTAATGTTTTTTATTTATTTTTGAGAGACAGAGAGAGACAGTGCGAGCACGGGAGGGTCAGAGCGAGAGAGGGAGTTACAGAATCTGAAGCAGACTCCAGGCTCTGAGCTAGCTGTCAGCACAGAGCCCGATGCGGGGCTCGAAGCCACGAACCTTGAGATCATGACCTGAGCCAAAGCTGGAAGCCAGACGCTTAACCAACTGAGCCACTCAGGTGCCCCACAGCACAGAAAGTTTTAAGCTCACCTTATCAATTATTTCTTTCATGCATCATGCTTTTGGTGTATTTTAAAAAGCACCATCTTACCCAAGGTCATTTAGGTTTTCTTCTCTGTTATCTTCTAGATGTTTTATAGTTTGATAGTTTATATTTATGTCTGTGATCCATTTTGAGTTCATTTTTTGAAAGGTGTAAGGTCTCTGTCTAGGTTTATTTTTTGCATGTGATGTCCAGTTGTTCTAGCACCATTTGTTGAAAAGACTATCTTTGTTACATTATATTGCCTTTGCTGCTTTGTCAAAGATCAGCTGACTATATTTAAGTAAGTCTATTTCTAGACTCTCTATTCTGTTCCATTGATCTATTTGTCTATTCTTTCACCAATACTGCATTGACTTGATTACTGCAGCTTTATAATAAGTCTTAAAGTTGAGTAGTGTCAATCTTTCAATTTTGTTCTTCTGCTTCACTACAGACATGACTATGCTGGATTTGTCTCTTCTTATAAACTTCAGAATCAGTTTGTTGATATCCACAAATTACCTGCAGAGATTTTGTTTGGATTGCGTTGAATCTATAGATCAAGTTGAGAAGAACTAAAAAAATTTTAAGTACGCTTTTGTATGGATTATTTTATAAAATCAGAGCCAATTTTTAAAAGTTTTTACTTAAATTCCACTTACTTAACATCAGTGTTATATTGGTTTCAGGTGTACAGTATAGTAATTTAACACTTCCATACATCATCCTGTGCTTATTACAAGTATACTCCTTAATCCCATCACATATTTAACCCATCCCCCTATTCACCTCCCTTCTGGTAATCCTCAGATTGTTCTCTATAGATAAGAATGGTTTGCCTCCCTCTCTTCCCCTCCCCACCCCGTGTCATTTGTTGTGTTTCTTAAATTCCACATATGAGTGAAAGCATGTTATTTGTCTTTCTCTGACTCCTTTATGTCACTTAGCATAATATTCTCTAGCTCTAGGGGCACCTACGTGGCTCATTTGGCTGAGTGACTCTTAATTTCAGTTCAGGTCATTATCTCATCGTTCATGAGTTCAAGACCCATCAAGCTCTTTCCTGTTTGCACAGCACTTGCTTTGGATCCTCTGACCCCTTCTCTCTCTGCTCATCTTTGCTTGTACTCTCTCTGTGTCTCTCTAAAAGTAAATAAACTTAAAAATGCTCTCTAGCTCATTTATGTTGTTGTAAATGACAGGGTTTCATTATTTTTTATGGCTGAGTCTCTCTCTCTCTCTCTCTCTCTCTCTCTCTCTCTCTCTCTCTCTTTCACACACACACACCCACACACACACACACCACATCTGTATCCATTCAGCACTTGATGGACACTTGGGCTGTGTCCATAGTGTGGCTATCATAAATAATGCTGCTATAAACGTTGGGATACATGTATCCCTTTGAATTCGTATTCTAGTATTCTTTGGGTAAATACTTAGTAGTAAAATTGTTGGATTATAGGGTAGTTCTACTTTTAACTTTTTGAGGAATCTTTATGCTGTTTTCCAGAGTGGCTGCACCAATCTGCATTCCCATCAACAGTACAAGAGGGTTCTCTTTTCTCCACATTCTAACACCTGTGGTTTCTTATGTTGTTGATTTTAGCCATTCTGACAGGTATGAGGTGGTATCTCATTGTAATTTTGATTTGCATTTCCCTGATGATGAGTGATATTGAGCACCTTTCCATGTGTCTGTTGGCCAACTCTATGTCTTCTTTGAAAAACGTCTATTTATGTCGTCTGTCGATTTTTAAAATTGGATTATTCATTTTTGGGGTATTGAGCTTTATAAGTCTTTATATATTTTGGACACTAGCCCTTTATCTGGTATTTTGTCATTTGCAAGTACTTTCTCCCATTCTGTAGGTTTCCTTTTAGTTTTACCAATTGTTTCCTTCAATGTGTAGAAGCTTTTTATTTTAATGAAGTCCCAATAGTTTAATTTTGCTTTTGTTTTCCTTGCCTCAGGAGACATATCTAGAAAGAGGTTTCTATGGCTGATGTCAAAGAAGTTACTGCCTGTGTTCTGTTCTAGGATTTTTATGGCTGCAGGCCTCATATTTAGGTCTTTAATCCACTTTGCATTTATTTTAATGCATGATATAAGAAAGTGGTTTAGTTTCATTCTTTTGCATGTTGCTTCCAGTTTTCCCAACACCATTTGTTGAAGAGACTGTCTTTTCCCCATTGGCTATTCTTTCCCACTTTGTTAAAGATTAATTGACCATATAGTTGTGCATTAATTTCTGGGTTTTCTATTCTGTCCCATAGAGCTATGTGTCTATTTTTGTGCCAGTGCCATACTATTTTGAACACTAAAGTTTTGTAATATAACTTGAAGTCTGGAATTGTGATGCCTCCAGCGTTGCTTTTTGCTTTTAAGGTTGCTTTGGCTATGTGAGGTCTTTTGTGGTTCCAATCAAATTTTAGGATTATTTGTTCTTTAGAGCCCATTTAAACATCTCTGTTAATTTTGATTTAGTAATAGAGATGTTTTACTCTAGACTAATGTATCATTCTCTCTTGTCCTAGTTTGGATGTGGTTTGTATTTACTCAGCTCATGCTAAATTCTCTGATCTGACGTACTTTTACAAATAAAAGGTAAAGCAATATTAGTATTATCTCACAGTAGGAATCATTCAGAAAAAAACAGACAAGAAAGAACACTGACAATGTGGTAGCATATCTTGACTATTTGAATGACAAAACTACCATCCATGGATGGTACATGGCTTTTGGATGTCTTATATACATTCATTCACTCATTTATTAATTATTCAGTCTACAAGCATTTCTTTTGTCTATAACATAAAAGACATCATGCTAGATGCTGATAAAAGAATGAAGATGGCACCAGTCATCTAAAATAATATAGCAAATATCCTTTTCCCTCAGTACAAGATAATATGCTACAGCTTTACATATACTGTTTAATGTAATCATCACTGTAAGCCATCTAAGTTGGGAGTTTTATGACTCATTATACTAGTAAGAAACAGGGCTATGAGGCTGGACTTGCCAGTGATTACAAAGTTAATGATTGATGTAAACAGAATTTAAAACCAAATCTCCCCCCACCCCCCGCTTCTAGAAACCATGCTCTTTATCCTGATTTCACTGTCCAATAAGGAAAACTTCTATGAATTGTAGAAGACAGCATTATGCAGGATTTGAGAAGATGTATTTTGGAACCAAGTAAACCAAGGTCCAATTTTTTGACATGAACTGTACAATTTGATTCAAGCTTCAATGTTCAGTTTATTTGCAAGGGAGAAAAATGGGAAAACATCACTGCTATCACAGATCTCTTAACCAGCAACATGTCTGGAAAACAACGTGCACACCTTAGTAGGCACTCAGTAAACCTTTGTTGGATCAATGTAAAAAAGGATATTAAGCATTTTGTGCACTATACCCAGCAAATTATCAGCATTTAATACATGCCAAATTTCCCAAACAATCCTGACGCTGAAGTTTTGATTTATAATAAGTTCTTGATTGTTTTTCAAATTTATTTTTTATTTTACATATTTCCCCAATTTGTTATAATGGCTAGTTGCAATACAATAATAGTTGAAACTCTTATATTAACTTACCTAATCAATAAACAAATAATTAGTGAAATTCTACTTTACTGAACCATGTGATTAATTGTGTTATATAGGAAACATTGTTATCACTGATTTTGTCATATCACATTAATCCTCACAGCCATTCCAGGAGGGAACTGGGGTTAATAATGTTAATAAGAAATAAATATTAACTTGGCTTTATCCTTCGACTCCTTGCTATAACAATCAAGCTCAGTGATATTTCATGGACCAGTGAGTTTAATAAAATACATGAATCTAGTTGTGTATACACAACACAGATCAAGATACAGAAGAATAATCGACCTGGATTAGTTTTTCATTCCTATGTAGTCATTCTGACTCACCATATTAAGTGCACAATTATTAAATACACTTCAGGTCTAAGAGAGTGATCAGTTTTTGATTATTTTTGCCTGGTCATCTGCTTAACTTAATCATTTTTTTAGTCCCCCCACACAATAAGGCTACCTTCTTAAGGAGTTCACTATTGCATTGGAGGAAAGCAGAAAACACATCTGTATATTTGTTTGACTGAAAGAATGTTGTGTTATTCATCAACATAAAGAGTACAGAAGGGTTGAGTATTTTTTAAGGTAGGATATTGACCTTAACATTATTTGGTCTAGCAGTATGATTTTAAGTCAAATTCATTCTACAATGTATTAAGTTGGAGACAGTATAAAATAGCTTTAGACTCACAATTTTTTATTTGAAATTCATGTCCTTCCACTACTAGCTGTGTGACTTTGGGAATGTACTTGTGATCTTATTTTTTCTCTTTTCTAAATAAAGATGATAATTTTCCTTTTCAAGACTGTTATAAGGATGAAATAAGGTATATAAAGTATTTAGTACAGAGGTTAGCATAGTACAAGACACCCAGATAAGAAGTCTAGTAGGCAATTTAATGGATGGTGATGGAATTCAGGAGCAGAGTTAGAACTATGGAGATAGAGATTTAAGAGTCACCACTAAATAAATAATGAATAAAAATATCCTCAAATCTGAAAAGGAGGTAGCTCCTTTTAAACTATCAGAACACATTCTGTTCATCCGAAGATGCATTCAGGTGAAAGCTTCATCTCTAGTTGTCATCTTGTTGGTTTGTTTTAGAAAGAACAAGAGGGCCTGTGCGCTTACACATTCATGAACAGGAGAGGAGAAGAGAGAGAGGGAGAGAGAGAATCCCAAGCAGACTTATGTTCAGCATGGAGTCTGATGTGAGGCTTGATCTCACAATCATGAGATCATGACCTGAGCCTACAAAAATCAGATGCTTAACTGACTGAGCCACCCAGGCACCTCCATTGCTAGTTGTAAACCTAACACTGAGTATAGTCAGTCTTGTTTTGAGTTCCAGGCTCTGTAAGCAGAAAGAAAGTTAGGGCTTTAGAAACCCGTAATGACAAGCCAGTGTTTCTGCCTCTCTTTTCAGTGATGTGTCCATGCTGATTTCAAACTAGATAATCATCACTGTATTGGTGAGTCCGATGATGCTTTTATCACAGCAGGATACATTCTCCTTGTCAAAATTGGAACCAATTATGCAAATGAAATTTGAAGGGTTCATTAGCTAAATGATAATTGGAGCAACTTGCACTAAAGAAATGATATATGAAATTTTATCAAGAAAAATTACCTCATTTTTACAATAACCTTTAAAAGGCTTCTCAGTAAACAAAAAGTAAATAAAGATTTAGAATTATTTTATAGATTTTTAATGGATTCACATCTGACATTCTGTTCACAATGCATTTCATTATTTGTTCATTTGCTGACAGTTTCTTGGTTAAAATATATTGCTTATAGTACTAATAGGAAAGACACTAGGCATTATTTGAAGGTACATCGTTTTGTTGTCAATTAAAAGAAATGTAAATTCAGTAAGTTTTTACTGGAAAATAATTTAAGCTTTCCTAATCATCCCAAGTAGATCTGATAACCCCTCCCATATATATGGCAATGATAACATCTATCATTGGCACTGACCTTATTCATTCAATGAGTTTAAAAGTATTTCTTCTTTTTTAATTTCCCAGAAAAGTTTAAATCGAACTGATATTATTTTTCCCTTAAAAATTTGTTAGAAATTTACCAGTGAAATCAACTGGCCTAGAGGTTTATTTATGGCACATTTTAATTGTAAGTGAGTTTCTAAAAGGTAGCATATAATTGAGTCTGGCTTTTTCTTTTTATAAAACCCAATATGACAATCTATGATTTCAAACTGGGGTATTTAGATCATTTACACATAATATGAGTATTGATATGGTTAAGTTCATCATCTTGCTATTTGTTTTCTATTTGTCTCACCTCTCTTTGTTCCTTTTTCCTCTTTTTGTCTTCTGGAGTCACTGAGCACTTTTTTAAGTCCCTTTTATTTCTCTCATTATCCTATTTGCTATAACTTTTTTTTAATTTTAGTGGTTGCATTACAGTTTATAGTATATATCTTTGGTCTGTCACAGTACACCTCCACAGTATCACCTCCAAGTGATATTAATACTACTTTCTGAAGAGTATATGAATCTAAGAATAGTACAATTTTGCTCTTTCTGGCCTTAATGCTATTATTGCCATATAGTTTAACATTCTCAGTGTTTTTCATTCATTTATGTACTTTCAGATTCCTATCTTGTATCATTTTTGTTCTACCCAAACAATTTCTTTTAATATTTCTTATAATGTGAGTCACCTGGTAATGAATTCTTTCAGCTTCTGTTATCTAAACATGATATTATTTTGCTTTTACTCTTTAAATATATATTTGCTTGGTATAGAATTCTGACAGTTTTTTTCTTTCTATACTTTCAGAGTATTGCTATATTTTCTTTTTGCTTGCATTGTTTTTGTGTAGAATTCTACTGTCATCTTTAATTTGTTTCTTTCTCTAACATGTGTACTTTTTTGCTTTGGGTAACTTTATAATTTTCTTTTCACTGCAGTTTTGAGGAGTTTGATCATCATATGCTTTAGCTTCGTTTTCCACATGGCTTTTGTCTTTGGAATTGATTGAGCTTGTATCTATAGGCTCATTTCCCTACACCTTACTTTAGAGACTCTGATTTTACATATTGGACTTCTTGAAGTTGTCCCAGCAGCTCACTGATGCCCTTTTCATTTATTCTAGCACAATTTTAACTTTGGTCTTTTTTATATCTTCCACATTTCTACTTAATTTTTTGAACACATGTAATATAGTTACATTAATTATTTTAATGATATTGCCTCCTAATTAACATAAGTGTGTATTCTGGCTCCATTTCAATTTACTGATTATTCTCACTGAGGGCCATGTTTTCTTGCTTTCTTGCCTATCTGGTAATATTTAACAGGGTGACATTCATTGTGAATTTCACCTTTTTGGATGTAAGATATCTTTGAACTCTTATAAATATCCTTGTGCTTTATTGTAAGATATAATTTTATTACTTGGAAACAGTTTGTATCCTTTTGGGTCTTGCTTTTATATTCAATAGGTGAGTCCTGAGCAGTGCCCAAACTAAAACTAATTATTCACCACAACTGAAGAAAGATCTTTATGATTACTCTTCCCAATACTCTGTAAATTCGTTTTCTATTTGGGCAAGTGGAAGGAAGCACTATTCCCAGACCTATATGAGTATAGAGGCAGTGTTCCCTATTCACTCCACCTTCAAGCCACTTATTCATAGGCATGTACTGATCACTACAATAGGTACTCACCTGACAGGGATTTTCTGTAAATGTCAAGGTTTATTTTTTTTCCTTCATGTAGCACTCTGGTACTCTTTCAAACCATATATCAGTTATTTTGTACTTGTGACTCATTGCCTCAACTCAGAGTTAGCTGGTTTTTACGTGAATTCCTCCTCCCTAAGCTGTGGCCTGGAATTCCTCTCAAGGCAGTAAGCTTAGGGAATTGTAGGGCTTATCACATTTGTTTCTTGTCTTTCATAGGTCATCTTTTGTAACCTAATTCAAGTGTCTTAAAAACAACTGTTCCATATATTTGTCTGACTTCTTTTTGATCTGTTTCAAGGCTATTTCAGATTTGACTGCAAATACAGATTCTGTTACATCATCATATTAGATTTTAATCTGGACATGAATATAATAACTGAATTCCTATTTTTTTCTCTAAAAAGCCCATACTCTTTACTGTTATGCTGTAGTATATTACTACAGATACTATTGTGTTACTTAAAAAAAATAAAAACACCACTTATTCTCTTACAGGGAATTATAAAGATATACAAGAGGTACTTAGAAAGTAGTTGGAGAGCTCACATCTCATTAAAGGAATAGAGAAAGTTACCAGCTGTAAAGTGAGGCAAGGGAAATATAAGTAATGAAAGGCTAAAGCCTGGGTCTGCAACTGAAGAGAGAGAGCCAGAAATACAATGAAGGATGAACAAGATGGTTGCCAAGCAAATATTCACATCCAAGTTATGGTTGGACAGCACAAACTTATAGCAAGCCAAGCTTTATGGTTCCAGCAAACACTGTAGCCCAGAAGCAGAAGCAGAGGACAAAAAGCTAACTGTGAGGATAACGTAAGGCTTGGTTCTGGAGCGCCAAGAAAGGGGTGGGTCAGAGCAAGGGAGGATGTCAGCAATAGAAGTAATAGAATTCAGGTCAGTGAGTTGGAAAAAACAAAAGCACCAGTTAGCCACTATACAGGGACTATTTAATAATTTAAGAGATTAATATTCTAAAATACTAGTATCTATATTTTGTACATGAAAGGAAGAAAGGCAACAGATGACAAGTGAGGATATTTTTATTTTGAACAGTACTGGGTGAACTCAGGGATAATACTTAATTCTGTTAGTTGTGGCACATGACTGATTAGAAGTAGAAATGAAAGTTAACAGAGGGAGAGGGTAATTGACCATGAGATCAACTGTCTAAAAGATAAGGAAGTGTATTGAAAGGAATAATATTTATGAGCCAGAATGCTGTAGAATTCCAGGTAAAGAGACACTAACAGAATGGGGCTAGTGTGGATGCCCAGCATAACCCCCCAGTGCTGAGGGAGCTGAGGGAAGACAGGGAATCAGTGAGGAGTCTGGTCCTGGGCCAAAATCCCATGTGTGACCTTTCCAGCCAAGCCACAGGTGATAACAAAGCTTTGTCTCTCAAGTCCAATTAAAGAAATCTGTCCTTTCCACACCAAAACTGGTGCCCAGCCAGTGCACTGCAGTTTTCTGGAAGGAACTGCAGCCAAGGATTCAATCCCTTATCCTTGGGACAGCAGACATGCTCATATTCATATTTCATTTCTAACCTAGGCACCTTCATTCAAAAGCCTCCTTATTGAGAGCTTTGGCTAAGGTACTTTTCTCCACTTTAACTCAGTACATTTCCTCTCCTATCCCTCACAGTCACATGTGCACATACATGTGCACACACACACAGAGGCCTATAAAAAGTCGAGAAACTTTTGTTTTGGGCTTCTTGACATTAAGATGACTTCCTCTGTCTGTCCTAACCCAAGCTGACTCTTATCCTTGATCCATGGAAAGAAATCAAACACTAAAGAGCCAGTGCTACTTTTTACCCTGGCTTGCTCTATCATTGTAAGTGAGTAAAGTCTTGAATGTTACTTTCAACTTGGCTTATTGTCCTAACCATCTTGATATCTGGTTCTTCAATAGTCAAAGCTTAAAAAACTAACAATTTTCAAGCTTAAGTGAGACGATTTCAAGCTCCATATATAACTAAAATTATGCAGCCTCTGCTAGTATAGTGAAAAAATGCTATATTTTCCTGATACTGAGTTTTACATATGAAGATTTTTTTCCTCTCTGAGTTTCTGCAAAGTGGACAAAACGTCAAAAAACAATTAGTGAGGTTAATCACAGCATTCTTAGTAGTTGATACATAATGTTACAATAATATCAATTAAGCAAAATTATGATTACTTAAAATACCATGATGGAATATGTGGCTGATATTAAAAACATTTTTCGACAATGAGAAAGTTGCTAATTTTATGTAACTTATAGTTTTGGATTAGTGTGTGACTCTTGGCAGGCACATAGTAAAATTTATGCTTTTAAACTAAATTAAATACTTAGACTGCTATTTTATATTGAATTCGATGTTTGTCATTCATACATCATTCAATCATCTGTGCATTTTTCACCAGACATTTAATTATGTGTCTGCTAACTTACTAAGTCTTAAATTAAAAAAATTAAAAATACATGGTCCTGACCTCAGTGAAATATCAGTGTTTTATACATGATTAGCTCTCTGATGAAGACCATCATCTGGTGTTGATAAAGCAGCATTAATGAGAAGGTACTAAAGTCATGAGGAAAACTAGAAAACTTTTAAACATTAAATGTGATGGATACAGAAGATGGTGAATGTTGTACAAGAAGAAAAAAAATAGGGCCATTCTTTAAGGGATCTTAGGACATAGCAGAAAAACAAATATTCTGCTTAGATTTCTATGCTTGTGTAAGATTTTCCCCACTCTGATTTTTTCTCCAAGCATTATAGGTTTGTCTCTAAAACATTTCCTGTTTTCTGCTGTAAAAACCCAAATACAAAGTCCCTTCCCTATTTTCTTCCTCTCTTTGTCTCTCTCTACCTCTCTTTCTCTTCCTTCTTTTTTTTTTTTGTTGTAATCATATTCAGTTTAAAAACCACCTACCTGAGGAGAGAGGGTAGTTAAGTTTTTATCTCAGAAAAACTGTAGCAAGAAATTTGCTAGGGAAGCACTTGACCTGGGAATGCCTTTTTAAGTGTGGTGCAGTGGCTTAAAATTGGGAAAAGTGAAATAAAAATATAAACTACTTAAATTCACATTGGATTTTTTCTTAGAAATGCCTAATGACTGGCTTGACTTCAATTGCAGTACAAGAGTAAGAGGAGTACCCAGATCACAAACCAGAAGGAAAAAATAATGTGTGTGTGTGTGTGTGTGTGTGTGTGTGTGTGTGTGTGTATATTCTCTTGGCACTTTGGAGCTAGAAAACAAAAATAATCCCATAGACAAAAAACTGATTAAAACATTTCAAGACTGCCATTTATATATGTTTAGCATATAATGAACATAGCCCTTAAGAAAAAAAGTTTACTTTTAAAACCAAAGGAAAACCTGGAGTTAAAATGGATTATAATGAAGAAAAATTTTATATATTTTGACCAACAGTTATCAGTTATCTTGCTACCTAGAAGAGTAATATATCCTTGTTAAATATTCTTGGTCTGAAAGGTTTAAATTACAGCTCTAAACTCAGAGAGGATAAAAACAAAATTACCATTTGAAAGGATCATGAAAATTCACTCATTTTTCTTCCCTTCCCATTCCCTTTCTTTCCATCTATTCTTCCTTTTTTCCCACATTTTTTATTCCTCCCCAAAATGTGAGTGCTCATTATGTAGCAGACACTGAGTAGGGTGTTGGGGTGATAGAAATAAAGAAAATAAATTTCTTGTCTCTAGGAAATCAGTTGCAAAAGGCAAGCTGAAGCATAGGAAAGTGGTACAATATAGGATGTGCTACAGTAAAGGTTTAATCAAGGTGTAATGAGAACCCAATATCTAGGATCTATTAATCTTCCCGGGATGATCAGAAAAGGCTTCAGAGGAAACATGATAATTTAGCTGGATCATTAAATTTGAATGAGATGACTCCAAATTACACCTACCCCAAGTTTCATCCATATGCCACCAGGGTTCAAGGCAAGAAAGAAGTGCTCTCCTTTTGCCTCTGAGAGCTTGACTTTTCTTGTCAAACTTTAGTTTTTCCCTTATTTCCAAAGAACAGAACAGATGACGTTGACAGGGCCATGCCCAAGGCAGTAAACTAGGAGAGGGTCCTTAAGAGGTAGTTCCAGCAAAATCAGGGAAAGGAGAGGGCCCTCTGCCAAATACCAATGTCCTCATAGTTGCTTGTCAAGCTTCTGCATTCATTAGGAAATAGGAAGCGTAAACATAGGAGAATAAATATGAGAAATTATGGGCTAAGGAGCAGGGGAAAGAACAATGATCAACATCACAAAAGGGAGGCTGGTAATATATAATTATAATAATGCCTTACATTTGCATAGCAGGTCATTCATTCTCTTCATGATTAAAACAAAAAGCTATTGTTTTCTTACATTATGGAGAGCAGAAAAACAATCAGTAAGTATCTATGGAGGCTTGATTTGTTAAGGGGGGGTAATTTTTTATTCAGAAGCACATCCATAACCTTAAATAATATATACCTGTAAATATAACTTATATCATCCAAAGTTGCCTTATCTACCCTCTGAAAGTGCCCAAAGTGACTTAGTGATTTTTAACCAAAAAAGTAGCAAAACCCACAACCATAGTGTAGTGCATCACAAAACAAGACTATGGGACATGTTCTACTCTAATGTTTGATTTAAAAAAAAAAAAAGTGCATTAGAGCCAAAGTCCAGCTCTCAATTTTTTCCTCTGAATTTTGTCTTTTCACACAAACCTGAAAAGAATGCAAGCTTCCAGGATAGTAATAATCACTGTCCCTATATAATCAGTAGTATAAGACAGCACTTAGAATAGAGGTATAGGGGCACCTGCGTGGCTCAATCACTTAAATGTCCAACTCCAGCTCAGGTCATGATCTCACATTTGTCTGTGAGTTCTAGCCACTACATCAGGCTGTCTGCTGTCAGCACAGAGCCCACTTCAGATTTTCTGTCCACCTCCTTTTCTGCTCCTCTGCCACTTGCATGCACTTGTTTGCATTCTCTTTCTCTCTCAAAAATAAAGAAACATTAACCAAAAAATATAGGTATAATGAAAGGAATATTCAGGAAGTCTGTCTGATGCAAAGTAACCCAAAGAATTATCTTCCAGAGCAAGGGATACAAATGTCCAGTACTTTCCAACTTTACCCATTTGGGTGATAATCCACAAGTTTTGCCACACTGATGTATCACCTGCTTAGTTAATGTTCCTTCACCTTAGAGTTTTTGCTTTTTAGCTTAAATCGATTTATCTTAAAGGAAAATCCTGTCTTTTACTCTAATTAGAAAGTGCAAAATAAAAATGACAAAAATCAAAATCCTATTTTTAAATTGAGTGACACTGTTGTCTACATCAAGCTCTTAGACTGATGCTGCTGCCTTCATTAAAATAGTATGCACACATACACTATATTATGCATAAAAGTATATTCATATATAAATATACATATTATGTAATTATATGTATATGGAGAGAGAAAGAAAGGGATATGTCAACACTATAGAGGAAATGAAGATAGAACAGCATCAAACTGAAACATTCTCTTTGATGAAAACCAGAAGACATGAGAGAGAAAGGAAAGGAGCTTGCCCATTATATGATTTATTGTCCCTTAATATCAGTTCAACATACCACCTAAAACCATCTCTAACTTGAAGCTGATACTTTGGGATAAACTAACTTGAGAATTTTCTTCCTCCATGTACATAGTATATAGGAAATGCTTAATCCATATGGATTAAATATATGTTAAACATGCACTGATTATATTATGTCTTTAATACCTTTGACCAATTTATCTTTATAACTCTAATTGATAGCATATATTTTCAACACAAATGTACAAATTCCAAGCACAAAATAAGTACTTGGTAATACTGAGCAGTGTTTGGATCTGTATGAACAGAACAAAAAGGTATGTATTCCTACCATTAAATTAAATAATAGGGATGGAGTCTCCTTTATACTTTGTGCTATGCAGAGCCAAATGAGATACATTCTATTTTTACTGTTGCATCAGCATGTTAGAACATTAAACTACAAAGTCTCACAAGAACGCAAAGAAAATATATCTTACTATTTGGCCATTGTATCAATATTATGGAAGAAGCAGTGCTTCTTTAATAATTCATTTGCTTAAGAAAGCTGACCTTTATCTAACTAGAATTTTTAATTTATATTTGTCCCTAAAATGACTGTCACACATGCTCAGTGTCAAACCCTCAGCTATAATTATTGTTGATATTTTTCATATATTCTGTCCTAATTGCATCAAGGAAACAAGATTATACCACATTTAAAAAATAACAGGGTTTCTCTACTGCAATAAAAAAAATGTGTTTTACATGTTAATACTGGCTTTCACAAAAACACAGAGGAAATATACCTTTCAGGAATAATAAACATCATTTTAATTCAGAAGCATTATAACAGCATTGAAAACTTAATAAATAAAGATATGATTTATAAATATTTTTCCCATTCAGTAGGTTTCCTTTTTTGTGGCTTCCTTCACTGTGCAAATCTTTTTATTTTGGGTAGTCTCAATCATTTAATTTTGCTTTTGTTTCCCTTTACTGAAGAGATGTATATAGAAATGTTTCTATAGTCAATGTCAAACAGATTACCATATATCTTTTCCTCTAGGAGTTTTATAGTTTTAGGTCTCACATTTAGGTCTTTGAGCCATTTTGAGTTTATTCTTGTCTCCGGTGTAAGAAAGCAGTCCATTTTCATTTTTATGCATGCTGCTGTCCAGTTTTCCCAGGACTACTAGTTGAAGAGATTGTCTTTTCCCAATTATATATTCTTGTTTCTTCTGTCATAGATTAATTGACGATATAAGGATGAGTATATTTCTGGGCTCTCTATTTTGTTCCACTGATTTATGTGTTTATTTTTGTGCCAGTGACATATTGTTTTGATTACCACAGCTTTGGAGTATGTCTTGAAATCTCCAATTTTGTTCTTTCTTGAGATTGCTTTGGCTATTAAGGGCATATTGTGGGTCTATACAAATTTTAGGATTATTTGTTCTAGTTCTGTGAAAAAATGTTGTTGGTATTTTGATAAGGATTGTATTAAATCTGTAGACTTCTTTGGGCAGCATGGGCATTTTAACACTATTAGTTCTTCCAATCCATGAGCATGGAATATTTTTCCATTTGTTTCTGTCATCTTTTCAATTTCTTCCATAAATATTTTATGGTTTTCAGAATATAGATCTTTCACCTCTTTAGCTTATTCTTAGGTATTTTATTATTTTTGGTACAAAAATACAATAATTGTAAGTGAGATTATTTTCTTAACTTTTTCTGCTACTTCATTATTAGAATACAGAAATCAAGTCTTCTGTATATTAATTTTGTATCCCAAGAATTTACTGAATTCATTTATCAGATCTAGTACATTTTTGGTGAAGTATTTAGGGTTTTCTATATATAGTATCATGTCAAAATGGGAAAATATATTTGCAAATGATATATCTGATAGGTGTTAATGTGTAAAATATACAAAAAACTTATAGAACCCAACACCATAAAACCACAAATAATCTGATTAAAAATGGGCAGAGGACATGAAGAAAGAAGACACACAGATGGCCCACAGACACATTAAAAGATGTTCATCACTAATTAATAGGGAAATGCAAATCAAAACTACAATAAGATATCACCTTCTACCTGTCAGAAATCTAAAGTCAAAAACACAAGAAATTACAAGTGTTGGTAAAGATGTGGACAAAATGAAAACTATGCGCACTATTGGAGCGAATGCAAATTGGTGAAGACGTTGTGGAAAACAGTATGGAAAATTTTAAATATTAAAAAATATCAAATCAAATATTTTATAATTTAAACATAGAATTACCACATGATCCAGTAATTCCACTACTGGGCATTTACCCTCCCCCTCAAAAAAAATGAAAACACTAATTCCAAAGGATACATGCACCCCTATGTTTATTGCAGCATTATTTACAATAGACAAGATATGGAAACAACCCAAATGTCCATCTATAGATGAACAGATAAATAAAATAGGTAAAGAATATTATTCAGCCTTAAAAAAAGAATGAGACCTGGCCATCTGCAACAACCTGGGAAGATATAGAGGGTATAAAGCTAAATGAAAAAAGTCCGTCAGAAAAAGATAAACACCACAGGATTTCACTCATATGTGGAATTTAAGAAACAAAACAAACAAAAAAAGAGACATACAAAAACCTAGATTCTTAAATACAGAGAACAAACTGTGGCTTCCAGAAGGGAGGTAGGTGGGGAGGACCCTGGGCAAAATGAATAAAGTGGTTTAGAGAACACTTATCCTGATAAGCACTGAATAATGTATAGAATTGCTGAATCAGTATACTGTATGCCTGAAACTAATCTAACACTGTATGTTAATTATGCTTCAATTACAAAAAATATTTTTAAAAAATTAAAATTAAAAAAATAAAACAACTTCAAAAAAGGAGCCTAAGATGTGATGCATTTTCATAGAGAATAAATAAAATAAGAAAATGTATATTGGATGATCAGTCAGAAAAAGTCATGTAAGCAGAAACAAATTTTAGAATGATACATACAGGTTAACACTAGGAGATACTCCATATATACATTTTAAATTCTATATAAAAGTAACCTAGTATCTTTTAAAAAAATAATTAAAATTGGATAGGGATAGGGTTTTGAAGCAAAGCAAATACATGTCCCTGTGTACTTTACTCTTATGAATGTGTAAAAAACTTACAAATCATGAAGCTAACAAGTCCTGAAATTGCTCTGATTAAACTTTTTATGAACTCATTAGTCCAAAATGATCTAATCACTATTCTGCCCAAATCCAGGAAGACTGACTAATCAGTGACATTTCTAGCCATGTTCAGCACTGTGATTCTGTATGGATACAACAGTGCCAAAGAAAACAGTGGAATAAAAGAACAAAATCTTAAAATATTGAGGAAAACTACATTGCTGGTGGGACTGCAAAATGGTATAGCCAGTATGGAAAAAAAATATGGCAGCTTCTTACAAAATTAAATATACTTTTACCATATGATCCAACAACCATACTCCTTAGTACTTACTTTAGAAAAACCTGCACCCAGATGTTTATGACAGCTTTATTCATAATTTTCAGAACCTGCAAGCAACCAAGACATCCATTAGTACATGGATGATAGACTATGTTATCCATATAATAGAATATTAGTCAGCCCTAAAAAACCATGAAAAGACAAGGAGTCTTACATGTATATTTCTAAGTGAGAGAAGCCCATCTGAGGCTATGTACCAACTATATGATGTGATTCTGAGTAAATAACACTCTGGAAAAGGCAAAGCTATGGAAACAATAAAAAGATCAGTGGTTACCAGGGGTGAGGAGTAGAGGGAAAGATGAATTATCAGGACACAGAGGACTTTTAGGCAGTGAAAATATTCTGTATGATATTATAATGATAAGTATATGTCATTATGCATTTGACCAAATCCCTAGATTGTACAACACCAAGAATGGACCCTAAGGAAAACTATGGATTCTTGGTAATTATAATGTGTCAATGTAGGTTCATCCTTGGTGTAAATGTCCTAATCTGGTGAATTATGTTAGCAATAGGGGAGGCTATGCATGTGTAGGGGACAGCAGGTGTGTGAGAAATCTCTGAACTTTCCTCTAAATTTCAGTGTAAACCTAAAATTTCTCTAAAAATATTTAGAAAACCAATTATGTTCAAAGAAAAGATACTAGAAAAGTGGTAGTTCTGTGCAAATTTCTAATTATATTTGTAGATTATATTTGACAACATAGCCTCAAACCTCTTAGATGAACTATTTTCTCGCAAAATTATGATTAATTTTATGAAGCTAAATCTACAGAGAAAACTTCATATAAGCCTTTATGCTTAAAGTTTTCCAAAAAATTAAAAAATGTAAACTTTTAGAATCATATAAGACAACAAAATCCATTTCAGAGGACATTTATAACTCTCAGCAAAGTGACCATTCTTATTCATTTTTAAAAAACATTTACTGTGTGTTTCCTACATATCAGACACAGTTTGGGTGTCTGGGAATTTGTTTCCACCTAACCAAAACTATCTTATTTGTCATAGTTCAGTTTATTAAAAAGTTATTTCATTGTTCTGAATTATGCTTTTGAGGCCATATAGTTAAGTCCAGTTTCTCTTTCAGAAGACATCCTCCAATATTAAGGAAAACTTCCCTAATTTACCAGAACAGAGTGCATAACAAAGTATTTCCCTCTCTGAGTTTGAAAGTGACATAAGCCTATTTTTGGTACTATATTTAGTCCTTTAAACACTAATCACAAAGAAGTGATTAATTGGTTATATGTGGAATTTCCAAGGTCCGATCTACGACTCTCTTCCTACTTGGAACAGCCCCTATAGGTTATCTTCAATCTCAAAAACTTCAGGATTAAAAGTATCTCTCCTCTGACTTCCTTATTGAGATCCAGGCATGATTTTCCTGTTGACTGATGGTCATGTTAAATTAAATGTCCCACAGCTATGTCAAAGCAAAATTTATAAATTTCATGGTCTTCTCAACAGTTTTACACATTTTCTATCCTGGTAAGTGAAGCCACCATCCACTTGTTCTAGAGCAGACTCCTTGAGTCCTGTATTTCTAATTAATTCTTCCTCCTCATCTCTCATATATGGTCTTTCCTGGATTAGTTTATGCATCTCTTATCTCTTACTGGAAAACCTCCAGATTGGTTTCTGACCCCTGTTTTCTACTTTCTAATCACATGCCATGCTATTCTAAGAATATGAAAAATAATTGTGTCATTCTCCTGCTTAAATTTCTGAAAATATTATAGGATATAGAATTGCATATAGAATTGCATATAATTGCATAGGATATGTGCTCATGCAAAATATTTTCCCCATTTTTCCTTTTATAAAAGGAAATTTTGTACAAATTTTATACAAATTCTACCATTTCATTGCTCTGTTCTAACTGTTCCATTTACCAAGTCTTAGTGAAATGTATAGTCTTATTTACCTTTTTGTATTAAATTCTGAGCTTTAACTTATTCCTTACCCATTTTCGGCACTGGATCAGACACCTCTGAATGTGTTGGCATTAGTTTCACTTTCCTAGCAACATACTAATATCCTGAATTACTAGAAAATTTCACATGTTCATGTTTTCATTTCAGTCCTATCCAGTGTCTTCCACATTAACAACTAGTGATCTCATGTGCCCTCAAGAACTGAGTACATTGATGTCAACAGTTAGCACATCTATACCAAGACAAAATGTAAGCTCAAATCTTTACTACTTTTTCTAAATTTCTTTGATACATTATAGCCATTATTTGCATGCATGAGAAACTATTGCCAGGAGCTATATAGGGTTTGGAAAATATACGAATTAGGGTAAAGATAATTATTCAAATTAAAGATTAATTCAACTATTCAAATTAAAACAGATACCTGATTTTCTTTACACTTTGTCATCTTTAGTGTCATTTTAAATACTTAACTATGAAAAATTCTATACATAAACATAGAAGGAAGGATAGCCAATGACTTTTTCTGTACACTGGCAATAGCAGTATATGTGTAATCTGTTGTTAGTTCTTTAACCTTTGCCCTAACTTTTCACCTATGTTCTCAAAACAGAATTCCAGTAACTTCTCAGAGCTCTTAGAAATAACTTAAAAATAAAAGCTTTCTGCTGTAGATGCTAAATACAAATTTATATTTAAATACAAATATGATTTAGATTTAATGGGAGAATTGGGGCATGTAAATACAGCAATCAGAGCAAGAAAACAGGGCATTGACTGTGTTTTATTGATGAGAAGAGGGAGCTGGGAATCAAGGTTTCAGAGTTATATTCCCAATTCTGTTATTTTGTTGTTATGAGGGAAAAAAACATTTAACTTCTCTCAATTTATCCATCTGGAAAGAAAAACTGAGGAACAGCTGGGTGACTCAGTCGGTTAAGTTTCCGACTTCAGCTCAGGTCATGATCTCACGGTTCCTTGAATTTGAGGCCTGCATCAGGCTCTGTGCTGACAGGTCAAATCCTGGTGCCTGCTTCAGATTCTGTGTCTCCCTCTCTCCTGCTCCTTCTCAGCTCACTGTCTCTCTGTCTCTCTCTCTCTCTGTCTCTGTCTCTCTCTCAAAAATCAAAGATTAAAAATATGTTTTAAAAAAGAGAAAACTGCTTTTCTTTCAAGATATGAGCCTTAACAAGATTATTAAAGCTGTATGAACTACTTTTCTTATGTGAGAAAAAAGGATATACCATTAAAAATTAAATATCACATCATTCATAAGGGTGTTTTGTATTATCATGCTTAGCTTCTAAGACTGAAATAAATGATGCAAAGCCACCTGTATCATGTCCTCATGATTCAAGAATTTAGCAGTAAAAGTGTTTATAGTCCATGGGTCAAATGAAAGGAACAGAGGTCATTTCAGGAGTAAGATGATAAATGACCAAGTCAAGTCCCCTCCTCCCCACCAACTCATACACAAGGCAATGGGCCCCACTATCCCAGGGAAAACAGGTGTACAGAAAACCCAGACATTTAAAAACCTTTAGTAAGTTGAATGAACAGTAAAGTATGGATAAAGGCCAATCATATATAGAGAGGAAGTAACAGAATAATAAATACCAGAAGCTGTGTTGGTGCTCAGTTCACAATTCTTTGTCCCAGAAATGTTTTAGTCTATCTACTCAAGATGAAGGCAAAGAAGAGAAGATTTCTGGATGTCTCACAATTGTCATTAGTCTTTCTTCTTTCCTATGAGACTGGGTTCCCCTGAATGGCTTTTTTCCCTTTTATTTCTTTTTTTATGAGTTCAGGAATAGAATGTAGTGGTTCATCACTCACATGTAACACCCAATGTTCATCCCAAGTAGTAAGAGCCTCCTTAATGCCCATTGCCCATTTAGTCCATCCCCCCCCAATACCTTCCCAGCAACCCCCTCAGTTTGTTATCTGTATTTAAGAGTCTCTTACGGTAATAACTAATAAATTTTAAAAAGTCTCATGTTAATAAATAATATAAGCAAGTATATGCAATCCCCTGATTGGCTCTTTTGTGCCAGACAGTTCTGTCCTACCACTATCAGCCGGATCACTCTCATGTCTATTGAGGGCTGCTGTTAGATTTGACTAGGGAGACAAAACCAAATAGGAGATGCTAGATAGGGTTCTGAGATGCTTCTGTGGAGCCTAAATGCTTTTGAATTCAACATTTTATTCCCAATCAACTCCCACTCACTGGCACTTTCCTCTTTTCCCTCTTCAAACTAGAGCCATGAAAAGACCTCAGGTCAGGTCAGCACATTTCTGCCCTTGAACTAGTATAGAGTTAGTCATCTACAAACTGCTTCACTAGATCCTGCTCTTGCCCAAACTGAAACTCTCCCTCTGCCTTTCCTCTGTTTTTCTCTCAGATTTTATGGACCATTTTGCTTTCATCCTTCTATTAATAAAAGCCCAGATCTCCTCCTTTTCCTTGAGCAGAGTCACATTGTCGTTTGTTTGGTTTGGAGTTTAGCTGTGTGATTACTGACCACAAAAGGATTGGAAAAGGATTTTAGAGATTATCTGGCTCATATTCTCCATCTGGTCTCTCATCACCCAATGTACCTGCCAGTCTCTGCTTCCAAACCTCCATTCACATGAAATTCATCCCTTTCTGGATAGCTTTTTCCATTTATAGGCAATTAGAATGGCCTTGTCAATTATACCTCAATAAAACAGAAAAAAAAGTATTTCATGAAGAGTCAAAAAAGGGAGACTCTGATATTGGATAAAGAAATACCAAATAAGATCTGGGTTACAATAAGCAGAAGAACATCTCATTGCCTAATTCAATCTGATAATTCTTTATAATTATTTTTTAAATTTAAAAAATGAATCAACTTTCTTGTATTTTATTTCTAATATGTAAAGTGGAACCAATACTGCCTTACCCTTACTACTTCTTGATTTGTCATGGAAACCTAATGAGTAATATAGAGTAATATAGAGCAGACTCTCATTTGAGCCTAAATGAACCCGGCACTGGGGTTAATCTGAGGATATTTTAGGACTAAACAGAGGGTCTCCTCAAAGAATCTATGTACTTGGCATAAGTGTCGCAGTAGGTGGACACAGAAAGGAGAAAAATGTAGCCAACTCAGTTAAAACAAAACACTTTTTCCACTTCCATGGAGACCATAGCACCCCTTTTCTAGCACCACAAGTGTCAGCAAGGATACTTGTAAACAGAGGCACTGGCAAGCATTTTTAAAGTAAAGAATATTGGGGTGCCTGGATAGATAAATGTTCTAACTCTTGTTTTCAGCGTAGCTCATGACCTGACAGTTCATGGATTCAAGCGCCTCATTGGTCTTGGTGCAGATAGCGAAGAGCCTGATTGGGATTCCCTCTCTCTCTCTCTCTCTCTCTCTCTCTCTCTCTCTCTCTCTCTCTCTCTCCCCGACTTATGTTGTCCCTGTCTCTCTCAAAATAAACAAACTAAAAATAATAATGAAGTAGAGAATATTGACAAAATAATCTAGTACAGATAAGAAAGAAGACAGTGGACATCTTATGACAGCAATAACTGACACACAATATCGTGAGGCAAGGTCAAACATCTCCTTGGGAGTCCCAGAAATACCAAGGTTGGGAGGGGCTGCCAGTTTATGTGTAAATGGGAATAAGATGCCGCCACCACAACATGTTTTTTACATTAATATCACCTATTTGTATCCAAGGAAGAAAAGTTGGACTATTTACATTAAAGTGCTTTGCAAATTACAAAGTTACATGCAAAAGCAATGTAATACTACTCCTTTAAAATGAGTAAACCCCCTAGGCATGTATTTTCTATAATAGATGCACAATTTTAAAAGAAAAAATATGCCAACCTATCCGTCTCATGAAACTAATGTGAAACCTGAACCACTATTAAAATATAGAGAAACAGGTTGCTGTACTTTTTTTCCTGACCAAGCTTTGGCCTATTTTTAGTCATATACAGGAGTGCTGCTCTATTGAAAAGCTAATTAAACTGCTAGAGAAAGTCAATGCGGAATAAATTTTTGATTAACTTATATACCACATTTATTTTCTCTGTATCATCCATAAAGCACCCACTTAGCTAATGCTCTTTATCAAACATCATTTATGGGAAAGGAAAGGAAAGATAAATGTAAGAAATACTAAAGCATCCTTCTCCTCCCTCTTAAGCAAATCCCTTTTGTCACCTATGCTCAATTTTATAATCTTGGAAACCACCTGTTTGAAGGATGAATTTCCCTCAAACTCCAGTATGCTGAACTTTGCCCAAAGTTAAAGCAAACATGTTTTATGCATGATACTGAAGTCTAGATGAGTACAGGGAGCAAAATAACACAGACAATGCCTTTCTCACTTCTGCAGACTAATTATGGTCAGCTTTGGCTCCCTGACAGAATCCCAATTCTACTCTTAACCTAAATCTAGAGTGAAATGTCCTGAATGCATAAGCATTTACTTCCAGGATAGATGTGGGCACTGGGCCTTGTTCTCTGTAAATATCATTTTGTCAATTCTCAAACAGCAATAAACAAATTAAAGAAAGCTTGATACATGACGGGCACTGAACAAACACTGATCATTAGTTATTTAATTTATCTAACACTGAGTGACTACTCGTTGCCCATCCTATAGTAAGTGATGGGAATAAAGTATTGAAGAAGACAAAGTCCTCTCTCTCCTCAAAATTATCTGCATAATAAATGTATACATAATTATATTTTCAGATAGTGTCAGATTCTATTAAAAAGTAATGCAGAGGGGTGCCTGGGTGGCTCAGTTGGTTAAGTATCCAACTGCAGCTTAGGTCATGATCTCATAGTTCGTGAGTTCGAGCCCTGCGTCAGGCTCTGTGCTGACAACTCAGAGCCTGGAGCCTGCTTACGATTCTGTGTCTCCCACTCTCTGCCCCTCCCCTGCTTGTGCACACTCTCTTTCTCTCTTTCAAAAATAAATAAACATTAAAAGTTAAAAATAAATAAATAAATAAAAAGTAATGCAGATTAAGTAAGGTAGTCAGTGAGTACAAGAAGGTACAAATCATGTAAAAATCTCAGAGTAGTCCAAGCAGAGAAAACAGGAAATGTAAAGATCTAGAAGAAGTAATGAGCTTGGCAGATGGAGTAACAACAAGACAGGCCAGGGGCGCCTGGGTGGATCAGTCGGTTAAGCCTCCGGCTTCGGCTCAGGTCAGATCTCACGTCCGTGGGTTTGAGCCCCGCGTCAGGCTCTGTGCTGACAGCTAGTTCAGAGCCTGGAGCGTGCTTCCGGTTCTGTGTCTCCTTCTCTCTCTGCCCCTCCCCCTCTCATGCTCTGTCTCTGTATCAAAAATAAATAAAACATTTAAAAAAATAAGAAAATAATAAAAATAAATTAAAAAAAAAAACAACAAGACAAGCCAGCTGGAGCAAGGAGGAACATAAGAGAGGAAGTTCTGGAGACAGGGGGCTTTGAAGGCTTTGTTGGCCCTGTTGCATCATTCTGTATCAGAATGAGAATAGAAGTCATTAGAAAGAAAGATTTTAGTAAGAAAATGATACATACAGGTTTGTGTTTGAAGAGGGCTCTGACAGCAATGAGGAAAATGGAAAGTATGGGTTGGGGCAGAATCTTGTCAAAAGGTCTGAGGGTTATTGAATGAACCAAGAGGAAGGAAGTCAGTGTAAATTGTGATGTGAGCTTTTGTTTTACTTTTTTCCAATTTTTAGTGTAACTGTAAAGATGTGATCCTGTGCAACTTTTTTTGATATTTCTTTTTAAAGTCAGTTGCTAGGGAGGTTGCTAAGGAGACAGCAAAGCCTGGAAGATAAGTGACTTCAGTATCTTATGCAGATTTATTTAAATACCAGAGAATGGAGCAGAAGCAGTTTAATCCCCCTAAGGAAAAAAATGTGTAAGTTAGAAAAGGTCAGAAAAGGGGCTTCAGTGTGGGTGTACGAGTGTTGTGGACATGTGTGTTTTAACCACTCCCAGGAGAAAGATGATTGGTAGCATGGCTCAGTGGGACTAAGAGAAGAAGAAATTGTCTAGAAAGGAGATGTAACTCTTTTTTTTAATGTTTGATCATTTATTGAGAGAGGGTGAGAGAGAGAGAGAGAGAGAGAGAAAATGAATGAATGAATGAATGAATGAATGAGCATGAGCAGGGCAGAGGGGCAAAGAAAAACAAAAGCAGGCTCCGTGCTGTCAGTGAGAAGCCCGATTCAGGGCTCAATCCCATCAAACATGAGATGGTAACCTAAGCAAAAACCAGTAGAAATTAGAAGATAAATTCATTTGAGAAAGACAGCAACATGTAGGGGCACCTGGGTGGCTCAGTCAGTTAAGCGTCTGGCTTCGGCTCAGGTCATGATCTCACGGCTTGCAAGTTCAAGCCCTGCATCAGGCTCTATGTTTACAGCTCAGAGCCTGGAGCCTGCTTCGAAGTCTTTGCCTCCCTCTCTCTCTGCACCTCTCCCATTTGTGCTCAGTCTCTGCCTCTCTCTCTCAAAAATAAATAAACATAAAAATTAAAAAAAAGACAGGAACATGTAATAATAGGAACGATTGTCTCTTACTAGGGATGGTTTGGTATGGTATAAGAACATAACTAGACTTAAAATTAGACAAAGGTCAGCATTTAAAAGCTGTGAGACCTTGGGAAAGTTTCTTGAATCTTTATAAGCTTTGGGGTCAACCATAAAATGAGGGAAAGAAAATTCATCTTGCTGGTTGTGGGTGAAAAGGTTAGTCACCCATCAACAAATCCATTCTCTCTTTTTCATAGCCAGGAATCTTTGGAAGGTAACTACCCTGACTGAGGCCTGTATTTCTCAGCTTCCTCCTGACTCCTCCCTTTCCTCCAAATACCTCCCTTGCTTGCTTGGTCAGGTGAGCTCTTCTGGCTAATGGAATATGCTTTCTGTCATCACCCAAGCAATTTTTAAGAAGCAGTTGTTCTATACTTTACACACTCTCCTTTCCCTGTCAGCTGGATAAATGTGGAGGATGCTAAGGTCCTAAAAGAGAGAAGAGCCACAAGAATGAAGAAACTTGAGTTCTAAATCACCACATAGAAGAAAGCACATGATGTAAGAGGATCAAGACTGTACCATTAGATGTGCAGGTATAAAGTAATCTTAAGTGATTGAATTAGTAAGCTGCTAGAATTTGGAAGTCTTTTATCTTGCAGTTTGTATTACCATATTCAATACATGTCTTATTATAAACACTGTAAGTGATGCCTACTCCATCACTTGGCAATGCATGTTTAATAAATTAACCTACAAACAGTATTAATTTGTTAACTTGGACAAATTGCTTAATCTCTTTGAGTCTTAATTCATTCATATGTAAACTATGTCTTCCCTAAATATTTTCTTCTCCACTCTGAACATCCCCAATTTTGGTCCATCATTCTTCAAATGAGGACGTTTTAGATTTTTCATTATCTTTGTCTTTTCTAAAAGCTCTCAGTTTGGTCAATGTTCCTCATAAAGACCACCACTCAGAATTAAATGCATTACCATAAACGGATCTCATACAGTGGTGTTATACCCTTGCTTGCTTTGAATAGTACTCATCAATTGTACTTAAAGGTTACATGGAAACAGGTTAGACCAGTGTCACTGTACTAAGATAGTAATAAACTCATGTGTTTAAGTGAGCCTATATCTTCATGCCATAGTAATGCAATCATATCTGAAACCTGAGTTGGAATTTTATTGTAATTGTGTTAACTATTTTTTTGAAATCATGGGTATCTACCATCACATAAACATACCTTCCAACTTTGTGTTTTCTTGAAATCTGATAAGCATGGCTCTTATATATTTCCAAGCCATTATCAAAATGCTGAACTGAAAAGGCTAAGTCCATTATATTTTCTTCTGGAGGACAGTTTAACATATCCCAACAAACATCCAGATGTTTAAACATATATTTCCAAAGAAACCATTAATCATCTTTATAGTCAGGAAACTATTTTGATATATTGGTGAATTTATACTTTATATATTCCTAGTAGTTTCAACCTGTTCAGCTATCCATAGCTAATCCAACATTCAAGTCCCATTTACTTGAGAAACAGATGCATTCAATAAACACTTAACAAAGTAGTTCTCAAAAGAGCACTCCCACTTTCAATGGTGAGTTTTAGAAATTTGAGAGTATTTATTGGTTGTCACAATGGTTATGGGGGTCCTCTTGGAATTTAGGGTGCAGGGATAACCAGAGATGCTATATATACTGCGATGCACAGGTCTGTCCTGCACATTTAGAGAATTGTCTCACATCCAGTCACTATCAGATATCCTGTAGGAAATTTGTGAAAACAAATAATCTCTCTATATTATCTGAGCCTAGATTTTAACTGTTTTGCATAAAAATATATACACATATGCATATTTGCTATCTTAATTACACAGAATCTTTCAGAAATGCCATTATGCTAATCAACAAAAATGTACTTTCTTAGTAAGTCTACCAAGATTTGTTCACTCTTTTGGAAAAGCATGTCATAAGTTACAACAATCTTATGAAATGTAAGTTGCCAATACAACACTTCTGTGTCATTCTGCATTTTCAGTTGTTTCATTTGTACTAGGTCTATGTATATATTATACTGAGTCGATGTATCAGTCTGTATTTTAATTAACAAAGATTTAAAAAAGTAAATAACATTCAGATGAATGCTTTCTTTATTTCTTATAGCTAAATGTATTTTTTCATAAATGCAAGTATCTAACCATTTATTATGCCTTCTAGTATACTCATACCTTATCCTCTACATAATGATATGCATATAACTTTACTCTTTTTTATTTTATTCTTATCAGAGTTAGGATACAACAGTGATCTTTTTAGCTGTGTATAGGCCGGTTATATTATTTAAATTTTGGCACAGTAAATGAGATATCTCATACCACCTCCCACCAGTAAGAGTGGCTAAAATGAACAAATAAAGAGACTATAGATGCTGGCTAGGATGTGGAGAAACGGGTACCCTCCTACACTGTTGGTGGGAATGTAAACTGGTGCAGCCGCTCTGGAAAATAGTGTGGACACTCCTCAAAAAACTATCAATAGAACTCCTCTATGACCCAGCAATAGCCCTGCTAGGGATTTACCCAAGGGATACAGAAGTGCTGATGCCTAGAGGCACATGTACCCCAATGCTCATAGCGGCACTTTCTACAATAGCCAAATCATGGAAAGAGCCTAAATGTCCATCACCTGATGAATGGATCACGAAGATTTGTAGCAAAGTGGATGGAACTCAAGGGTGTCATGCTAAGTGAAATAAGTCAGGTGGAGAAGGACAGATACCATATGTTTGCACTCATGGGTCTAACAGGAGAAACCTAACAGAGGACCATAGGGAGGGGAAGGGGGAAAGAGAGTTGGGGAGAGAGAGGGACACAAATCATGAGAGACTATTGAATACTGAAAATGAACTGAGGACTGAAGGGGGAGGGGGAGTGGGGAAGGGGGTGATGGTCATGGAGGGGGGGAACTTGTGGGGAGAAGCACTGGGTGTTATATGGAAACCAATTTGACAATAAACTATTATAAATTTTTAAAAAATGAGATATCTCAAATTATTTGTAATAAAAAGGGAGGAGTTGATTCTGATTAGGTTAAGAAACACCAATTTAATACTATACATACATACTATACATATAAGTTAAGGACTTCGGTAGCTTATTGGTGGGGAGTAGATGAAGAATAAGAAATAGCTTTTAGTTTAAAGAGCAAAAGTTGAAAATAGAAAGAGATGTATAATAAACACAGTGATAGACTCATGAAGAATGTACAAAAGATACACAGGAGAGAAGCACCTGATTCAGTCTTGGGAATATAGCAGTGCTGTCACTGCCTCTTGACACTTACTGTTACTTAACCTGCTGACAAGTTCTCACTGCAAGCACCTGTGATTCTCCGCCTACGGACTTTCTTTGATCAACTTTTTCCAAGCATGTTCAGCCCATGCTCAGGGTATGCTGGAAGTACCACCAAGATAACAGTCCATTCCCACCTAGAGCCATTTTCAACCATTAAGGGAAAAGAGTTCTCATATACATATCCCAGCTTCCTCATTTCCATGCAGCTTCTCAGTGGTTCCTAACATTATTGAACCTCAGCTGTGCACAATGATAACCTGCTTAATAATGGTCCTTATGTCAGCTTCCTGACCTTCTATATATTATATTCCCACTTCTGTTCCTATGTATCCTAGATTCACCTCTCAAATAAACTACTTGAATTCAAGACCTTGTTTTAGAGTACTTCTGGGTAAGCTCAACTTAAGACAGGTTGTAAAATTCATGTACATGGTTGCTTTACGATCTATTCCCTATATTCTCTCTGCTCAAGCTTTGTATCCCAGGGCACTGTATTTCCCAGGAGCCCTTGTCAGTTGACACGCAATTGGTTTGGGCAATGGGAGCCAATGGTGGAAGAATGGAGGGCAGGAAGAGAGAAAAACCAGGATATTTACATTTATTTCACTCTGTGTTGTCATTTCCAGCAGCAGCTGTGCTTTCTCTGGTTCAGCTCCCAAGGAACAGCATCTGTGTGGCCTCAGGTCCCACCTGGCAGCTATTCCATGGTTCCAGCTCATGCAGGACAATCCCAGTTCCTAGTCTATAGTAAACCACCTGTACCTTATTTCCTTCCAGCATGGTTCATCTAGAAAATTTAAACAGGTTACTGTTGTTGAAATATTCAGTGTAAGATGACTACTGACAGGAAATGAGCTAGGAAAGTAAAAGGCAGTTTCATGAAGGAGGACCTCGGGTGCATTTTCTAGAATTTATCCTGTTAAGAACATTTTCCCAAATTCAAATCATTGTCTTTTACTTTTTTTCTTTTAGAAAATCTAACATACTGATGAGTTACTCAACACCATATGAATTAGAGAAAGAGGCAAACCATAAGACACAAATACAGAGAGCAAACCAAAGGTTACTGGAGGTGAGGCAGGCATGAGGATGAGTTAAATGGGTGATGGGCATAAAGGAGGACACTTGCTAGGATGAGCACTGGGTGCTATTTATAAGTGATGAATCACTGGGTTCTACTCCTGAAACCAAGACGACACTTTATGTTAACTAACTTGAATTTAAATAAATTAAATTAACAAACAAATAAACAAACATAAACATCATATGAGTCCTTACTTCTAAATTACAAGATAGTTTCTTTTTTTTATCAGATCTTTTCCAGTTTTAATTTTTTTTGAAATTTTATTTTTTTTACTTTATAAAGTTTCATATTTTTTAACATATGCAATTATTTTCCATCACTTACAATACAGTAGTTACAATGACACTCCAGACAGAAAAGCAAAGTAAAAAATCAAAACACCAACTTCTATTTCATGTAATTAGACTTATACAGAAATTAGAAGGTTAAGTAACAACTAGTTAATCACCTAATTTCACAGCTATCTGAAGTAGCAATTGTTATATAGCAGCTTATCTATGATAAATTCATGATAAATTATACAATTTATTACTTGTTCATAAGCTACAACACAGCCTGCTTAATACCTTTCCTTAGATTCCACCTCTATACTACAATATGCTTGAGGACCATGCAAAAAAGTAGCTACCTTTTATGTAGGAAATGGATAATTAAGTCTTTGGTGTTG
>NC_043707.1:86549303-86566968 GCF_006229205.1 Suricata suricatta
AACACAAATCAAAACCACACTGAGATACCACCTCACGCCAGTCAGAGTGGCTAAAATGAACAAATCAAGAGACTATAGATGTTGGAGAGGGTGTGGAGAGATGGGCACCCTCCTACACTGTTGGTGGGAATGTAAACTGGTGCAGCCACTCTGGAAAACAGTGTGGAGGTTCCTCAAAAAACTATCCATAGAACTCCCTTATGACCCAGCAACAGCCCTGCTAGGGATTTACCCAAGAGAGACAGAAATACTGAGGCATAGGAGCAAATGTACCCCAATGTTCATAGCAGCAATGTCAACAATAGCCAAATCATGGAAAAAGCCTAAATGTCCATCACCTGATGAGTGGATCAAGAAGATGTGGTATATATACACAATGGAGTTCTACTTGGCAATGAGAAATAATGAAAGATGGCCATTTGTAGGAAAGTGGATGGACCTTGAGGGTGTCATGCTAAGCGAAAGAAGTCAGGCAGAGAAAGACAGATACCTTATGTTTGCACTCATAGGTCTAACAGGAAATTTTCAGAATGATCTAGCTTCAAGAAAAGCAAGCAGTTAGTAGTGCTTAAGAAAAATTGATACAGTATCTAATGGATAGTTGATACCTGTCACAACACAGCATTTTATATACTGTTAAGATAGTTTCTTTATGTGTTTTAGTAGTACAGTCTGTATATTTCCTTTGAGGAAAGTCATTTCACACCCTGGGGAATTTAAATATTGTAGGAGGGGTAATTGTAGTTCAGACCTATGAAATTTAAACAGAAAACTAGTAAGGAAATATGCAAGAGGATGATGATACAATACAATGTAATGAGATGGACATCTGACTGGGGGTTAGGAGACGTGAATCCTAGAACCTGTTGGGATGATGATTACATAAAGAAGCAAACCAAAAGGAGAAGAAGAAAAAATACTGGAGATTACTTCAAAATCTAGATAAAGAAGTTCCCCTCAAAATGCTTCTTGACTCTTGCTACTTTAGAGAAAATTATAGGCCATAATTCAGATATATGTGGGACAAGATACTCTGCCCTAAATGATCTACTATTAATTACCCTTTTGATGAAAACAGAATCTAAAGATTGTACAAGACTACCTATATTAAAATAAATAATAAAATTATAGTGTAATTGTTATTCTTCCTGATCCCTTCTTCTTAACACTAAAAAAGGAGAGAATTCCACAGAATGGTTGTTGAAAAATTAATAAACTACAGAATACTAAAACCAGTTTGATACATGCACATATTATAGCATGTATTAAATAGCAGCAATTTTATGTTTTCCCATGTTTTCAGACATCTGATGACTTTACTGAAAGTGTTGTTAAATTAGCTGAGGCTTAATTCATTTTAACCAAGATATATTAAAAAAGTAATAAAGAAGAAACCTCTGGTACTACTGTTGTCATTTTATTTCCAACCCCTATCCACCTGACCAAATCTAGGTAGAAGTCATGATTAGTTAGGAACAAAATTAAAGCAATTTCAGTGAAAACTACATTTGATTGATGAAGACATAGAGGGAGTAAGCATAGCTCAGGCATTTCTACAGAAGATCCAAATGCTTTCAAGTCTTCATATCCAAGTGCACACTAAAAATCCTTGGTTACAAAAACAAAACAAAACCACTTTGCTTTCCTCTGTAGGAGATTGGCAATTTCCCTAGCATTGCAGTATGACATTTTCCTAGATAGGCTGTCAAAAACTAGGACATTGAATTATATGCTTTGCCAAGTAGTTTCCCTTATGATTTCTAAAAACAAATGATACCTCATCCTTCTTTACTGGATTCACCCAAATGCAATATAAATTCAACTCTATGGACTTTCATCAAAGTGATATAAAGTCAAGGAATTTAAAGAATACCTATTATTTTGCCTCTACCCTAAATAAAACCTATCTTAAGTAAGTCAGATTTTCTAAGGAGAAAGCAAAAATTTAAATTTTTTTTCTGTAGTGGGTCGAAGGAAAGCTTGGTTCTCTTCAAGACCTTGGCATACTTGAAAGTCCATAGTGAATTTAAGGAAAGATGAGAAAAGAGGAGACTAGGTCAAAGCTAATGTATAATAAAGTCAATTAATTGAAGAAAGAAGCACAGGTTTAATTCACAAGTCAAAATATATTGTATTTAAAGAAGTCAGCATAATCAGTTCTCAAAGGAACCCCTTCAGGTCTCTGCTTTATTCTCAGATCTATGTTCAACATATCTCTGGTCTGAAATGTCTTGGGAAATAATTCTTAAACATCAGTGCACAGAAGAATCACTTGGCAAACTTGTTAAATACAGATTCTTGTGTCCCTCAAAACAAGGACTATGATCCCACTTCAGGCCTAGGTAGCTGCACTTACCACAAGAACACCAGTATTACTGATGCAGATAGTTTAGAGACTACTTGTTTTAAGAAAAAAAAAAGCCATAGGAATTAAGAAGGGTTCAGCATATTAATCTTCTGGGAATGCAGCCTTGTAATCTGTTTAAAGGGTGGTCTACATTGCCTTTCTAGAGGATGTGGCCCAAACTGTAGAAATTCACAACTTGACATATGCAGCAGAAGTCCCTGTGGAGTTTATCAAGGGTATACATTACTAGGCTTCTCCTTTAATCTCTAGGCCTACTAAACTGCAACCTCTATAATTCAGAGTCAGAATCAACCTTAGATATACAGGTTTTTAAAAACTCTATCAACTATTCTGATGTGTAGTCAAGGGGAGAATCACTAGAAGAAACTGAAGCCAGTAAACTGTTGAAAGCATTAAGGAACAGCAGAATACTGAATGACCCTCCACTAAGATGGTGATCTAGGATAAAGTACATCTGCTGGAACGTATTGGATAATCAGGGTGTTTGTCTAATGGCTACTTAATTCCTACTCTCTTATACTACAGGAGCTTGGGCATGGAGGAAATAAAGCTATGTAAGTTGGTTTATATATGTTATTTAATTGTTACTAACAATCTTATGGAAGGTCATCATTTCCATTTTATAGATCAAACAAAAAGAAGGGTCCATAGTGGTTGGGTAACCTTCCAAGATACCAAAATAAGAAGTAATAAGACCCAGTAAAGAGACCCAGGTCCACCTGATACTACACTACCTCAAAATGCTTTCATTTCCTATCCTCCTTCAATATATATTGCCATTCAATAGTCTATAAAGTTATACAAAATCAGGTAAGAAAAAGAATAAAGTAAAAGTCCAAGTCTAGCAAAGAAATTCAAAGGAAGGTACAGAGAACTAATTTCTCCAACCTTTTAAAAAAAGTTGAAAACCCTCTCATTATCAAGGTTTACATTGAAAGAAAGCTTTAGACATCTATGTGAAGATCACTTCTGCTAACTGGGAGACTTGCAAACACATGTGTTCTAGGAGATTCTGGTCTGGACTTTTGTGAATTTGGAGACTTAGCTTTTCTAATATGCTGCATTAATTTTGGCAAAATTCTTAAAACTTCCAAAATTTTTTTGTCTTTAAAATAAGAGCCTATCTCAAAGAGATGTTGAAGTGATTAATTTAAATAATGTCCCATCTAAGAGACTGGAACAATATAGACCCTTAATAAATATTAGTTCCTTTTAACATTCTAACTTCTAACGAAATGTGAAAAGAAATTCTATTGAAGGTAAGGCTCTAAGAGTTGGGATGAGAGCCTGACTTTTTTCCCCACTCTCATTCATACTCAAAAGAAAATGTACAGCTTTGGGGGTAAAAAATATTTGGTCTCATAAGCCTCAAATGTATTCTGCTTGTATCATCTATAGCATTTTTGGATGGAGCAATATGCCACTTTGATTTTTTTTTATGTTAATGATGAAATGCCTTCTATTTCCAGTCTTTTTTTTTTCTTTCAGTGAGTAATTATAATATTCTTCCCTAATTCCAGTAACTATGTTCTGACATATTGTATTATGTGTCTTCCTTGCTTTATAAGAAATTATCAAGCTTTAGCCAAACAAAACTACTTGAGAGACATGCCACTACATTATCCTCATGTACTCTGTAATTTAGACATAGCCAAGATTCTAAAACTAAAGCACAGTGGAAAAAAAACTTAGTCAAGCAGATAGGCCAAGACTTCTAAATATCACATTATTAAACAGGCTCATTGATTTCTGAGTGGTAGCAATTTGCTACCATACTTATAGCTTTCATTAAACTGAAGTCCAATAAGATTTTCAATCAATCAAAAAAGAATTTATTGATCTCCTGTGTCATATAGTTTGTGTCTCATAGTCCTGGCTATAAATCCTGGATTTAGTTACTATCTTTCTAATGCTGAAAGATCTAAAATTTTCTTGAGTCTCAGTGTTCTCAGTGTCCTCAGTGTCCTCATATAGAAATATTGAAATATTGACCCTTCCTTAAAGTGATGCTGTCAAGATAAAGTTAATTAATGCCATGGAGTCATATTCCAGATATATTTATTATTCATATGCAACTTCAAATACATGTGCTTGGCAGAGTCAGGGGAGAAGAAACTTGAAATTATACAGATAGTTTCTATGAATGCAGTTTGTCCCCTGCTCCCCCCTCTCAAGCTAAATTCATATGCTGAAGTCTTAATCCCTAATGTGATTGTATGTGAAAGTGAGGTATTTGGAGGTAATTAGTTAAGCTTGGATGAGGCCAGGGGGATGGATCCCCCACAATGAGATTAGAGCCCTTTAAAGGAGATAAAGAGATCTGAGCTCTCTCTCTCTCTCTCCACCATGTGAGGAAACCTGGAAGAGGGCCCTCACCAAAACCTGATCACAATTGGCACCTTGATTTCAGACTTCTCCATTTCCAGAACTGTGAGAAATATGTTTATTGCTCAAGATACCCAGTCTGTGGTGTTCCCTTAAAGAAGCCTTAACAAAAACAATGATGTTATTTAACATCCACTCAATGAGTAAGTATTCTAGAGCAAACACAAGAATTACCTTTTTCCTGGGATAAACTCAGTTTCCACCTGCCTTGTACATTTTGAGCATCTCTCTGTATAAGCTGTTATTCTAGAGTTTAAAGAAGTACATTTTTCCTAACATAGCCTTTAAATAAAAGTCAGCCACCTTATCACCTGTGCAAATCAAGAAACAGCAAACTGTTTTCATCATAATGAACAACAACAACAAAAACTAGTTCTGGTGGTCTTACTGTGAAATTTTTAAACTATCTATAATGTAATAAAATTAGTGGGTTTTTTTTTTAACCTTTCCTTGGGAATAAAGAAACATCAATTCAAACTCCTTAAGCAATGAGAAAATCTATGGTTCCTAGTCCTGGGTTAGGGACGTCCTAGGACTTAAATAATATTTCTGAGACACAGATATTTCTTATCATTTTACAGCTCTGCATTTTCAGTGTTGGCTGGTTCATATAAAGATCCTTCCTTCTTGGTCCTCAAAGTCAGTTAAAGCTATGGAAAGAAGAACTGACTTTTCTTCAAGTTCAAATTAAAGCCCAGGAATTTCATGTTGTTTGTTTTCACTTGGGTCATGTAACATCCCTGAATCAATTACTATAGCCAAGAAGAAGGGATTCACTATGATTAATTTGATCCAGTCAGAGCCCACTCTGGAGCTGTGATGAGACCAGTTTCATTAAAATTCCACATGGCTGGGAAATGAGGGGTTGTGTTAGAAAGGACACTAGATTCTAGGGAAAAGACTAACAAATAATCACCATGTGTGCTGACTTTAGAATCTAATGCTCATATAAAATGTGATCCCATAGGAACCATATGAAAATATCTCCTGTTGTATTGGGCACACACATTTTTCCCCTGCTTCTTTTTATTTTTATTTCTTTTCATTCTATTTATTTATTTTTTAATTTACATACAAGTTAGTTAGCATATAGTGCAATAATGATTTCAGGAGTAGAATCCAGTGATTCATCTCCATATGGTTTTACATATAAAACCCAGTGCTCATCCCAACAAGTGTCCTCCTTAATCCCCCTTGCCCATTTAGTCCATCCCCCCTACCCAAAACCCATTCAGCAACACTCAGTTTATTCTCTGCATTTAAGTCTTTTATGGTTTGTCCCCCTCCCTGTTTTTATATTATTTTTGCTTCATTTCCCTTATGTTCATCTGTTTTGTATCTTAAATTCCACATCTGAGTGAAGTTATATGATATTTATCTTTCTCTGATTAATTTTGCTTAGTATAGGGGCGCCTGGGTGGCTCAGTCGGTTAGGCCTCTGACTTTGGCTCAGGTCAGATCTCACATTCGTGGGTTCGAGCCCCGCGTCAGGCTCTGTGCTGACAGCTAGCTCAGAACCTGGAGCCTGTTTCCAGTTCGGTGTCTCCTTCTCTCTCTGTGCCTCCCCCTCTCATGCTCTGTCTCTCTCTGTATCAAAAATAAATAAAACATTAAAAAATTAAAAAAAATTTTTTGCTTAGTATAATCCACTCTAGTCCCATCCACATTGTTGTACATGGCAAGATTTCATTCTTTTTGATTGCCAAGTAATATTCCATTACACACACACACACACACACACACACACACACACATCAAATCTTCTTTATCCATTCATCAGTTGATGGGGATTTGGCCTTTCCATATTTTGGTTATTGTCGATAGCACTGCTATAAACATTGGAGGGACATGCACATGTTAATGTCTTGTCTATTTCCTCACTTTTGCTGTAATTGGCTTTCTTATCTTATGTTAGACCCAGAGGACAATGCATTAAAAAAAAAAAAGTATTTAAAAACAATCTGTCCTTAAGGACTGGTCTTCATGAAACAACAACAACCGAAAGAAAATCACAGAACAAATTGTGAGAATATAAAATTATATGCTTAAATGAGTAGTATAGATATTGAAGCATTTTAAATTTCTGGCTTTGTCATACACTATAAATAAAATATTCTTACATTTTATAGGACTGTTTTTAAAAGAGAGTGGGTTTCACAGTGCAATTCTAAAATAAGAGCAGGGAAGCTGTAAAACAGCACAAATTTTAGAGATAAGCAGATCTGAGGTTGAGTTTACTTATTTAACCTCCCTGAGATTATTATAGCAGAAGTTATAAATATCTACTCGTGGAATGTTGGGAAGATTAAATGAGGAGATGCACCTAGAACACTGCCAAGCACAAAACAAATACTTAATAACCATTATTGTTATTACCATAATTTGTACCTGGCAGTCTGATTTGGCATTCAAACAGTTCTTCCACAGAGGCAATAAGGATTACATAAATATAATAGTTCGGCATTTTGTGATGACCAGAGTTTTGGTATGAGCATACACACACATGCACACACACACAAACACACATACATGTGTGCCATTTCTCTGCAATGCTGACTGCAGACCCAACAGCTTAGGGATCAAAATGCTGGCAGTTGTGATCTGCAAAAGAAAAACTCAAGCACAGGAAGGTACATTGCCCACCCTATGGCATACTGCTTTTTCTGCCCCCGTCCACACACGTAATTTGCATGAGTAGGTGGTATCAACCCCTTAATCAAGTGTGACTCATTTCCTCCCCAATATTTGAATTAAAAAAGAATGGAACATGACCAGACACCCCAGGCATTAGCCGGATAATGCCATTCTTCTAGGAAGTTAAAGAAATACATATTAAACATTCAAATGGATTGTAGAAAAAGAATTCTGTTTGAAGGAACCACTCTGTTGTTTTCAGAAACTCCAACGTAAGCTGCTAATGACAGAAATTCAAAAGGGTTTTAACCATTAAAGTAAAACAAGTCAATTATATGGGAAGACCAAATGTCACCTACAGGTCTCTTCCTTCTGAGGAGTCCTCAGCTATACAAAAATGTGCTCTGCTCTGCCAGCAGTATTCTTTCCTAGTTGTGTGTGTGTGTGTGTGTGTGTGTGTGTGTGTGTGTGTCTGGTGATTTCTGTCTTTGCTAACAAGCCATAAATAGCCTCTTTCTCCAATGTGTGCATGTGTTTGTGGGGGTGGAAAGAGAAAGAGGAGGAGAGAAGTAAAAAGCAAAAGGAGGCAGATGCGGGGAGACAACTACCACCCATTCCCTGGGCTTGCAAGAGCACACAGGCCCAGTGAAGCCTGAGATGTCTCTGCTGGTCTGCTCCTCTTCTTCTGGCCACGCCTCTTGTGAGTCATAACCAGAATCCCTGCCCTTCTCTGCACGTGAGTATTAACACCTCTGGGCTAGAATCAAATAGACACAATCACTGCATCCGTGTACATCCGCTATAAGTTCTTAGGTGGTTGTTATCTCCAGAACATCTCTTGATAATTTATCAATTAATTCACTGACGGAGGAGAAGTATCATCAAGAAAATAGATGGAATCTTGACAAATTTCTTTCTCCTTTGCCTGCCAGTGCTGGAAATGCCATCTTTTATAAGTATTTATTTATTTTTTTAATTCATGAAAAAATGCACCTTCCTCTGGGCCTTTTCTTCCTATTCTCTTCTGTTTGAAGTTTGATTTCTTCTTCTAAAGTTAGGTATTATTCATGGAAACATTATTTACAAAGTGAGTTTCAGTCAAAACAATCACAGTTTGCTTAATCCCAAGGCCAGTTTAAGCATGGGTAAAGGAGTCTCTGCGTGTTCCTAGGAGAGGAGACAAGAATTTACCCCATGACTTAGGAAGAGATGTCCCTGATATACTTTACTACTTGTCACTGATGTCTGGATCAGCTGCTGATTTAGAATTAGATTCCACTCCAAGTATTCACCCTTATGGGGGTGGAGAAAGGAATTGGGCAACTGAGAGTTACTTGAATGATTCAGCTACAGCCACCAGACCATGCTAGCTGGTTACCAGGCAACAGTCTCAAAAGCTTCCTGGCAGTTCTCTTTAAGATTTCTCTCCCCTGTCCAGTCAACTCTTTTTGCTTAGACTGAGCTCTCTGCCTGTAATACCTTTGCCCTTCTGCTCTTGCTGAGTTTCTCTTTACTCTTCATAACTTTCCAAGTGTCATCTCCTGTCCAAAGCTGTCCACTGCTCTGCTCCTCTCCATGGCAGACAGAGAGTCAGGGAATGGGGGGTCAGGGCAGGAAATTAATATAATTACCAGATCATCTTTTTGAGCTACATAGGCACCTAAGTCAGAGGTCTTTAGCATCCCTAAACTTTAGTTTACATATCTACCACCTTCTCCACTAAGATGAGGTCAAGATCATGGTTCCAAAATGGAATAAAACAGGGCATTTAGGGCAATGTAGACTGCTGTCTCATAAAGGATGAAACACAGCTAGTAGAAAAGGGCAATGTAAAATCTTCTCTCCCTAACAGTTCTAAAGCCTGTGTTCTATTCTCAGGGACAAGTTAGTTGCCTCCTGGATGGTATATAAAGAAAATATATCTCAAATTAAGGGATTTTACAGAAAAAATATATCACTAAAAACCAGACAAAGTAATGGAAAGTTGGTTTTTTTTTCCAATTTTCACCACTTCTAATAAAAAATATCACCATTTGAATTTTACTTTGTTCCTTTTCAGAAAGTTTTAACACAGGTTTGCTAATTTTTAGTGGGCATAGTATAATCTCTGGTGTCTGGGAACTAGGCTTCAATCCCACTTCTGCTATTACTCACTACAGAGCTTTGGTAGAACTATTTGATCATTTAAAATTTCCTTTATTGGTAAAATGAAAATATGAATATTAGTTAACATTTATTAAGCATTACTATGTACAAGGCATTCTGCTCTAAGCTTTACACACACTACCTCATTTAATATGCATATACACCATGAAGTTAATCCCAGTTTATAGATAGGAACACGGAAGATAATTTATCATGAGCATCTATTGAAGGGCCCTTTATACTTGAGGTAGATACTAGTATTATGCTCTATTAACAGATTAAGTGACTGAGGTGCTACAAGGATAAAGTTCATATGGCTTGTAAGTATAGAGCTGAATCCTAACATTGCTTTCTCTCTGAAGCTTCTGCTCTTAGCCAGAATACACCACTATCCTAAAAATACCTGCTGCCAAGCTGCCTCATGTGTTTGTTGGGAGGAAACCATGAGACTCTAAAGTAAAAAGGCTTGAATGCTGTAACTGTATATATGAGGTATGGGCAATGAATGCCATCTGTGTCATCAATCTCCCTTTATCCATTAAAGACATTGCTAACCACAGGGGTCAGCCCACAGTGGCTCTGTAGTGGACCAAATACTGTCACCTATTTATATAAATAAAGGTTTGTTAGAATAGAGCCACAGCCATTTGTTTACATATTGTCTTGTGTGCATTTGAGTTGCAATAACAGAGCTAGGAAGTGGCAACAAAGATCACATGGCCTAAAAAGCCTAAAATATTTACTATCTGGCCCTATTCAGGAGAAAGAAATGTTAATCCCTGGATTAGAGCATAGTTTTCTACTAACCAATCAGTTTCAGAGTCATTATCAACAAATTGCTCCTGGGCCCACTACCAGTTGATTGAAATTTGACAAAGAAATAAACCTATTAGGTATTCCTGTGAACTACAAATATCAATTATCATTTTTTCTAAATCAGATAGAGAAACTGAATCAATGAACTCTGGTAAGATCACAGGATGATGTAGACATTTGGGAACTCAGGTCTCTTGTCTGGGCTTCTTCGTAAATGTTAGGTGGAAAGCTCTCCTCTAACCAGGAGACTCCCTCAGTTAAAGAATATCTCTGACTCAGGAGTGGGGAGGGTACATAACAGGGAGGATACTGAGTAAAATACATCTTCATCCCATTATTTCTGAGATCCTTCTGTATGTGGACCCTGCAGACTTCAAAATCACATTATGACTAACACTGCCACTTAAATGAACCATGTACCTAAATACAGAAGGAAAAACACAGATGCAAAAGAACTATCTGAAGACTTTCAGGAGAAAGCAATATACAAAGAATGAAGGGGTGAGGTGGAGTATGTAATTGTGATTTATTCAGAAATTCTATTTTAAGTCAACTTTAAATCTTATCTTGTTTTTAAATGCCAGCCACAAAGTAGCCATAACTGTTTTAATCTTGGGAGGGGCAATTTCTAAAGTATATAACTTCAGCCATGTACAAGTGAGCTGAAGAAAAGCAATATAGCATATACAGAACAATACCCAATAGCTTATCTGAAAGGAATATTGTGCATGCAGATTTCCAAGACACCCACACCTCAGAGATAATGCCAGTGAGTTAATCAAATGCTTTTTTTCTGCCTGCACAACTGTGATACCTAAAGCTGCTAGGAACATCATTTTTAGATATCCGTGGGAGGGATTCTTTTTTGTAATTCTGCATTTCTTTAACTCCCACCACAAGTCTAGGCTTGCCTTCCAGAGACACACACTGCCACCTTTTCAAATCATTTTTTCCCCTTTTTTTGACTATGGACTAAGTAGCCCTCCTGGAGGTGATAGCATAAATGCTAAAATAGCAAGCGTGATTTCACTGTCACTACATGAACTGACCTGCATGCAAGTCCTGATGGGCACTCTAGAATTGAGCTCATAATCCCTTTCTTTCTTCAAACCTGCTTTTGTTCCTGTCTCCCCAGACACCACCACTCCCCTCAAGCATCCCTAAGACAAAGGGTCAGTCATCTCTGATGTCTTTTATTGAATATCTAGTATAAGCCAAACCCTAGGAAAATGATGATGAACAAGGCACAGAGCGAGCATTCAGCAAGACAACACTCTGACGGGTTAGCAGGATAAATGAATAGAACATGCAAAAGAGTAGATTAAGTGCTATTACAAGAGTAACACGAAAAAATATGGAATTACACAGAGGGGAGGGAGTAAGGGAAGGCCAAGGAGAAGACATATTTAAGCTGAGATGTGAAACATAAATGAGATTTGACCAAGAAAATAGAGTAGAGAGAAAACTGTTCCAGCCACAAGCAATAGCATGCACAAAGACCTGGAAGAAAGAGAAAGCATTTTGGAACTGCAGGAAGGCAGATAGGATTAGTTGGGTCATTAGGCACATAAGTTTGGTTTCAGAAAGATCTAAAACCTGAATCTGAACCTCAGTTCTGTGACTTTCAGCATGTTATTTAATCTTTCTGTGTCTCAGCTTCCTCATCTGTAAAACTGAAGTGATAAATAGCATCTCCTGCACAGAATTGTGAGAATTAAACAAATATAATGCAAACAGCATAGAATAAGTGCTCAAAAATTTGCCAGGCAATCATTACATTACTATTTTATTATTTTAATTCATTATATTATCACTAGTATTCTAATGCAAAAATGTTATTTTATTATTAAGCTCCAATTAATTTTAAGTTCCAACTGAAGAAAAAAAGCAGCATAACAATACTCACCTTCCTGGATTTTTTCAAAGATTAAATAAAATAATGCCTTGCTTTAAGTAAAATAGTAGAAATGATAATAGATAACCCTATTAGGAATGCTTTCACCTGCACAAATAACTGAAGACTTTCTTGCAGACTCAGTAGGAAAATGATGAAATAAGGGGAATTTTTCTCACATAGAAAGAAACCTGCATAGAGGGACCTGTTGGTGTCAGTTTAGTTAGGGTGATGGAATTTGGACTGCAATTCTCTTGAAATTTCCCTTTGCTTGCAGCTTCCATACATATGATGGGTTTGGCTCCTGACATGAGATTCACATTCAAGGAAGAGCCAATGAGGAAGGGGTTATATTAGGTATATGTGTTCCCTTTGAATGGGAACATTTCTCAGAAATGTTCAGGAGACTTCCACCCACAACAAATTGACCAGAACTGCACCTCTAGCTGGAGAAGCGGGAACATATGTACTTATCTAGGCATATGCTACTCCACTCAGTTGGAGTTTTTCAGTAAAGAAGGAGAAAATCAAATACACAATCAACAATTTCTGTCACAGTATTATTTACTGATTCTTCCATGTGCCAAATTCTGCAATGAAAGTATTATATGAATTATTTCATTTACTCCTCACTTTTAATATAATCAGGTGTTTATTATTAGTACTTACTAGTGTTGGTATTGCTGTTTTTTAATAAATAAGGAATGGAAGAAAGGAAGAAAGAAAAGGGAAGGAAGGAAGGAAGGAAGGAAGGAAGGAAGGAAGGAAGGAAGGAAGGAAGAAAGAAAGAAAGAAAGAAAGAAAGAAAGAAAGAAAGAAAGAAAGAAAGAAAGAAAGAAAGAAAGAAAGAAATAGATTTGCTATGCCTTTCTTTCATTGGACTTTATGCATGGGAATAATTTGAGCTCAGTCAGTGTCACACAGTTGATCCTACTTGTTTGCCAAAAGTTACTTGTTTTAACTGTGTTTCTGCAGAAGTTCACCCAACATTTGCATTGGAACCTTTGGTCAAGCAATTAGCACCAGTCCCAGTAGGAGTTCTTGTCATGATGACCCACCAGTACAGATAACTCCTTCTGTAAGGATGCTCCAGGGAGAATCCTGCTCTAAGATAGTAACTTGACAACCAAACCTGAGACTTTTCAGAGTAGGAAAGAGACTAGCAAAAAGTGGAGAGAAAATGAGGCAACTGTGAACTGTAGTTAAAAGCACGGGAATTGAATACACCTGGGTTTGAATCCTATTACATATGCCCTAACTATGAATTGGGGCACATTACTTAATCTCTTGGAGCCTCATTTTCTTCATCTGTAAAACAGAAAGGATATAACACTAATAGCTAACAGAATGAACTTTAAGTTAATGCATAAAGTTCCTGGTACACAGGTCAGTATTCAGTAAATGATAGTCACTTACATGAGACACCCAGAGCAGATTAACAAAAACATATGGTTCAACAAAGTCATCTGCTCCCAGGGGAACTAGGAGACTCAAGGGAAGTCTTTTCTTATTGGAGATGCTTTCCCCAAGCTCACTTTATCTTATGTCTTACTATTCTCTATCATCAGCTAGGGCTGTTATTCTGAAATATCCACGTGCTGACTCCCTACTCTTCTACCCACAAGTATCCATCAGAGCCCATGTACCCACTAGCTCTGGGCAGCTTTGGTTACAAGGTAGAAGTTATGACAATTCTAGCCATGGGGCCTTTGCACTGTTGGCGAGATTGATCACAGGATCACACTTCTCCCACTATGACTAATCCGATCAGTATAGCAGCAGGATATATGTGCAGAAGACATAGCCCTCAGGGTCTACCTGTAAGAAAGCAGAGTGTTTTCCACTGTTGTTAGTGACTTCTGCATGAACAGCCTTACCTGCTAGTAATACAGAAGGAATGGATTAGCTACAAACTGTGACTGCAGCCCCAAGTCTGGGGCAATGGGGCTGAACGGTACAACATGAGACTGTTTGAGGAGATGGATTGCGGAATTTAAATGTTTACTGCCAAGTAGAATGCTTTTTGACTTTTGTTTTAAACAGTCTGCCTAGGCCATTTGTATTATAGACTATACATTTTCTCAATGGTGATCTCAGCTTCCATCTATTTCAGTACAATTTGACATGGTTTGTCTGAGTTTTCCTTGTTAGAGGTTATATCTGCATTCCAACTCCATTTGCCAAGTAGCTGTTGCACACAACCAGTATGTAAAATCTGTGCATGTATTCCACTAGGATTAAAACCCTCTAGCTGGGATTTAGGAAAGACACTTTAAACACAAAGTGTTTAATGCAGTTATAATCACCTAGCCATTGCACCATAGGGAAGAGGTGAGTGTAGGGAGGAGAAAAAATTCCCATTTCTGTAAGAAGAACAGTACATACATATACAGAGTTGTAATTCTGAAGCACAGTGGATATTAGAAAGCATCTTTGAAAGGAAAACCAACTTTATTTTACATAATAACAGATTCAGACTTTTCAAAATAAGAAAGTTGGTTGATTAATCAAGGCTTATTTCTGAATCTTTTGATAGACTATCTACAGACTGCAAGCCAATTCTAAATGTCCTATATTATTTCCCCAAAGAATGTCTCAGTATGTCAATTTTTTTTCAGTTTGGAGGAAAAGAAAGCAAAATAGCTGAAGTTTTCTCAGCGCAAGTGAAAAGTATTATCTCTTTTCTGTAGGTAATAGGCCAGCCTTAAGCATTTTCCTTAAAAAATTTTTTTAATGATAAATAAAAAACAACTTTCTTTCTCTGTGTTGTGAGGAAAATTGTATCTCTCCTCACAATTGGGCAGCACTTCAACCAAAACAACAAAAGCCGTCTATGGAGGGTAGAGATTGCTCCAGATATCTAATTTCTCAGGGCATAGACTTCCTACAGCCAAACATGAGATGAACTCTGGGATCAGGAAGAAAGCTTTCCAAAGCCCCAGTCCGTAGTTGAGCTGAATTGCCCAGCATGACATATTTGGGTGATCCAATCACTTTAAAATAACAAATGCTCTCTTAAAGAGAAGGTAACCTCTAATATCATTAGAGACCCCAGTGTTGCTCTGATAGTTACAGTCTTTTCTTTTCTTCTTAACTGTAATCTGAAACCAGTGGGAAGCCAGGAGAACAAAGACATCTCAAGCACTATACATCAATCAAGGAATCAGTTGTACTACAATGACAACTCAGCTGGTGGCTTTGAAAGTTTATGCCATGAGCCAGCATAAAATGTAACCATCTTAGGAGTCAGGGCTATTATGGAATAGCAAGAAGCCTAGCTTTAGAGCTTGAAAGGATCCATAGAAAAATATTTTATTGATATGGATGATGGTAGCATAGATAAAATTTTCCACCATTTCAAAAATGATTTTAATAAACAATTCAGGAAAAAGGAAAGCCTTACATAACATTTCTGTGGAAAGCATAGTCCCAAAGGACAGCATGGGGACACTTAGAAGAATAGCAGGCATGTTCCTTGTACACCACTGGCACATCTTAGTATAAAATCTGGCTAGGGGTGCCTGGGTGGCTCAGCTGGTTGAGCATCTGGCTTCAGCTCATGTCATGATCTCACAGTTCATGGGTTCATGCTCTGCATTAGGCTCTGTGCTGACAGCTCGGAGTCTGGAGCCTGCTTCAGATTCTGTGTCTCCTTCTCTCTCTGCCTCTCCCCTGTTCTCTCTCTCTCTCTCTCTCTCTCTCTCTCTCTCTCTCTCTTTCTCTCACTCTCTCTCTCCCTCTCTCTCTCTCTCCTTCAATAATAAATAAATGTAAAAAAAAAAAAAATCTGACCAGCCCCACTGAGCTGTGAAAAACCACTGCAAGAGGAACACCTTTCTTGAAAGCAATTTTCTTTAGGGGTGCCTGGATGGCTCAGTTGGTTAAGTGTCAGATTCTTGACTTTAGTTCAGGTCATGATCTTGCAGTTGAGTTTGAGCCCTGCAGTATCAGCCCTGCAGCATCGAGCTTTGGGTTGACACCATGGAGCCTGCTTGAGATTCTCTGTCTCCCTCTCTCTTTGCCACATCCCACCACTTGTGTTTTCTCGCTCTCTCTCAAAAATAAACTTTAAAAAAGTGATTTTTTTAAAGTATGCATATATTTCTTCTATCACTGACAATCCAATAAGATCATTTTTCCATTATTGCAGTTACTCCAGTAAGAACATATTGTGCCATTGTAAAGTTCTAGAATCAAGCTTGTCAGAATTTACTAAGTTTACTGTTGTTCTTGGGATATTAGCTGGTCAACTAATGAGAGCAAAGCGTGTACAAGTGAGCAAGGTCCATGCTGCTATATTTCCCTATTCATCTAAGTTCCAGGTCTATAAGGTCAGTCACATATATCCCTACACATTCTCTCTTGTGAAGCTGTGATGTTCTCCTTTTTCCACAACATAATCTAGAGACTGAGATGTGTTTGTTTATCTAAATTTCAGTCTGTCTGTCCATCTTCTGATACTAAAAACTCTTAAGACTCCCTCCTAAGCCCTTTCAGTTATTGCTGTTATCAACAATCATCATCTACCCTCACCAAACCCTAAATATAAGGCAGACACAGTGCTATCTATTTTCGATACACAATTTCATTTAATCCTTACAACCACTTTGAGGGAAAGATACTATTATCCCCACTTTCTTTAAAATAGAATTTAAGTTCAAAGACATTAATTGACCTGCTCAAGGTCACGCAGTTAACAAGTTACAGAGATGGAATTTGAACCTAGTATGTCTGAACTCAAAGCTCAAAGTATTATACTATACTAATTACTGAGCTGAGCTTAAACCACTCCTACAACTTCAATCCATTTGGTTATTAGAGTTTCACATTGCAGTGATTAGAGCTCCTCATGTAATACCCAGCAGAAGGAACTGCAATTTAAGTTTAGTTTAAGTGTTTGGGGAGAGTTAACTGCAACAATCTAAAAATCACCTTCTCAACCTCACCCCACATTGTGTTTCTACCATACTAAACCATTTGTATTCTAACTGGTCCCTGCTTTACATGTGACTTTGTTTGCCCACAATTAATCTTCTCAAAATTTCCAGTGTCCAGCTTTACTTATTCTAAACATGTACTGTCCATTTTCAACAGCATACTTATTATTAGTCTTGCTACAAAGATTTGCTCTCTCCAAAGCCCTCTGCCAATGTTAGGTTTCCTGCATATGTTGACACCTTGTGTTTGGGCTCTCTCATCTGTATGCTGAATGCTGAAACTTGTTCCCTACAGATACTCCAAGCTCTCTGGCCCATAGCCTTGTGAACCAACCCTTTGTTTTCTGCAGCAAACAGGAAGGAGTACAGCAAATAAAGCATTCTATAAAGTCCTTTTCATATTTTGAGCTTAGAACAGCCCCATTTCTACCTACACTACCCCATCCTCAGGCGAAGAGAGATATAGACACTATTACAATTTCTATG
>NC_043707.1:86567068-86664876 GCF_006229205.1 Suricata suricatta
ACCCTCCTACACTGTTGGTGGGAATGTAAACTGGTGCAGCCACTCTGGAAAACAGTGTGGAGGCTCCTCAAAAAACTATCCATAGAACTCCCTTATGACCCAGCAATAGCACTGCTAGAGACTTACCCAAGGGATACAGAAGTGCTGATGCATAGGAGCACATGTACCCCAATGTTCATAGTGGCACTTTCTACAATAGCCAAATCATGAAAAGAGCCTAAATGTCCATCACCTGATGAGTGGATCAAGAAGATGTGGTATATATATATACAATGGAGTATTACATGGCAATGAGAAAGAATGAAATATGGCCATTTGTAGGAAAGTGGATGGACCTTGAGGGTGTCATGCTAAGCGAAATAAGTCAGGCAGAGAAAAATAAATACCATATGTTTGCATTCATAGGTCTAACAGGAGAGACCTGGCAGGGGACCATGGTGAGAGGAAGGGGGAAAGACAGTGGGGGAGAGTGAGGAACACAGATCAAGGGTGACTACTTAATACTGAAAACGAACCATGGACTGAAGGGGGAGGGGGAGGGAGGGAGGGGGTGATGGTCATGGTGGGGGGCACTTGTGGGGAGAAGCACTGGGTGTTATATGGAAAAAAATTGACAATAAACTATTAAAAAATGTACTTCATTTACTTCATTAACTCATAACTTTTAAATCTGAAGAGGATCCCAGATTCTCTTCAGTTTTTTTTGCACAGAATTTTAAGAGATGCTTTGGATATTATGTGAGGCTTTGAACAGAAGAAGTGATTGCTAGCGCTCTTCTACTCGGAATGTCCCATTAATCCCTGGGACTGATGTTCCCTAATACCTATGTAGCTGATTATGGTGTTTCTTTTAGGTTAGTATGTATGTGAGACAGACAGAAGCACATTTCTGAGTAGCTTTGTTATACACATTACTGTAGTAGCAACTAGTAAAGATTAAAGAATAGAAGCCCAAACTACAGGACTGCAGCTTTGCTGTAAAAATTCTGATTGAATTAATGATAGAATTTAACACGAAGTGTTTTCAAGTGCCAACCACTGTGTTAAACACCTGACATGTATTATTTCCCTTAATCTCCAAGATAAAACTGTGGGGCAAAATAATCATTAAGTTTTGTTCAAATTTGAGCCAAAAGGCAGAAAAATGTTCAAGAATGTGCCTGTGTTATCACAATCACTGAAGGTATGGAGTACAAGTCTGGAGTCGATACTCTTGACCACGAGACTAAAGTATGCTAGAATTTACTAAAATGCCACTGAAATAAACCTCTGTTGCCTCCAAATAGCATGGAACATAAGAAAAGTTTATCAGACAGTGAGATAATAAGTAAAGAAAGACTCTAGACCAGATAAGAGACAATTTTCCTGAGTGTTTTGATGGTTTTACACAATTTATTCAAAAAGCCTTTGTTGAACCTGCTTAGTATGCACCAGGTACTGTTCTAGATGCTGATGAAATATCAGAAATTACCACATGATATTCCATAGTGCTGCAATTGATCTGGTAAGAGGGCCAGTAACTTAATATTGCAAAATGGGATTTTTTGTTTATTTCTTTATTTTGAGAGAGAGAGAGAGAGAGAGAACTTATGTGTGTGCAAGAGAGATATAGAGCAGGGGAGGGACAGAGAGAGAAGGAAAGAGAGAATCCAAAGCTGTCAGCACAGAACCTGACATGGGTCTTGATCTCTCGAACCATGACATCATGATTTGAGCAGAAATTAAGAGTCGGAAACTTAACCAACTGAGTCACCCCAGGTATCTCAAAAAAAAGGAAATTATACAGAACACAATTATATATTACATGTAGCTTGCTTTATGTACTTCTGCTTAAATTAAGCCTTTAGAAACTATACTCAGAATATATTCTTCTAAATTCTACTTTCAAAGAATGTCAGTAGGTGTTTGGAGACAAAGGGCTAGATTCCCAAAAATTTGGGAAATAGATTTATTTACTAAAGAACTTCTCAAATGTGCCTTTTAGTTCTGAAGAAGGGAACAGATCACACAGCATTTCTCACATGATTTTCTTCTTCAAAGATCATTTAATACTTCTGGAGTTCAAAGTATATCATTTGGATAATTCTTTTCCATGTTAATAACAATAGCTAATTATATTGATTGCTTACTTTAGGTAAAGGCAATGAATCTTAGTCTCAGTAAAAAGTAATTTTCATCTTTTCAGTTGCTGTTGTTGCTGTGTTATTGTAATCACTTCAGACACACTGAACCAAATATCCATCAACTGGTGAATGGATAAAGATGTGGTGTGTGTGTGTGTGTGTGTGTGTGTGTGTGTGTGTGTGTGTTTGTGAATATTACTCAGCCATAAACAATGAAATCTTGCCATTTGCAACAATGTGGATGGAGCTAGAGTATCTTATGCTAAGAAAAACAAGTCAGTCAGAGAAAGACAAATTCCATATGATTTCACTCATGTGGAGTTTAAGAAACCAAACAGATAAATGCAGGGGAAGGGGAAGAAAAAGAAGGAGGAAACCATAAGACACTCTTAACTATAGAGAACAGGAAAGGTAGATGGAGGATGAGCTAAATGGGTGATGGGTTTTAGAGAGGGCACTGGTTGTGATGAGCACTGGATGTTATATGTAAGTGATGAATCACTAAATTCTACTCCTGAAACCAATATTACACTATCTGTTAACTAACTAGAATTTAAACGAAAACTTGAAACACACACACAAAAAAATAAAGAAAAGAGTTGTAATATGTTGTTCATGGATGGGCTTTAAGGGTAAATAAATAAACTCCCTGAAATTGTATGAAAAAAAATCTCAGTATGAAATGACAATTCTGATGAACAGCTAGAATTGAGAATCATGCTAAATTCATCTTAAGCATTATTTAATAGTGTCAGTTGCTTTAACGCATAGTTTCTCTTAACATAGTTCAATATATATTAGGATTGGTAAGTGTTTGGCTTTAGGACCAACATTCCCATGTCCCTCCTCTGTGAAAGATATCTTTCACCGATGGCTCCATTTTTTCTATTTTCCAGGGTGGGTAGAGTGGGCAAAGCCAGTAATGTTGCCATTATACCACTAATAAAATGTTACTTTCCTGAGATTTCTTTTTCTATTATGTACATAAAAACTCTGGTAAAGGGGAATGGATTCCAATTATTTTCCTCCTAACCTAGATGAAATCACAATACAAAGAAAGGAATTTTGAAGAGTATGGGAAAAGAGAGGGCATATGAAGTGTTAAATTGCCAGCTGAGGTTTGAATAGTTAAAACAGGTGAATCAGAGGTAACGCCAGAATGGAAAAAATGGAGAGAGAAACAAACTTGAAATTTTAAAATTTTGCTGAGGATTCAAATCACTCTAATACTGTAACTGAGGTTGGACTGCTTTAAAATATGCTTTAAAAGTATTTGAAAATAATACCACTTACATGTTAAAATTTACAATTCTCTGGCTGCAGGGTCAAGTTCTCCTGCTTTCCACACCAATTTCCCTATTTGCCTGGAGGGAAAAAAAGGTTCAGGACTAATTCTCTGGTTGTATGTATTCTCTTTTGAACCTATTTTTAAAAAGCAAATTACATGAGACTTTAGAAGTCATTTCATGAGTTCGCCAGTCTTTTAAATGTTATAAACCTTCTCATCTTGCATGGAAAAGTTAACCTCCTGGGATAAAACTGAATGTCTTAGACTCCAAAGTACTTTGAGTCTCTTTTCTGAATTCCTCTTTTCCAATGGCATTTTAAGCTTGTAAACCCCAAATAATCATTAGAAGCAAATTATCTATAAATAAATGAAAGACTTGATCTTGGATCTAGAAATAGGTGAAAAAGCCAACCTATAAAACAAGAACAGGTCACAAAGGTAAGGCAAGAATTTAAGATCGGATCACACTGTGGGACTGTAAGAACTCAATGAGAAATGCCCAAAGAATGTAAAAATAACAGTCCCAAGCAAACCAAGGAAGTTAAAGGGGCTAAGCTAATGGTAAAAATTCCTTATTCATAATTAATGCTCTATTTATTATGCTAAGCAGAGGGTTGGGCCACATGTACATCAGTATCAGAGTTATTGAAGGAATACATCAGTTAATAGGAAAAGCAAAAACTGTGATCCAGTTTACATTGTAAAAAATCAAACCATATGAAATTTATCCTTTAAAAAAAGTGGGAGAATCAATCCATTATAGGAATGAATGCCAGGACACCTTTATCCAGCATTTTAGCTTATCATGTTTTTGTAATGTAATAGCAGAATGGGAAAATGAACTTAATGACAAAAGAAGCACATTTATAGCAAAAAAAAATCTCTTCTTTCTAAATTTGAATCAAGAGACCTGAAGCTTTTGTTATTTAATCAGATTGTTGGTTTCATGGAGATGATCAATATTGTCAATAAGTGCTATCTAGTATCTGGTCATGGCAGGGAAAACAATCCATGTGGGGCTGAGCTACATTCAGCCTGAGATGTTTGGGTGCTGCTTTTGGCACTTTTTCATCTTGTAAAGCTGTTTGTGTACAGTGCTGACAGTGTACAAATCATGATAAATCTCTCTCTATTAAATGCACTTAGGGTTTGGGGACTTTGTGTTTTCCCACCTGGAAATAGACTCCCTGCTCCCTTTCTCCTCCTCACCCTCCATATTTAATGCAGCATCTTGCCACTCTAGCATTTAACAGTTCTGAAAGATAAATTATATCAGTTATCTCCCTCAGTCAGCAAAAATACTCAGGCTATGGAACGGAGAAAGGCACAGCTTTTTCAAATGCCTGTCACCATATTTAGCACAAGAGGGGACAGTTTTCTTACTACTTCTACATTTCTCATTCTCTGACATATGGACATTAGGTATGAGTGGTTGCAGCTAAAGACTGTTAATTATCATTCTTGGTGATCATTTGCATTTATATAGCACCTTTTATAGGAGCAAATAAAATCATTAAAGCTATTATACTAATTAATTCAAGGCAGCAAGTGTCATTACCTCCATATATATATTGAGATAGCTAGGGTCTCAGAGGAGCCAAAAAAAAAAAAAAAAAAAAAAGAGCCAATTAAGTTCAACCCTCCTATGTGCCTCCCCCAGACTCAAATGGTTCCAATGGAGCTTTTAGGCCCTGAGAGAAGTCCTCCAACACTTCAGTGAGGTCATGTCTGAGCCTCATATAATTTAAAAAAATTGGTTTTTGCAAAATTGTTGGGAGGCTCTGAATTTAAACATACATCAGACAAACCATATGTCCCAGCTTGTATGTGATGGGGGCAGCACAGTCCTTCTAAATGTTTATCTTCATCAACAGATCCCCAAATTCTATCAGAGAGGTGGTGCTCCTGAGACTGAGGGACTAGACATTCTGCTCTATCATTCCCATCAAATTACCAGTGTTTTTAAAGTTCTTAAAGTCATAGTCTCTCAAGATTGAAGATGACAGTAAGGTCATCTGCTTTGACTCTCTGTTAAATTTCCTCTATGGCAGTATAGCAAGAGGTCCAAAGGTCAGCTGTGTAGCCAAATCATCACTGATGAAAACTCAGTAATGTAAGTCTCTCATCTACTTGGCAGCATGTGCATACCTCCCTGTCAGTGCCACACCTGCAAGATACAGTGACAAACCAGAGGAACGCAGTCCCTGCCTCAGGCAGGTTTACCACTTCCCTCCCTACCAAGCGGTTAGGATTCCCCCAAAGCAGGTTGAAAAAAAAAAAAAAAAGATGAAATCTGCCTTTCCAGAGCTCCACCTTTGAGATGCTCTAAGTCGGTTGGACTTGGTAAATACATTTCAAATATTTCAAGAAAACAATTCATTGGAAGAAAGAGCCATTTTCTCTGCAATTTAAACTTTTAAATCCTAAGACTTTATTTGCTCAACCTTGTGCTTACCTACTACCTGAATTTGATAATCATTTTATGGGTTGTTTCTAAGTACTGTGCATAACACTGCTCCTTTCCCGGCTTATGAGTAGGAAGAATACTTGTTATTTCTTTGCATTCCTCCACGGTTGGTACCACAACAGAACAAAACATGCTGAAAATCTTAAGGGCACCTTACTTAATAAAGTGCTCTGTGAGATCATTTCATGGGCCCTCTCCATAATTCTGTTAAAAATGACAAACAAGGCATATTAAAAATTGTAAGAGTGTGAGCAAAAATCAATCTAAATCAGGCCATAGTTTAAGCAGTTCCTTTATTTGAGAAAGCCTAGTTGGCTGTTTGTGATTGGTTGATCTTATTTAGATTTCTTAACCTTGAGGCATTTATAGCCTTAGGTTTTGTTTTGCTAGGCTAGGCTGGGAAGGCATTAAAACCACCTCGGTCTAATGGCTCCCTTAACTGATTTAGCACTTCCACTACAAAGACAAACCCTAGGGGCACCTGGGTGGCTCAGTCTGGTAGGCTACCAACTTTGGTTCAGGTTATGATTTCATAATTTGTGAGATCAAGGCCTACCTCAGGCTCTGTGCTGACAGTGCTGAGCCTGCTTGGCATTCTCTCTCTCTGCTCCTCCCCTGCTTACACACTTTCTTTATCTCAAAATAAGTAAATATGCCTTAAAAAAAAAAAAGATGAGTCTTAAATTTTATAAGTGAACAGTTTTAAGAAGTACATATTTTTGTATATTAGTAATTTATTTAATCAATGAGAAACATTGTGAGTTTCTAAAGTCAGATATTTCCTAAATAGACAAATTTCTAATTGAAGGCTCAAAGTCACTAATGACAAAGAAACAAAGAAACAAAAACCTTTGCATTCTCAGGATTTTGACTTTATAAAACTTTTTCGTCAGAATATTGTGTCTTCAACTTGATTTAGGAATCAGAATCAGATAATGCACACTCTGACACCAATATTTGTATCACACACTTCGCCCAGGTACTTCTTTGAGGCTCAGAGGCATCTTGCAAGCAATCAAGAACAGTTAAATTATTATTCTGATCCCATGCTACTTTTCTGTTACATTAAGATAATGCTATTTTCTTATTTATCCCAAGGTAATTTTTTCCTAAACAACTATACGAAATCTTAAAAATAAGGTGGAGAGACCAAAAGAGAGGAGAAAAGACTATTTATTCAGGTAGGGTCTGAAGGAATCCTCAGGGTTCAGGACTTGGGTTTCAACTTCAGATATTTTTTTTCATGCCTAGAGTTGATCACTGGCCATTTTATAAGACATAAATATGTAGTTTAAATTACTAAATATTAATTTTCAAAAGGGAATTTAATTTTCGGTGACTAGAATATATATGTTTAAGATTTTAGAGAACTACTTGCTATGTCAGTGTGCATAAGAAATTAGATTATTAGTAAAAAGGCTGTTATATGAACATGTATAGTACAGTGAGAATAAACTAGAACAGAGCTAATGCACATGGACATTGGAGTTAGAAGTTAGAGGTTTAAATTCCAGCTCTACCAGTTGCTAGATGTGAAAATAATTACTGTGTCTCAATTTTTTTATCTTACTGTAACTACAGTACCAAATTCACATGTTGTAAGGAACAAGTGGATATACATAACACAATTTGAGTAAATACACAATGTATATTAGATATTTTTTCTAATATCAGAGTAAAAAAAATAATAGTCTAAAAGCATATTTCACACAGGCACACAAAGTCTGATGGATTCTCTGATCACAGTGGAATTTACCAGTCTGGTAATAGCCAAATAACCATAGTTCACCAGATTCAGTATTCTTTTCCTCTGGGAAGCTTAGTTAAGTTTTCCCAGATTTGTGCCCTTTCTCACTATACCCAGTAGCAAAATTTTCATCATTCTGGGTTTCATTTAGCAATTCTATCAAGCTTCCTCCTGGTGTCTGTACCCTTGTCTTCATGAAAGGTTTCATATGTTGCCAAGTCCTCACTATATCTGTAAACCATCACTCAGAGTGAGATATTTGATTAATAGGTGATTTATGCTAGGTTCAGTTTAGCAATAGCTTTAAACAATCACCCAGAAACTAGTCTCTGAAAATACTTTGGTGTGTAAAGTCCCCATATGCTTACTAGAACTAGGATACTCTAGAGCTGTGCTCTCCAATAAGATAGTCACTAATTCCACATCCACTGAGCATTAGTTGTGTTGTGAGTATAAAATTCACACTTGATTTCAAAGATTTTAGCATGAGAAAACTATCTCATGTATACATTTTTATGTTAATTATATGTTGAAATGATACCATTATTGACATATTAGGTTAAATAAACTACATTTTTAAAATTAATTTCTTTTTATTTTTTTAACATGGCTATTAGAAAATTCACAATTACATATGGGGCTCATATTATACTTCTATTGGACAGGACTGTCCTAACAAGAGGAATAAGTTTTCACAAGAAAATCTGTTCCCACATAGCAGAACTTTCCTAAATCAAACATGTAATATGTATGACAGGATCCAGCAATTTCACTTTAAGGAATTATCCTGATATAATTAAATGCATATACAATGATGTTAATCACATCATTATTTTGCAAACAACCTAAAATATCCATCCAGTGGGAACTAGTTAACTAAATTAGGACACATCCCCACTGAGGAATGCCTTTCTACCCTTTAAAGCATAACATTTCTATTTCTTATAGTGGACATCCACTGCTTTCACTTCCTAGTTCTATTTATCTATTTTTCAGAAAAATTACCCCAATTTTCTTTGGGAAAAAAAGAAAAAAATTCTGTTCACATTGTTAGTATCACTGTCTGGGCTTGTCCTACCCTTTACATGTAGGTGACATGTAATCCCAGTTTGACTAATTTATGTTCTATCCTCTTGACCTCAATGTTTGGCCTAGGTGTGTGGTCACTTGATCCAAGCAGGTCCAATCAGAGTTAGTCTTGGTTCTTTCAAAGAACTAGACTTGAAGGTGAGAGGATCATAGATAAGCCTGTTGATAACTGCAGCTAAGTATCCCTGTCTTCATGACCAAACATATGAAGCTCATGTCCTCAGACAGTCAACACACTAAGGTAATTTCAGAGTGCTTTAGAGTAAATAAAATAGAATGGAATATATACAGCGTGGGGAGGGTACTACTTTATCTGTGATTGTCAGAGCAGGCTTTTTTTTAAAGAAGATGACATTTGAGTTGAGATCAAAAAAAAAAAAAAAAGAAAGAAAGGAAGCAGGTACATGAAGATCAGGAAAAATATGGACCTTTTAAGGCAGGAAGGGTCTAGACATGTGTGAGTATCAAAAGGACATCTACTGGAGTTAGGAAACCAGGGGGAAATGCTAAGAGAAGTTATAAAATCAGACTACATCCAGATCACATGTCTTACAGACCATGACAACACTTCAAGTTTATTCTATTGGCAGTGCAAAGTCACTGGAAAGATTTAAGCAGAGGAATGATGACTACAAATGTTAAAGGAAGCTTTTCTGTTTATCCCTTTTATGGTAAGTTTTCCACAGTTAAGTATCTTTTGCTTGCTATTAAAAAAAGTTATATTCATAATGATCACTCAGAATACATACGTTTATAAAATCTCTTAGCAAGTCATAATTCCCATCATTAATTTTTAAAACATGATGTTTATCTCAGCGACTGTTTAAGTGCAGTATTACAAAAGGCAGAGCTACATTGTTCCTTGAGTCTAGCTCTCATTCAACCTGAACAGAGTCCTGAAGACAGAGACTATAGAAACAAGAGGAGTTGGGAATATTCTCAAAAGGTCAATGAGTGTTCCAGGGGAGAAAAGATGAAGAAAACCATGCAAATTGGTAGAGTCCCTGAAGGTCTGTTACTGAAAGAAATCAAGCCAGCTCTAAAAGAAAAAATGGCAATGAGATAAATCTTTAAATGCCACTTCACATTTGGTATTGATTTATTTGCTCCTGGATTTAACTAACATGCCATTCCTGAGGTCACATCTGTAGGAAATCAAGAAAACACTTTTTCCCCTTAAGCAGATGTGTGAATGCCATTTGCCTTTACCAGTGGCTGAAAATAACTTTGTTTACCAAACCAATCCTTTGGGCTTAGGTAACATATTGAAATTAAGCCTATCCCAGGGCCAGCTTTGTGAAAACTTGTGTGAGTTTTGTCTAAATAAGTAACTGAGTCTCAGGGTTCTAATTCTGAACACTTTCTATGATCTCAGAAATGGCCTTTTTAAAAACCTTGTTCAGTAGTAGTAACCCCATCACTAGCCTCCAGACCACTTCCTACCCCATTCAAAACCTACCTCTAATCACTTTCAAGAGAAAAAGACTAAATAAAAGTGCTAAACATACCTTGGCTATATATATTTTAGTGAAATTTAAGTTTTTCTTTAACAAATGTTATTTGAATAATTATACATATACATTACTATGGTCTATGCAAAGTGCTAGTTATAAAGAGTACAATGATAAAACACCCTATGGTAGAAGCCCAAAGAGTCATGTCAGTACAGTGGGATAAATCATGATGGATATACTTATGATGTATTATAGGGGCATAGAAAGGGTATGTAGGTTGCTCCCTCGAAATGATAATGCCTGAACTGATCCTTGAAAGATTGATAAGATAAGCAGAGAAGAAAATATTGGAAGGTACTCCAAGGAGAGAAAAGAGAAAACATAAAGTGTGAGAGACTATACCACAATTCTGATTATGTAATTTCAGGTATCAGACAATAGACGGAAAGAGAAGGAAATACATTTGGACCTTTCTCAATGCCTGCAACCATGTGAAAATAGAATGCAGGTAATAAGCTAATTTTGAAAATATAAGACATGGGTAGAAACAAGTATAATCAAAAGTTTAGGGAAATTAATAATAAACTATCCAATAAAGTGGAACAATATTCACTCAATTTCAAATAGATCCCAACATTATTTTTATTATCTTTAGTTTAATGATTACCCAGTTAAAAATATACTACAATCTTTTCATTTCAGTGATATATATATATGTATGTATTTTATAGTTTATTATCAAGTTGGTTTCCATATAACACCCAGTGCTCTTCCCCACAAGTGCCCTCCTCCATGCCCATCACCCCCCTTCTCTTTCCCCCTCCCCCTTCAGCCCTCAGTTTGCTTTGAGTATTCAAGAGTCTCTCATGACTTGCCTCCCTCCATCTCCCTAACTCTTTTCCCCCCTTCCCCTCCCCATGGTCCTCTGTTAGGGTTTCTCCTGTTAGACCTATGAGTGAAAACATATGGTATGTCTTTCTTTGCCTGATTTATTTCACTTAGCATGACACACTAATATTTTGAAGCACCCTTATAAAAATCCATACTGAGAAAATAACAAACTTCTAGCTACCACATTTGAATCCATTATAGTATTGTTTCCAAACCACACTCACTCTGATTTGCTCAGAGCTAATGACTAAGCTTGCTTGAGATACTATAGCTGTGCCATTTCTACCAATATGTGATTCTTCTGCTCGGTAGTCTTTACTCTGTACCTCCTCTTTGCCAGACTTTCTCAGAACTACATTGAAGCTTGAGGTTTCTTTTTTTTTTTTCTTTTCAGCTTAAGAAATAAAAATTTGTTGAGAATTCCTGGGATGGTGGTGATAGCCTCCCAACATGGAGGGAGGAACCAACACTAGGAAATCACTCAGAAATCACACTGTCCCAACACCTCTGACCAACACAGGGAGGAGCAAAAATCATTCCCCACAAAACTGGCCAGGCTTTGTTTATCCAAGATGGGCTGGGAGGCCAGATGCAGAAGGGACCATCACATGATACTAGGGGGTGGGTTGGGGGTTGTGCTGGACCCCGAGCCGGCTCCTCAAAAACCAGGGGAGAAACATATCCACTTCTCTGGCTATGGAGTTCCTGGTCACCAGGCTCATTTCTTACCCTTGATGAGACTGTCACTGTCCCGGGTAAAACTTTCATCCTGTAGGTTCAGGACAAGGTTGTCAGCAGTGAGATAGATGTGATTCTGTGACGTGGCAATTGTCTTGGAGATGTTCTGGGCCACCTGGATCTTGTGCAGCTTGATATAGCCAGGGTTTTTGGAAGCCTGAGGTTTCTAATATGCAATCCTCTTCCTCCTCTCTCTCATTTCCCAGGACTCAGTCCTGTATTATGATCCAAAGAATTTGTCCATCTCTTCCTTCTTCACCTCCTTTTATCTTTACAGGAATTGCTCCCAATTAATTTCTTGAATGGTTAATTCTGTTTTGCCTCTATTTCTTATGGGACCCTAACTAAAATGAAATATTTATGCTTCCTAGTGATGGACTCTATTAACACTATTGATGAATGGGAAAGACAATATGTGACATAATTTACATCATGAGCTAATAGGGTAATATTACAAGAAGAAAAAAGGCATCTGTTCACAAAATGATATAGTGAAAAGGACGTATTATACAGTAACAGTTCTTGTCAATAATTTTTCTCTTCTATGCTGTACTACTGTTCATTACTTCGTGCTTAGCATTTCCTCTGTTCTTGGCTTCCATAACACGTCTTATCGTTTTCTACTTCTTTGGGATCCTTTTGTGCTATATGCCCCTTAAACATTATTATTTCCCATGTATATTTATTGACCTACTTAACTTAATGTATATTTATTGACTCTACATAACTACATCCTCTTCTTGTACTTCTACTAAGTATATAATGTGTTTATGAGCATACATTTACTAGAACTAGGATACTCTAGAGCTGTGCTCTCCAATAAGATAGTCGCTAATTCCACATCCACTGAGCATTAGTTGTGTTGTGAGTATAAAATTCACACTTGATTTCAAAGATTTTAGCATGAGAAAAAAAAAATCTCAAGAATAAATTTTTATGTTAATTACATGTTGAAATGATACCATTGTTGACATATTAGGTTAAATAAACTATGTTTTTAAAATTAATTTCATTTCTTTTTATTTTTTTAACATGGCTATTAGAAAATTTACCATTACATATGTGGCTCATACTATACTTCTATTGGACAGGACTATCTTAACAAGGAACAATTCTTTTAATGTACTGTTGAATTTGATTTGCTAGTCCTTAACCTAGACAGATCAGGTTTGCAATATATCTGTCCACAGAAACATGGTAGGCCAGAATAGAGTGACAGGAAATATTCAACGTGCTGAATAAGAAAAATATGTAGCCAAGAATCCTTTATTCAGCAAGATCTTCATTCAGAATAAAAGGAGAGATAAAGTGTATCCTTGACAAGCAAAACTAAAGCAGTCATGACTATTAAACCAGCCCTGTGAGAAATTTTATGGGGTAATGTTTGAGTGGAGGAAAAAAAAAAAAGAAACAAAGATTAGAAAAGACCAGAGACTATCATCAGAAACACCTATTCTATAGGCAAAACATTGGAACTAAATTCATATCTTTTAATAATCACTCTGAATATAAATGAACGAAATGCTCGATCAAAAGAATAGGGGTATCAGAATAGATTTTACAAAGAGCAAGATCCACCTATATGCTGCCTACAAGAGACTAATTTTAGACCTACAGACACCTACATATTGAAAGTGAGGGAGCGGAGAATCATCTATCATGCTACTAGAGTTCAAAAGAAAATAGCCATACTTATATCAGACAAACTAGGTTTTTTTAAAAAAAGATGGTAGGGGCACCTGGGTAGCTCAGTCAGTTAAGCATCCAACTTTGGCTCAAGTCATGATCTAGCAGTTCATGGGTTCATGGCCCATATCATGTTCTGTGCTGACAGCTCAGAGCCTGGAGCCTATTTCAAATTCTGTGTCTCCCTCTCTCTCTGCCCCTCCCTTGCTCACACTCTGTCTCTCTGTCTCAAAAATAAATAAATATTAAAAACTTAAAAAAACAAAAACAAAAAAATTAAAACAAAAACTGTAACAAGAGATGAAGAAGGGAATTATATCATAATTAAGGAGTGCGACCATCAAGAACAAACAATTGTAAATATTTATGCTCCCAACTTAAAAGCACCCAAATATACAAATTAATCACAAACATAAACAAACTCATTGATAATAAGACAATAATAGTAGGGGATTTTAACACACCACTTACAGCAATGGACAGATCACCTAAGCAGAAAATCAACAAGGAAACAGTGGCTTTGAATGACACACTGGACTGGATGGACTTAATAGATATATTCAGAACATTTTATCCTAAAGCAGCAGAATACACATTCTTCTGAAGTGCACATGGAATATTCTCCAGAATAGATTGCATACTGAGTCAGAAATCAGGCCTCAACCAGTACAAAACTTTGAGACCATATCATGCTTATTTTCCAATCATGACACTATAAAAATTGAAGTTAGTTCACCACAAGAAAAGAATTTGAAAACCCCCAAACACATGGAAGTTAAAGAAAATCCTACTAAAGAATGAATGGGTTTACAACAAATTAAAGAAGAAATTTAAAAAATGCATGGAAGAAATTGAAAATGAAAACACAACAGTCCAAAACTATTGGGATGCAGCAAAGACAGTACTAAAAGGAAAGTATATTGCAATTCAGACTTATTTCACGAAGCAAGAAAGGTCTCAAATATACAACTTAACTTTAGGTCTAAAGGAGCTAGATATGGAATAGCAAATAAAGCCTAAAGCCAGCAGAAGAATGGAAATAATAAAGATTAAAGCAAAAATAAATGATATAGAAACAAACAAACAACAACAACAACAAATAAACAGTAGGACAAATTAACAAAATAAGAGCTGGCTCTTTGGGAAAAAAACGTTAATGTTTATTTTTGAGAGAGAGAGAGAGGCAGACTGCAAGTGGGGGAGAGAGGGATAGACAGAATCAGAAGCAGTCTTCAGGCTCTGAGCTGTCAGCACAGAGCCTGATGTGGTGCTCAAACAAACAGACCATGAGATCATGAGCTGAGCTGAAGTTGGATGCTTAGCTGACTGAGCCACCCAGGTACCCCAAGATCTGGGTCTTTGAAATAATGATCAAAATTGATAACCACCTAACCAGACTTTTCAAAAAGAAAAGAGAAAGGACCTAAAAAGATAAAATAATGAATAAAAGAAGAGGGATCCCAACCAACACCACACAAATACAAACTTCTAAGAGTACTCTATGAAAAATTACATGCCTCCAAACTGGGCAATCTAGAAGATACTGACAAATTCCTAGAAACTCACAAACTACCAAAACTGAAACAGTTAAGATACAGAAAATTTGAACAGACCCATAACTAGCATAAAAATTAAATCAGCAATTGAAAATCTCCTGACAAACAAGAATCCTGGGTCAGATGGCCTCCCAGGAAAATTATACCAGACATTTAAAGAAGAGTTAATACCTATTCTTCTCAAACTGTTCCAAAAAATAGAAATGGAAGAAAAACCTCCGAACTCATTCTATGAAGTCGACATTACCTCGATTCTAAAAGCAGACAACGGCTACACTAAAAATGAAGATTACTGGCCAATATCCCTGATGAATATGGATGCAAAATTTCTCAAGAACGCCACTTTAAATATAATGCTAAAATGGAAATAAAAAACAGAAAAAGGAAAACAAATCTCTCATTAAAAACCTAACCAAAGGATGCCTGGGTGGCTCCACTGCTTAAGTGTCAAACTCTTGATTTTAGCTCAGGTCACAATTTCATGGTTCATGGGATCAAGCCCTACATCAGGCTCTGTGCTGACAGCATTCTCTCTTTGGGTTTCTCTCTCTCTCTCTCCATCTCTCTCTGACTCCCCACCCCCACCATGGTTTTGTGCTCTCTCTGTCTCAAAAATAAATATTTAAAAAAATAAAAATAATGAATCTAAAGAAAGCTGGTAGAACTATGGTAATGTCAAACAAATTTTATCTCAGCAGATGTAAGGATTACCAAAATAAAGGTATCACATAATTATAAAAGCATTAATTCACCAAGATGTAACTTCAAATGTATATGTACCTCTAAACAGAGATTCAAAATAAATGAAGCAAAATTTATGGAACTGAAAGGATATATAGGCCAATTAACAATTATAGTGAGACTTCAACATTTCCCTTCACTGATTAATAAAACAGGTAGAAACTTAGCATGGATATAGTTGACATGAAAAACACTAACAACCAACTAGATCTTATTGATTTTACAGAACTTTTTACATAATGATGGTAGAATCCACATTCCCTTAATATGCACACAGGACAATCATCAAGATATGCTATATCCTGTGTCATAAAAGATCTTAATGATTTTTAAAAAACTGAAGTCATATAAAGTTTGTTTTTTGACCATATGGAATCAAACTACTCATTAATCACAGAAAGATGTGAACAAAATCCTCAAAGACTTGGGAATTACAGTAAGGCCAAGAGGAATTTACAAGAGAAATAAGAACATATTTTGAGTTGAAGAAAAATGAGAATATAACATATCAAAATTTATAGGATACAAATAATTCTTAGAGGGAAATGTATAATTTTAACTGTTAGTAATATAAAAGATGAAAGATTTAATATCAATAGTTGCCTTTGTCATCTTAAGAAACCATAAAAGTAAAATCTATAACAAGAAAAAGTAAGAAGTAATAAGGAAAAGAAAACAAATTAATGAAATGAAAATCAGGAAAAAAGAGAAATTTAGTGAAACCCAATCTGCTTGTGATGGTTAATTTTGTGTCAATTTCACTGGGCCATGTTGCCCAGCTATTTGGTCAGACATTATTCTGAATGTTTCTGTGAAAATGCTTTGGATGAGATTTACATTTAAATTGGTGAACTTGTGGTTGGGCTTCATCTAATCAGTCAAAAGCCTGAATAGAACAAAAAACTGACCTCTTCTGACCAAGAAAAAATTCTCTGACAGGCTACTTTTAGACTTAATCTGCAACATTGGCTTCTGGTTTTCCAGTAGATTAGCCTTGGACTTTGTCAAACTGCAACTCTTTCCTGAGTTAACCGCCATATCAACAGAATATGGATTGTTGAATCATAACATCTCTGGTTTGGAATAATACCCATATGCTAATTAGTCCAGTCATCTCTGATACATAAAAACTATTCTATTTTATTTTATTTTATTTTATTTTACTTTACTTTACTTTTATTTTATTATATTTTATTTATTTTTAGAGAGAGAGGGTAAGCACAGGAGATGGGCAGAGGGAGAGAAAGAATCTTAAGCAGGCTCCATACTCAGTGCAAAGCCTATTGACCCTGGAATCCATCCCATGACCCTAGAATCATGACCTGAGCTGAAATCAAGAGTAGGGCACTCAACAGACTGAACTACCCTGGTGCCCTCATAAAAACTTTACATAGCATCTCCCCTCCTAGGTTATCAAACTTCCACTTAAGCATTTTCTATAAAGTATAAGTTTTATATACTGGAAGCAATCCAAACTTTAGAAACTGACAGACCTATTTGATTTATGGCTTTGTCAATAAGTAGTGATGTACTCATGAGTGTATCACTTATTTCATTAGATCTCAACTTCCTCATCTTTGAAATGGGAATACTTTACAGAGATTTTGTAAAAATTAGAAATTATGTATATAAAGTACTTGGCATACTGAAGAAACTCAATAAATTTTGTATATTAATATGAAGTTCACATTGGTGGTATAAGAATAAGGTCAGATGTCTTTAAATACATTTTCTTTACTACATGTTAAATGTATATTCTGGCTTTTTTTTTCACATACACTGATACCTAGAACAATTCCCAACACATAATATGTACCTAATAATTTTGTTATTATCTGAATGAAAAGTAGCTTATGTTAATCTTCTCAACTTTTGGGTCTCATTATTCCTTTATACTATAAAAAATTATTGAGGACCCTAAAGCACTTTTATTTTGGTCATATCTATCTACATTTACTACATTGGAGGTTAATAGTAAATATTAATTCAATTAAAAATAATAAAGGGGCACCTGGGTGGTTCAGTCATTTAAGCATCTGACCTCAACTCAGGCCATGATCTCATGGTTTGTGAGTTTGAGCCCTGCTTTGGGCTCTCTGCTGACAGCACAGAGCCTGCTTCAGAAACTCTGTCTCCCCCTCTCTCTATTCCTCCTGTACATGCATATTTTCTCTCTCAAAAATAAATAAAGATTAAAAAAATAATAAAAATTAACCAATACTTATTCACATCAATAATAAATATTCCAAAATAAAAGAAGAAGATAGTGAAAAGAATGATATTATATAAAGTTTCTGCAAAATTCTTTGACTTATAAAAGTTTACTAGTTTAATAAAAGTTAGATTCTCACATCGGCTTTGGCATCCAATCAATTACAATATGTGGTTTTAGTTGAAGCAGATGAAAAAAATCCAGCTTAACAAAGGCCTGAGTTTGAAGTAGGAATATTTGAATAGCATTTTTAGATAATGATAAATATTCTTATTTTTTACTACACCAAAATACAACAAGTTGTAGTTTTTTTCAGTTACTTACAATGTGAAATCTGAAACCGTGTCAGTGAATTCTGTTCCTTTAAATTCCATTAGCCTATCTGTAGTCTGAATCAATCTTTTACTCATATATAATTTTGCAACACTAGGCATGGATCATTCAAGAAATATCAGATCCATGATTTATGTAGATCTTCTATATGTAAACATACTTCATGACTTAACACCATCAATAGATCACATTTCTTAACATCACTGAGATCAGCAGTAATGTATTTTTAAGTATTGTAAAGCTATCAACTCACACTGGTAAATACAAGTTTGCCAAAGTTATGTTTTTTACTAGAAAGCTCAAATTTTTATCATTGGCAACAAATACTGGAAGTTATTTTCCTTAAAGTGACAGGCTCACACTGTTCATTTTTGAGATAATGCCTGCCAAATACCTAAGTCTGAATAACCATAATTGGTCTGTCATTCCATTAAAAAAAAAAAGGCAGTTAGCTCATTACTCAAACAAGTACACGAGGACCTTTCCTTAAGGCAACCATTGTACTTCAGAATACAGAATTGCTTTACATGTACTTCCTATTTTGTCATATAGAATATTAAACTAAATACTCAAGGGTCAATATTTAATAAAGTTGGTAAGTTTTTACTATGTCATTAAACACACTGTGAAATTGGCATTTTTAAAAACTGTTAAGTGTATAATGGTGAAAAATTACTGAGAGAGCTTATTGCCACTGCCCTGAGTGATTTTATCTTCCATAACCAATGTAATGAACTAATAAAACATTATTTTGAAATTCTAAAACTAGCCTTTTGAATTCTGATAAAATGCTACAGTTTACCTGGAATTTCAACTTACTGATATTTTAGATGATCATAGGGCTAGTGAGGTTATGGAATGTATGACTATAGATAGCCAGTGATAACAGAGTAAAATCACTGAGAATGAACTGAGTTAATCACTGAAAAAGTATATATTTATATCCTAAATCTACTATATTAGAAAATCCAAAATACATAAGTACACATCCCATTAGCTATCAAAGTAAGAATGTCACCACACTTCAGGCAGCCTATGGAAAATTCCACCATATGCTTACAAGACAATAAGTGTGGGGGGGTGGGGGGAAAGCAAATAACATTTTAGAAAACTGAAGTTAAACTCTTCCTTAAAGGGTCTCAGGAACGTCCAGAAACACACAGATCAAACTTTGAGAACTGCTGGCTAATATCCTTTCTGGAAAATTCTGTGGGTTAGAAAATGCTGTCTTATGATGCTAAAATGAGTTTCCTGGTCCTAGTTTTTCCCTTTTTCCATGATTAGAAATCCAGACCTCTTCAAAACCACATTTAAACTGAAAGATTCTTTTTAGTCTACCAAAAAGAACTCTACATTCCAACATTCATTCAATGCAAAAGCTAGCTGAGGTGAAGTCACCAGAGGCCAACAACAGAGGCCAGGAGTAAAGCACCACACAGCCTTCAACCACAATAGTTTCCAAATCATTTGATCAAGCCACCTCTTAGGGTCCCTTCATCTATCATTTTATGGCTCTCTGTGTTCCTTTTTTGAGATTCCGTTTTTGTGAAATGTTACTGGGTGTTCTGTCCTCAATTTCCTGGTCACACAAGTGAAGGAAGTGTTCCATCTGATATGAAGCCACATGTCAGCACCTATTCTCTGGGTTGATTTGTTCATTATTTCCAATCCTCTTTTCCAATGCTTCAGGATCTTTTTCTGTCAACAGCAACAACACATCTGTATTCTTTAGGCATGCTATTCTTTTTTATGGATGTCAAATTTCAGGGTCTGATGTGTGCCCTTGAGACTCAGCCTATCATTTAAGGGGTGCTCGGCCTATCACTTAAGAATGTTCGATTTTTTGGTTAGCTGAACTTGTGGTTAAGTCTTGCTGAAATATAAAATTTGACTTTTTCTATGTAGCTCGATTTTCTACTTGAAAAAGGGAGGTAAATTTTTACCACACTGGAAGATAATTATGCTCCTTCTCTGCAAAAGGGCATCTTGGTTTAGGCCCAAACACTCAAACATCAGTCTAATCCAGTGCAATCCAATTCAGCGTAGCAATCACATATTGAGGCCCCCACCAGCTAGGTACTATATATACATGGGCTGGGATCTTTGAGAAATAAGTACAAATGATAAAATTTGGAAACACTGGTAACATAGAAAGATTAAAGCTCTTGGTGATTTTAGACTTCTGTGGCACATTATTAAGCATAATCCAACTAATTGTTGTTGTTGTTGTTGTTGTTTTAATTGTACCCGTGTGTGGCAGTTTATATTGGACTAAGGAGATGATTATTTAAAGTTATGCAGATATTTTTAAACTCAAATAGCCTGAATATGTAGAATTATATATAGGACTTTAATCTCATTAAGTCACTAACATTTGTTACATTGTTCAGGTAAATATTATTTATATACAGGGAAGGATGCAGGTGCAGCTCTTAGCAAATGACAGCTGTAGAGGACTTAGTGTACTGGTCAATTGGAGCTGAGCTTGAACTCCATAGTACTACTTAGCTTGGCAGTTTAGGCAAAGCCAGAATAGAAATGAAACCATAAAATAAGTATGAGAAAACATGCCTGAGGACATCAGACAAGACAAAATTGAGAAACATTCTAAAAAAACATTGGGCCTCCATTCTTAAAAAATGTCCATGTTATAAAACAAAAGAAGCCCAAACATATTTACAGATTAAAGGAGATTTAAGACTGACAACTTAATATAGTGCTTCATCTTGGAATGTATCTTATACTGGTAAAAAGTATTTCCATAAAGGTTAATGTTGGCATAATTACAAAAATTTGAGTATGGAGCATATATTAGATAATAGTATAGGATGCTAAATTAGTATAGCCATTGTGTAAGACAGTATGGAGATTTCTCAAAAAATTAAAAGTATAACTACCCTGAGACCCAGAAATCACACTACAGTGTATTTAAAAAAAAACAAACAAAAACCAGTATCAAAGGGATACATGCACACCTATGTTTATTGTAGCATTATTTACAGTAGTCAGACTATGGAAGCAGCCAAAGTACCCATCAATAGATGAATGGATAAAGAAGATGTGGTATATCAAAAGACTATTATTCAGTCATTAAAAGAATAAAATCTTGACATTTGCAACAACATGGATGGACCTTGATGGTATGCACTAAGTGAAATAAGTCAGAGAAATGCAAATATCATATGATTTCCTTCATATGTAGAATCTAAAAAAGAAAACAAATGAGCAAAGGAAAAAAATGATAGAGACAGAGAGACAGACAGACAAGCCAAGAAACAGACTCTTAACTATAGAAGCAAACTGATAGTTACCAGAGGGAGGTGGGTGGGGAAAGGGGTAAACTAAGGATTGCACTTGTCTTGATGAGCAATGAGTAATGTATGGAACTGGTGGATCACTATATAGTACATGTGAAACTAACTTAGCACTATTTGTTAGCTACACTGGAATTATAATTTAAAAAATAATAAAAACATAAATAAAAATCCAATTAAAAACGAGCAGAGGACCTGAATAGACATTTTTCCAAAGAAAGACACACAGATGGCTAACGGACACATGAAAATATGCTCAATATCACTAATTATCAGGAAAATACAAACCAAACAATAAGATATCACCTTACACCTGTCAAAATGGCTAAAAGCAAAAGAAATAAGAAGTAACAAGCGTTGGAAAGAATATGGAGAAAAAGGAACCCTCATACACTGTTAGTGGGAATGTAAATTGGTGGTCACTTTGGGGAATAGCATGGGAGTTCCTCCAAAAATTAAAAATAGAATCTCATATGATCCAATAACTCCACTACTAGGCATTTACCTAAAAAAACAACAACAAAAACAAAAACAAAAAAAAACACTAATTTTTAAAGATATATGCACTATGTTTATTGCACCATTATTTACAAATCTCAACCTAAGTGTCCATCGATAGATGAATGAATAAGAAGGGGCAATATCTAGATAGACAGATAGATAGATAGATAGATAGATAGATAGATAGATAGATAGATAGATAGATAGATAGAATGAAATATTATGTAGCCATAATAAAAGAGATTATGCCTTTTGCAACAACATGGATGATCTCAGAGGATATTGTGCTAAGTGAAATAAGTTACACGAAGAAAGACAAATACCATAAGATTTCATTCATATGTGGAATCTAAATAATAATGATGATAATGATGGTGATGATGATAACTAATAATAATAATAAACAAGAAGCAAAATTAGACCTAAAAATACGGAGAACAAACTAATGCTTATCAGAGGTGAGAGGTGTGGGGGTATGGGCAAAATGGGTGAAAGGGAGTAGGATATACAAGCTTCCAGTTGTGGAATGTATAACCCAGAGGAATAAAAGGCACAGCAAAAGGAATACTGTCAATGATATTATAATTGCATTATAAGGTGACAAATTGTAGTTACACTTGTGGTAAGCATAGTATAACATATAAACTAGTGCAGTCACTATGTTGAACACATGAAATTAATATAGTATTGTGTGTCAGCTCTACTCAAATTATATATATCTATGTATAACTGAAAACATGAAATATGAGGATCTAGAGAGCCCAGGAAACTCATTTTGGGAAAAATTACAGGAAACTATATTATACTATGACTCAAAAATTCTATTCCTAAGTATTTATCCAAGATAAATGAATATATGTATCAACAAAATCACTTGTGTAAGAATGCTCATAGCAGGTTCATTTATAATAGACAAAGTTGTAAACAATCCACACATCTATCTACAAGACAATAAATAAACTTATAGTTATACAATGATGCAATAGCCACCATTTAACAATATCAACTACTGAGTGTCTGGGTGGCTCAGTCAGTTAAGCATCCAAGTTCAGTTCAGATCATGATCTCACGGTTCTTGGGTTCAAGCCCTGCATCAGGCTCTGGGCTGACAGCTCAATGCCTGGAGCCTGCTTGGGATTCTGTGTCTTCCTCTCTCTCTGCCCCTCCCCCACTAGTGTGCACTCTCTCTCTCTCTCCTCTCAAAAATAAGTAAATGTTAAGAAAAATCTCTAAAAATTTTTTAATTAAAAAATAATAGCAACTATTTAAAATATGCAATAATGGGGACGCTTGGATGTCTCAGTAGGTTGGGCATCTGGCTTCAGCTCAGGTCATGATCTCATGGTTCATGGGTTCGAACCCCATCTCGGGCTCTGTGCTGACAGCTAGCTCAGAACCTGGAGCCTGCTTCAGATTCTGTGTCTCCCTCTCTCTCTGACCCTCCTCTGCTCACACTGTCTCTCTCTGTCTCTCAAAAATAAATTTTAAAAATTAAAATAAATAATAAAATATGCAATAATGTAGCTGAATCTCCAAGACTTTTCAGAGAAAAAAGAGTCATATACAGAAGAATATATCCTGTTCTATTCTTTTTATGTGAAGGTATAGAACAGGCAAAACTAAGTTATGGTGAAATAAATCAGAATATTGGTTGCTTTAGGAGAGGGAAGAATATAATTTGACTGGGATAGAATACAAAGGATTTTTTGGGGGGTGATGATAACATCCGTATCCTGATAGGGGTATAGGTTATCAGGACGGTTGCATTTGTCCAAACTCATTTAATAGTAACACCGAATATCTGTGTATTTAAGTATATGCCAATCATATTTCAATAAACATTTTTTAAAGAATTCACTTCTACAAGATATATGATGCCTTCTGAACAAAATTTATATATATATACTATGTCACTCTTGTCAGGTGGGTTTGTAGCTAATTGAATTCAAAAAGTATTGAATAAGTAATTGGGGTCCAGCTAAAGAAAGGATTGTAATGATTTGCCCAATAGTCCTGTTTTAATTATGTTTCCTCCATATTTTAACAGTGTTTTGAATTAATACATAGAATACTACCCACAGCTGAGAAATTTGGCTTGCATGTTGGGTGGCACAATTGAGACAGAAAAGATTATTATGTAACTGAAATAGACATTAATGATGTTTTAGAGAGATTAAACCTTGAATTTATAGGGAAAAGAAATAATCACCCTAGTAAAGATTGGTAGGATTGTGACTTCATGCTATGCATTTGGTAAAAACTATTTAATTAGCTATGTATTACAAAGAAACAAATTCTATACATGGAATGATTAAATATTTGATCTATGAGACAAAAAAAAAAAAAAAGAAAGGAAAGGAAAGGACTACTTTACCATAAAATAAGATCTTGTTAGAAATGTTTGAAGATATTATGAAAGAGTTTTGTACATTGAATGAGAGACTGGACAAAGTAATATTTGGGTTCCTTCAAACAGTTTTTTTTACTCTTCCATGATTCTAAAAACCTGGTTTGATTACTAATGAGTAGAATTTGTGAATAATATATTCCAAATCAGTGAAGTAGTCATACCTTTCCCTTTAAGAGTATAATCTATGACAACAACACTGATTTGGAATCCACCAGAAGATATTAACAAAATGGAAAGAATTAATCTATCAGTATATTTTATTATTTATTTTAACAAATATACATGAAAATATGGTATTTGTGAGACAGACAGTGGAGAAAAGGTAACATGGCCCATAAATTTTGCATGTTCGAGCAGGGAGAAGGCAGAAACAGTAGAGAGGAAGTTTCCTTCCATCTCTGAAAAAGCCTGAGGATAAAGCAGATGACTTATCTATCTGCCAGATATCATTTGATGATAATGTCACACCCACCTTTCAAAGTTATCCCTTTTTCTATAGTGGCTACCGGCCTAGAAACCACATTTCTTGGATAATCTTGAGAAATTTATTAGATATGTAGAAGGTGCAAGAAATGGAGAATCTATTTTTTTCAGTAACAGCAATGGACAGACACATAGATTTGAGAGATGGCAGATGTGGAATTTTGCTAGCAGGTTTCAACTGTCCTTAAAATACCCCACTTAGACTTTGCAGTGAGTTGAGATTATTACAACACCTCTGAACTTCTTTTCTGAATTTCCTGAGAAAACAGCAATGATTCTAATGCAATCATTCCTCCAGAGCTTCCAAAAGTTGTATAAGCCTTATTTCTCCTGTATTAAATCTTTCTTACTTGAAATACTTAGTGTAGTTCCTGTTTTAATGGCAAACCCTGACTGATTAACCCTAAGACCAATATTATGAGCTGCAGAGTGCTTGATAATTTAGGAATTTTATTTATTTATTTAAGCATCTATTATAGGCCAAGCACTATGCTATAATGTGTAATTGTATACTCAGAGATAATTTGATCCTTGCCCTCATGATGTTTACATTTAGTAGGGGAAAGGGGGCAATTAAAACTGATTTTAAGAGCATCTCAGGTAATTCTAAAGTACAATTTTAAGAACCACAATAGAAATGTTTATCTTTCCACCAAATCTGCTTTTCATCCCCAATTACTCATTGCAATACTCATTACAATAATTTATCCAGGCACTCAAGTCATAAAACTAAGAAACATTCTGAATTCTTATTTCATGTCTTATTCAAATCATATAAAGGACAGGTTTTGTTTCCTAAATAGGACCTGTAAATGCTTCTTCCTCTCCATCCCATTGCACTTGAATTATGTTGATTAAAAAAAAATCAAGAGATTTGGAACCACATGAACTCTAATTTAAATCCTGGTCATGCCATTTGTTGACTATGAGAAATAAAAAATATTATATAATTTCTGTAGGGTATAAAAACAGCAGTGCATAATAGGGCTTTTTAAACAATTAAAGATAGTGTTCACAAAGCATGTAGTCCAGTGTCTGCCTGATTAGTAGGTGCCTCTTCCTCTACTCATGTCCCACCCATTTATTTCATTTGTAATTGCAAGTTGTGTGGACCACTTCAACAGAAGTAACATCCTTACTGACTTCTCAATCTATTGTCTTCTTATACCTAAGTCTCTATCCTTAATGATTCCAGAGTGACCACTGCAAAATACAAATTTAATTATATTCCTCTCCTGCTTAGTGGTTTTCAATGTTTCCTTAAAATTTATAGGATGGAGTTCAATCTATTTAAAATATTCAAAACTTTACTTTTTATCACCTGACACCTAGATACTTTTCAAGTCTTCTGTGTCCTTCCTTGTATATATCACTGTCTCACTCAAACCAAAATCTTACTTTAAATAAAGGAGAAACTAATATGTGTAACAGAAATCTCAGTAAATGTGTATTAAATTCTAGCTTCTTTACTTGTGTCATACTTTGGGCAAAATCACTTGGATAATCTGTGTTTCACTTTTCTCAGCTATATAAGGAACACAGTAACATTCATTTCAGTTATTCTGAAGATTAAATTAAGTTGAACGAACAATACTGAAGTTCTCTTTAGACTGCGAGATTCCATGGAAATGCAAGATTAATACTATTTGGTGGTCTTATTATGTTGTGACAATGATTTTTATTTATCAATGTGCAGCAATGTTCCAGGGGTTGAACACATGATTTTCATCCCAAGTAAGAAACTGTGATCCATTTGCTCAGTGGCCACAATTTGAAGAGTGGGAAAGATTTAAAAGGGACATTTGAATATTACAAAATATGTTGAGTTCAGAAGAAAATTTAATACCCTGTTGTATTTGTTTGCTTATTGTTCAACAACAGACATATTTGTCTTAATATATTCAGTAAGTACTGAATATGAACACCAAAGCCAGGTGAGCCTTTCTGGCTAAAATCTCCTTTAAAAACTTTCTGCTTTGGTGGATCATATCTATGAAACATAAATATCTAAAACCTGGTTTGGAATCTGTGATTTACCTTTGCGAAAGAAGCTCAAACTTTAGTTTGATAAGTGTTCAAAAGATCAGGCTTAATAACAGTTCATCAGTGATACAGAGAAATCATTTTGAATCTCAATCAAAGGGTTTTGCTAAGTCTTTTAGAGGAGCAAGAGTTTCAGAGATAGACTTGATAAGCTAACAAAGTTAAATCTTTGAGAGGATTTAGAAAGGGATTTAGTGAGTCAATCCCATCTCTTTTGTGCTCTACCTGTGGTTGTCAAGGTAACAAGAAATTGGGGATTCCCAGATTTTTTCCCCTAACCTAGCATCAGAAATGTTACTAGACAATTTACTGTCTTCCAGTGTGTCCACAAAGGATTCTAGATGCTACTCTCAAGAGAAAACACAAAAACAAACAAACAAAAAGAAACAAAAGTAAACTTCTATTATGTTTTCCCACAAACATGTGCTTTTTAAATAAATCACCTGCTGCTTTCCCATTTAAAAATCTCTATTTATCTCTAAATTATACCAGGGATTTTATATGTGGTTTGCTTTATCACTGTCCATTGTTTGTGACATGTAAATGTTGAAATATACTCTAGTTTCTTCAGAGAAGAAAAAATACCGCCACAGAGAATGAACAAATGGGTCAACATAACATAATGCCCTAAGATAAGACATTTATTTGTTCACTTATTCATTCAATATTTAATGAGACACCCTTGTGCCAAGCCTTAGTAGAGACTCTGGAAACAAATACACAAACAAGAATAAATTATAAACATAAAACATGATCTTGGCCTCATGAACTTCAGTGAAGTAGATCAACATTTAAAGACATTTGTTAGAAGCTGCTATTTTAAAAAATCCTCCTACTCTTTACTTTTTTTTCATGTTATAACTACCAATGCCCGTTCCATTTGAAAAGCACCTCTAGCTCTGAAAGAGGTGGGTTCCAGGAGAGAAAGAGGGTAAAGTTATTTGCTATAAAGAGTGACTAGGCTGGGGTGCCTGGATGGCTCAGTTGTTTAAGCATCCAACTCTTGATTTCAGCTCAAGTCATAATCTCCTGGTCATGATCTCAATGGTTGTGAGCTGGAACCCTGCTTTGGGCTGGACATGGAGCCTGCTTGGGATTCTCTCTCTGCCCCTTCATGCCCACCCATGCTTTCTTTCTCTCTCTCAAAATAAACAAACATTTTAAAAAAGTGATTTTAGGCTATAAGGGAAAAGTGTAGCATTAATCTTGGTATTGCTGAGGGGGTTGTTTCAAGCTCACCCAGAAATAAATAATGCCAAGAAATTGGTAGAGGAGACATTATCAAAAACAATAAAAATATATTAGTCTATATTGTGCCTTTTTTGCATCCCTTCAGAACCTAAAAAGGTAGTAATCAATATGGACAAGAACCAAGTAACTAAATCTCAATGTTGATACTAAATTCATAATAGCTATGATTTTTAAAGTACATACTGTGAATCTAGCATCTATATCTAAATGTATTAGACAGAATGGTCTATAACAAGGAGGAAAATAGCTATGTTTATTAAACAACCATATGGACATTTCAATAGATGCCTCCCCCCCCAAAAAAAACAGTTGAAAAAATCCAACAACCATTTATAATACAAATTGTCAGCAAAGTAGGAATTAAAGGGAACTCTTCAATGTGATAACAGCATCATGTTAACAATTTACTGTATCTATTTCTTTTTGTGTGAGTCTTGGTAGTTTGTCCTCCAAAGAATTTGTCCATTTCATCTACATTATAAAATGTGTTGACATAAAGTTATTCAAAATATTTTCATATTATCATCTAAATGTCTTTAAGATCTAGGTAATGCCACCTCTTTTATTTGATATTTGTAATTTGGATCTCCCCTCCGTCTGTCTCTCTCTTTCTCTACTAAGTATTCATAAAAGAGACTCAAGAGCTCAATTACTACAACCAATGGCTACCACTAAGATACTTTGGACTCCTAGCGTCCAAAGACCAGTAAGCAATAAGACTTAATTGGCAGGGAACCTGATCAGTTGGAGGAAATAATGTCATTATTTTTCTTCTTTTTTATAATAATTTTAGAATTACAGAAAAGTTTCAAAAATAGAACAGGCAATTCCCATGTTATCATTCACCCATCTTTCCTAAGGTTAACCATATAATCATGGTAATATAACTATCATGTTCTGTTTTTAATCCACAGAAACTACTGACACCAAATGTGTGAATTTTCCACATTAAGCAATTCTCCAGTTCTCTGAAGATATCACTTGGGTGCTCTATAATACACACACACACACACACACACACACACACACACACACACATATACACATATATACACACACATACACACACACACATATATACACACATATATATACATACATATATATATATATATAATATATATAATTCAATTCTGACACAACCTGGGGTTAACATGACCCCACAGTTTAAGCACTCAGTCCAAAGATTGCCACTGACTTCAAATTCCAATCACAAGTAATTAGTTCCCAGGTTATTTACACTTCTATCTGACTCGACAAAATGGGCTTCCCATGACTCCTCTTCAGGTTTGATAATTTTCTGTAATGGCTCATAAAAATCAGGAAAATGCTTTGCTTATTATTACTTGTTTATTATAAAGGAAATTATAAAGCATACTAATAAATACCCAGATGAGAAAGTACATTGGTGAAGTCCAGAGCATTGTAAGAGCAGGAATTTCTATCTTGTGGCGTATGGGATGCACCACTCTCTCAGTGCGAGGATGCAGTTCACCAACCCAGAAACTCTTCAAATCCTATTGTTTTTCATGGAAGTTCCGTTATGTAGGTGTGACTGTTTAAATCACTGGCCATTGGTGAATGATTCAATCTCCAGCACCTCTTCCCTCCCTTGAAGTCAGGGTTAGAGCTGAAAATTTCAACCGTCTAATCACATGGTTGGTTCCTGAAGCAACCAGTCCCCATCCTGATGCTTTTCAGGCATCCACTAAGAAATACCTAATTAGCATGAATAGGGTATGGTTGGAAGGGGTTGAATATATATAATGTATAATATATATAATATAAATGATATTCCTCTCATTCCTATCACTTAGAAAATTAGAAGGGCTATAGGAGCTCTGTGCTAGGTACCCCAAAAAAAGACCAAATATATATTTTTCATATCACACTATCACAGGTACATTTATCAAAACTAAAATGTCAACATTGGTATAAAACTAAAATGAGGAAACTATGAAGTTTATTTGAATTTCTCCAGCACCAATGACTGTAGTTCATTTCATTAGCCTTCCTTTTCTACTTGTCCTCACAAAGAGATCCAGAGGAACCATGGAGGATCTTTTAAAGCTGTGTGAAGCATACAGCATGTATTTGCCATCAATTAATATAGGCTACTCAGATCTCCTAAAGGGGAAGCATAATTGTTGGATGGCCTTAGCTGCTGTTCACTGAACTTACCACTGCATTATTCATGCTAAGTCATTCTACCTGTGAGATGTTCTTATGGAAGGACAAAACATGGTAGGAATACTAAGGCAGGTCCATGATGAGAGTTCCAGATGTAGAACTCTCCTGATTGGTCGTTTGGTCAACTGACAGGCCATTTGGCCTTCCTGAAACTTTTTTCAATGTGTTCTGCAATTGACACTGCCTGTCCAACTCTTTTTCCTTCATTCTCACACAAAAGTCAAATTTTCATGATAGTTTGATACCTCTCCTATCTCTTCTGGATCCTTTCTAAATCTAAATCTCTTAGATGCCTAATCTTATCTTGGAATCTGCCTATAGGAGGCAGAGAAATAATACAAATGTATATTCTACTTTTGGAGATAAAGTCTGTTTTTTTAAATGTCAATTAAGTTCAAGTTGGTTTATTTAAATTGCACATGGCTCACTGATTTTCTATTTGTTCTGTAGATTACTGAGAGAGGAATATTAAAGTCTCTCAATCAAGATTGTGGATTTGGCTATTAATTCTTTTGGCTCCATTCCATTTCTGTATTTTTAAAGCTCAGTTGTTAGGTCCATACTTATTTAGTATTCTTATGTCTTTTAGGGGGAATTAACCCCCCTTATCATTAGGTAATTTCTCCTTTTACCTCTGATAATATTCCTTGTATTGATATCTACATAGTCTGATAATATAACCATTCAATTTTTTTTAGTTAGTGTTTACACAGCTTTTTTTCCCTATTACTTTTGACTTATCAACATCTTTATATTTGTAGTGAATTTTTTCATGAGTAGAATAAAAAAAAAACTTGACCATACTATCTGCCATCTGATAACCTGTATCTTTTAATTGAAATTATTGGACCTTTTATGGTTACTGCAAATATTTGTAGTTTTGGATTTAAATCCATTATCTTACCGGATGTTTTATATTTATTCCAGTTATTCTTTTTATTTTTTTCTCTTACTACCTGCTTTTAAATTTGATTATTTTCTAAAATTCTATCCATCTTCACTTTTGTTCTATCAGATATGCTTTTTTAGTTTTTAGAAGTTGCCTTAAAGTTTACAACATACATATTTTATTTATTGCATCTACCTGAACTTTATATTTACAGGCTTTCATCAGGATTGGGTTAGTAGGAATGGTATTGAGTATACAAGTTTAGGTTACAAATTTTATGGAGCAGAGGGAAGGGCTATTCAGAACCGGTACTAATCACAAAAGCAAAACTGATAAAAGATTTGATTGATTAATGTATAATAAATATTAAGACCTATCTCTATAAACTTTATATTATTTATGCATTTAAATAGGACCACTTTTTGTACCCATTGATGTGATTTTGTTAATTCCTCAATCTATCTAAAATTATTATTTTGTCTTTAATTAATTAGCCTGTATAGTTGGTTTGAGTATTGGATATATATAGTTTTGAGTATTAAAGGAATTTTATTTTGATCTTCTTGAATGGTTTTATTTTTCCAAACTAATTTTTTGAATCTTCACTTATAGATTTGGAATGCCCTAAAAATTTAGTAAGCCTTGCCCTTAGGTCATTCATTTCTAAACATTAACACACACACACACACACACACACACACACACACACACTTATTTTAGAAACCTTCATACAGTGATTTCTACTTCTCAGCCTTTGACTTCCATACAATTAGGTGTTTTTGATTGTTTGTTTGTTTGTTTTTTGAGAGACTGAGAGTGATAGTGTAAGCAGGGGAGAGTCAGAGAGAGGGAGACCAGAATCTGAAGACAGGCTCCAGGCTCTGAGCTAGCTGTCAGCACAGAGCCCGACACAGGGCCCAAACCCACGAATCATGAGACCATGACCTGAGCTGAAGTCGGACACTTCACCGACTGAGCCACCCAGATGCCCTAGTTTTTATATTAATTGTAATTTTACTAAAAGTCAGGCTCTTCATTTAGTCTTAAAAACAAATCTAACAGATAGATGCATTGGTATTCAGTCTGTCTAGAAGAACTTGAGACTGGTGATGGGGCAGTATTATCGTGGTATACACACAGACGTATTGCCAGAATTAAATTCTCAATGTTGTCTTCCTTCCTAGAGTAACTGTACTAAGTAAGCATAGTAATGTTCTCTGCTTTCCTGCTTAGTGATAGGGCTTAACATGAGCACCCTTTGATGGCTTTTAAACAGTTTGTTTGCCAGAAAGATAATAATCAGCCAATATTTTGACAATAGTGCTGGAAAACAACCAGTTTCCTCTCTGAGTCAGAAGACCTTTTCAGATGTCTTGAATAAAGTTCACACGAGGATCATGTTTTCTTTCTGATGTCTCTAATTGGTCTCTTATCAGGGAAAGCAAAGCTTGCCACAGTATATTTTTTAACCTTATGAATTTCTTACTCAGACTTATACATCCAACAATTTAGTCATTAGAAAGAAACCATAGGACGTGAAAATAATTCTAATTATATAGAACAATATTTCTATAATTATATTAGAAAATCATTCAAATTATAAAATAATTCTATAAAAATAACAATTTCTATAGAAAATGAAAATAATTTGGAATTAGAAGACCAAGGTTTTGTTTATTAGGTTTATGATCCCAAATAAATTCCTAAATTTTCTGTCTTGTTTTTTTTTTTATCAATGAAATGGAATGAAAATGTATTATTTACCTATTCTATGGAAATGTTCTCTCAAATGAAAGAATGTGCATGAAAGTATTGGAGTACTCCCCGTTTTGCTTCAAAGAAGAAGCTCTCCATGATACAGGATTGTCCTTTAGTAAAGGAAATGAATAGATGCATATATCTACCTGTGAGAACCTCCTAACATGTTGTCAGGGGCCATGGGTGACAAATTAAAATCACAGACTTTTTCATGATTACAGATTGCTGTTTATGTGAAGATCTTGAGATGTTTTTACCAAAAGTGATGGCCTGAGGAAAAAGTATGTCAATGCACAATCTGGATAAATCATTTTTAAACTGATATATTAAAAACTAATATAAAAAGTGATCCATGTTAATATGTTGACAGATATCATAAGGACTAAATGACCCCAAAATACTCTTACCTTGTTAACTTCATTGAATCATTTATTTATTTGTCCAACAAATAATATTTGAACACTGTGCCAAGCAGTGTACTAGATGGTAATGATACAATGATGAATAAATACAGTTCCCCAGTTTCATGTGATTAACACTGTAACAGAGAATTAACCATTAACTGGGTAATTACACATGTAGGGATTGCTATAAAGGACATAATACAGCTGGCTAAAAAGATCAAAATGAAAAGATTAATTTTGTGAGATTAAGGAATGATAAGGCCCAAATAGTTTGTAATAGCTAATATATGAAGATGAAGAAATAGTAAATATTTTCTAAATGAGATGTAAGAAACTAGAATGGTCAACTTTGCTGAGCCAGCCAGTCTAGACTTTAGGAAAATAAAGACTGATGCATAGGTTTGTTAGAAACTGAGCTACCCAAGGTGATGTAAATATATTTTTTAAACAACAAACTTTATTTTTACAAGTATTTATTTTTGAGAGACAGAGAATGAACAGGGGAGGGACAGAGAGAGAGAGAAACACAGAATTTGAAGCAGGTCCAGGTTCTGAGCTAGCAATCAGCACAGAGCCTGATGCAGGGCTCAAACTCATGAACCATGAGATCATGACCTAAGCCAAAGTCAGATGCTCAACCCACTGAGCCACCCAGATGCCCTGGTGATGTATATTTTTGATGCTGCTATCCTCTGCATTTTCACCTAAAACTAGGAGATTTTGAGTATCTTATCCCTGACTGACTTCAGAAGCAAAATCCTTTTGTCTGGATTCTCCCTGTTATTTAGTTAGTTAGTTAGTTAGTTAGTTAGTTAGTTAGTTAGTTATCTTCAGGAATAAGCCATCAACACCATCATCTATGGCAAGAATCTAAAAATGGCTTTCCACATTCCCTGGTAATAAAGGCAACTGCCTATGAATCTATCCACACATCTTCAAAATATATACAGATCAACAAGGAGATAAGAAAATTCTCACTAGAGGCAATTCCCCTCCATGACTGGCTGACATGGCAATAAAAAGGCCTCAACTTGGGACAACTCCGTAAAGCCTTCCCCAGCTTTAGATCTCCTTGTAGGGTGAACTGGCAACTTCCATGAGACTGCTTCACAACCCAACTTCTCCCTCTATTCAATGCTGCTTGTTTTTCTTCCCTTCCAGAAGTGGTCAACCCAGGTACTGGCTCATAAGCCTCCTGCAGAATATCTCTGTGCCATGGACTCAACTGTGTCCACTCCCTGCCCAAAATATTCATACCTTTAAGCCATAACTCTCAATGTGACTGTATCTGAAGACAGCACTTTTAGGAGGTATTTAAAGTTAAATGAGGGCATAAAAGTAGAGTCCTAATCCAATACAATTAATGGCCTATAAGAAGAGAAAGAGTCAGATCTCTTTTCTGTTTCCATGTGCACTCACAGAGGAATAGTCACATGAACACACAGTGAGAAGAAGGTGGACATATGCAAGTGAGGAAGAGAGCCCTCATAACAACCTGACCATGTTGGCACCCTGATCTCAGACTTCCAGCTTCCAGAATTGTGAGAAAATAAATTTGTTATTTAAGCCACTCAGTCTATGTTTTGTTATGGCATCCTGAGCTGACAAATGCACTTCACCCTAGCATCTGTTTCCCAAGAAACCCAACCTGTGACAGTGATTCTTTGTATCACTGCTAACTATGCAATCAGGACAATTCCTTGGCCTCAAATGAAAATGAGAAAACCCGATGAAACAAATTATATACATAAAGATTCCAATACACTTAAAGTGCTTTCTGAGTTGAAACTCAAGCTTTTATTTAGAAAGTATCTTCTCAGCCTAGATTACTCTAAGATAATTGCCTGGTGTGCACAAAGCTATTCATCATATTTATGACTTGGAGAGGCTGCTACTGGTCCCCGAGTTTCTGGCAGGTGGAAATGGAGAGATTGTCATTTCTAGTACGTCATGTCCCCAGTGATACTGAATCACTTGAAATTCCAAACACCTGCATTGTCCCCCCCTAAGGCATCTTACTATCAGAATGCAAGACACTGCAGAGCTCTGAGACAGGTGATAAGAAGAGCCCACTGAGCCAAGAAAACAACAAATAACTTTGTAGAAACCTCTGGAAATTTAGCATTTCCAATCAAAAGCTTGTCTGCCCTGAGTAGAACTACACCTCCTAATTATTTGGAGTGAATAAAGTTTTTATGGGAATTCAGGAGAACCTGAATCTTACCTTGAAATCACTTCTTAATGTAGGATTTCTGACGCAGATTTACACAAAAATAAATACAAAGAGAAATAAAGTATGCTTCATCATTAAAGACTGGCCAGCACCTGATACTGCAATAAGGACTCTATGGTCCTTGGTAGACTAAATTAACCCGGCTAAGACTGAACTAGCCCCAAACTCAGATTTTAGGATCATAGTTCCTTTAGCTAGAAGCAATGAAGAAAGGAATAAGAGAGATGTATAGAGCATGAGCACACTTATTTCCACACTTCTGCTCATGTTGCTGCCTCTATTTGGAAAGTCTTCTTGGAAAGCTCCACCCCATGCCCTCCAAAAACCTCTCCTGGCCCTTTAAGATATTCCTGAAAAGGTATCCTGATTTACAAAGGCAGAATAAGTTACTCCTTACCTGGTGCCTTCCACTTTCGATATGTCCTTGTTGCACACTTTAGTTTCGTTACCATTATTTATTGAGTTTTTGAATTTACTAGAGAATGAATTTCTTAGAGACAGAGACCAAATCTTGATAGCCTGTCAGATGAGGACCTGACAAACAATAGCTGCTTTATAACCAGGTACCTGAAAATATCACACATCATTTGGCCTTAACCTTTCTTTCAGCCTCGGATCTCACTAAACCTGCATTGCCTCCTTTATCCACAATATACCACTCACTGACCTGTAAACATGCCATGTACAGCACACCCTTCTGCCTTAACCCACACTGTTCCCTTTGCCTGGAATGTTCTCCAATCATTTCAAACAATGAAAATCTTGATCTTCCTCTGAGGTCTTATTTAAATACCATTTCTCACACAGTCTCCTCTTTACTTTCCCATCATCTCTCACTGACCCTTTCTTTTTTTTTTTTTTTTTTTTTTTTTGTACATGCGACATCTTCTCTACGCACTGGTCTCCTTCCTTTACTAGGGCTATAAACTAAAGGCCAGACATAGGTTGTACTCCCTTTTCTGCCCAAGCACACTCAGATAGACGTATGGATCCCTGCTTCTGACCCCGCTCTACCTCCTCCATTCTTTATATCTTCTTTTTTTTAAATTAACTGTTTATTTATGTTTTGAGAGAGACAGACAGAACACAAGTGGGGGAGGGGCAGAGAGAGAGGGAGACACAGAATCTGAAGCAGGCTCCAGGCCCTGAGCTGTCAGCACAGAGCCTGATGTGGGGCTCGAACTCACAAGCCATTAAATCACTATCTGAGCCAAAGCTAAACACTCAACCAACTGAGGCACCCAGGAGCACCATTCTTTGCTATCTCCTAAGCTGCAAATCTGGAAAACATCTTAAACTCCTTCTCATCAGTTACCATTCTCTGTATTTCTTGAACTCATTGTCACTTTTCATTATCAGTACCCTAGTTCAATGTCTTCCCATATTCTCTTTACCTAGAGGACTGAATTACTTTCAATCATTTCTTTGCCTATAGTTTCACCCACTCCAACCAAAGATCTTTCTTTCTACTATATATTATTAGAACGCTGAATGCCTAGACTGTATCTTATTTTATCTTTCCTTTTTGTTAAACACTTCCAAAGATCTGGTGTGGGTTAGACTCTGTTCTAGTTTTTTTTAATGCTTTTTTTTTAACATTTATTTATTTTTGAGAGACAGAGAGACATAAGGCATGAGCGGGGTAGGGGCAGAGGGAGAGAGAGACACAGAATCTGAAGCAGGCTCCAGGCTCTGAGCTGTCAGCACAGAGCCGGATGGAGGGCTCAAACTCATGGACTGCGAGATCATGACCTGAGCCGAAGTAGGACACTTAACCGACTGAGCCACCAAGGCACCCCTGTTCTAGTTTTGAAGACAGAAAGCTAGGTAAGACTCTAGCATTGGTACACTTTGACATATTGCAAATTTTCAGAAATATTTATGAAATGAATTAATGAAAAAAAGTGAATTTTTAAGTGTATGGAACATAATCTTTCTCCTTAAAACTACTTTGTGGCCCACATTTGCGTAATTGATTTTCCACAGTTACCAAAACAATTGAACAAGAAATGAAAAATCTTCAAGAAATCACCCTAAATAAACTGGATAAAAATATTTTTTTAAATGACTCTTATCGGCACATGCACCCCAATGTTTATAGCTGCACTATTGACGATAGCCAAAGTATGGAAAGAGCCCAAATGTCCACTGACTGATGAATAGATAAAGAAGATGTGGTACATATATACTATGGGATATTACTCAGCAATCAAAAAGAATGAAATCTTGCCATTTGCAAAAACGTGGAAGGAATTAGAGTGTACTATGCTAAGCAAAATAAGTCATAGAAAAACAAATATCATATGACTTCACTCAGATGGAGAAATTTAAGATACAAAACACATGAACATAAAGAAAGGGAAGAAAAAATGATATAAAAACAAGGATGGAGACAAATCATAAGAGACTCTTAAATACAGAGAACAAACTGAGGGTTGCGGAGGGGACTTCCGGAGGGGGTATGGGCTAAATGGGTAAGGGGCATTAAGAAGGATATTTGTTGGGATGAGCACTGGGTGTTATATGTAAGTGATGGATCACTAAGTTCTATTCCTGAAATTATTATTACACTATATGCTAACTTGGATGTAAATTTAGAAAAATAATAAAATAATAATTTAAAAATTGACCCTTAACTTATACGATGCACAAAAAAAGTAACTCAAAATGGATCATAGTCCTAAATGTAAATCCTATAACAATACAACTTCTAGAAGAAAACATAGTAGAATGTCTTTGTGATTTTTGGAATAGACAAAATTTTTTCAGATATAATGCAAATAGCACAAACAGAAAAAGAAAAAAAAATAAACTAGACTTTTGTACTTCAAAACATCATAAAGAAGATGAAACCATAAGCCACATACTAGTGAAATACTGACAGCACATATATCAAAGAAGAAACTTAATATTCAGAACATATCAAGAACCCTTATAACACTGTGTGTCAACTATACTTCAATTTTTAAAAAGTTAAAAATTAAAAGTAAAACAAGATAAAAGTTATGACACATATTCTATTCCTACATATTTATTTAAAAGAAATAAAAACATATCTATATAGACTAATATATGAATGTTCATAGCAGCTTTATTAAATAATTTATAAAATAAATTTGAATGATTTATTAAGTAACCTAAAACTTGAAATAGTACAAATATCTATCAAAGAGGTAAATCAATACTGTGATATATTTATACACTGCAATGGAATAGTATTCAGCAAAAAAAAGGAATAACTTACAGATATTTGCAACAAATAGATGAACCTCAAAACCACTGAGTGAAAGAAGCCAAGAACAAATGGGTATATACTATATGAATCCATTTATATTACATTCTAGAAAATGGAAACTAGAGTAAGCTATAGAAAGCAAACCAGTGGTTTCCTGGGACAAAGTGAGTAAGAGATGGATTATATATATTTTCTAAAGACATTTTCTTTTACTCCAGTAGTTTTCTCTTGCCCTAATAGAATATTTGTTCTCTTGATTGTGGCAATGGTTTCACAGATGCATTAATATGTCAAAATTCATCAAATTGTTCACTTTATACATGTGCATTTTATTGCACTTTTATGGTACTTTAAATATACCTCAACAAAGCTAGGAAAAACCTTCCTTGGTTCTCATAAGTTAGGTCCCTGCCTCACTCTGGCTTTATCTCCAGGCACTTCCCCCACATATACATTTTATGTTCTAGTAGGATTGAACAACATCTCATCCATTAAATACCATTTTCTTTGTCATTTGTTGAATCCATGCTTTTTCATAAGGTGTCTCCATTCAGGATAGTAAATGCATTCTCCTGTTCACCTGGAAAATTAACTATTCATCTTTCAAAACTTGTTCACAGCCCTGACATTCAAGTTAGGATCAATAAAGTATTATCAACTGAGTGAATGGGCTCAAAAATTACCTTCTATAGGAAGCCAGCTCTGGCCCTCTGCACGTATCCCCTGGAATTAAACTCTGACAATTATTCATAAGTACCACCTGTATTCCCTGTATCTGTTGTCATCCTCTATTGCTTTATGTGGGGTTCCAAAACTACTTCCCTATATGTAAACTCTCTAGGGGCTTTGGTAGACTTATAAGATAGCCCTCAAGATTCCTCTCCTATATGTACACAAACCTTCTTCCAGTTATTTAGTCAAATGCTAACCTAGGTGTTGCTATGAAAGGAGATTCACAAATTTAAGGTCTCAAATCAATTGACTTTAAGATAGGGAAATAATCTAAGTGGACCTGACCTAATCATGTGAATCCTTCTAAAGCTAAGAGTTCACTCCAGCTGGTCACAGAAGAAAAAATCATAGATTCAAAGCATCAGAAGGATTCGATGCACCATTCCCAACTTGAAGATGGTGGCACAAAAGGAGAGAAATGTAAGAGGCCTCTAAGTATTGAGAAGAGTCCATGACTGATAACAAGCAAGGAAACTGAGACATCAATTCTTAAAAGTCTGCTACATGTTCATAAGCTACAACACAGCCTGCTTAATACCTTTCCTTAAATTCCACCTCTGTACTACAATATGCTTGAGGTCCATGCAAAAAAGTAGCTACCTTTTATATATGAAATGGATGATTAAGTCTTTGGTGTTGTAAAAGCAACTTCATTTAAACATAACCAACCCACCACCAAAAAAAGAAGAGGGAAAAAAAAGTAAAGAAAATAATAAGGGAAAAACCCAAGACACACTTCCTATAGGGAAAAACAAACCCAGCATGTAATCATTTATCTTGCATGTATCATAGATAAGCTGCTATATAACGATTGCCACTTCAGATAGCTGTGAAATTAGGTAATTAACTAGTTGTTACTTAACCTTTTAATTTGTGTATAAGTCTAATTACATGAAACAGAAGTTGGTGTTTTGATTTTTTACTTTGCTTTTCTGTTTGGAGTGTCATTGTAACTACTGTATTGTAAATGATGGAAAATAATTGCATATGTTAAAAAATAGTGTTATATTATAAAAAAAATAAAGTAAAAAAAATAAAAAAATAAACCTCTATATTTGTATTCATTTGTTAGAATGATGCATGAAAGTAATACAGGAACCAAAATAACATCCTATTTATATAGCACATGGCTTCCCATGTAATAAGTCCTCAGGCACATTTTTTAAAAAAAGAATGAAAATAAGAATGAGAAGAAGGGAGAGAGAATGAAGGTAAGGTATACAAAGGAACAAAAGAGAAAAGAGAGAAGAAAACATATTAACTTCCAGAATAGTGGCTTTTGACCTTAGCTATATAGTATTATCTTATGGAGAGCTTCAAAAAATACTAGTAGTTGGGTCCCATCCCCTAAAGATTCTGACTTAATTGATCTAAGTGTGGCTTGGGTATTAGCAATTTTTAAATCCCCAGAGTTGATGTTGATAACCTCTGCTAGAGTCCTTCCTATTCGAATTGACTTCTAGAAAATAGTAGTTCAGCTAGGACTTCAGTGGATCAAGACCCCTGTGGAGTCTGGCAGGGTCTTCAAGGTCAACCTCTAGCAAACTTGCATCTCCTGTTTGGCTACTATTCCACAATTAGCTCTTCCCAGCATGTTAATGGGCCTCACTCCTCACTCACTTCCAGGAGACATTCATTCACTCCTCTCCATTCATAGGTTCCTTAGTTTACATTTAAATAATAATCCCTTGGTATTTTAATAACTTCTCAGCTTCTTCCACATTATAGCCTTCTTGGACCCTGCTGATCACATGAATTTTTCTCTGCAGGATTCTCAACTGCAATCCACAGAGAGAACTTTTGTAATGTTCTGATTAGAAATGCTAAAAGTCATTATCTGGATACTGCCTTATCTATCAGCAACACCCAAACATCTTTCTCAGTTTAAAAAATTTAATTTAATTGCAAAGCACAATTTTTTGAGGGAGGGCTTTATAATGAAAACAAGACGAAAATAAGATTCTGAATTACAATTTTGGTTTTTCCTCTTATTAACAGTATGTGATATCTGACAAGATAGTTAACCACTACTAATGAGTTTATCAACATTAAAATAAAGGAGTCCGCATTTAACTAATAGGGTTATTAGACTTCTCATATGATTGTGTAGAGACCTATTACAGCAGCTTAGGGGTGTGTGTGTGTGTGTGTGTGTGTGTGTGTGTGTGTGGGTGTGGGTGGGTGTGGGTTCACATGCATGCATGTTTGTGTGTACAAAAATATACAGATTGAAATTCAATCAATCCACTGGAGTACCTATATATTTCTGGCACTCCCATAGGAATTTTTTTAGGGAAAAAAAAGTGAATATTTCAACAAATGCTTTTCTTGGGGAGAGTAACAAGAATGGATGAGTAGCATACTCTACATGGCATGAAGATACCATTTAGCTCTGGGCTATTGATTCTTAAGTCCAGCTGGTCTTTCAAAGATACCTGAGAGTAGAGGGAAAAGGGCATCCACATAAGTTTTAGACAAATCTCTTACGGAACATACTCTATGTGTCAGAATCTAGGTAGTTATCTAAATAAGTGATCTAAGTATATATGCCAAGCAACCCCATGAAACAGGTATTTTTACTCTCATTTTTGTAGATTACAACATTGAAATATAAAAATGAATTTGCACTTGGTCAAGGGCATCCTGGTGGTAAGCCATGGGGCTAAGATTTGAATGGGCTCTTTGCCTTGCCAAATAATATACTTGGTTTGAGTTATAAAACCTTGCCTTGAGATAACATCAAACTATAAATAATAAAATCAACCAAGCATTACCCTTAAGGCTGAGAGAGGAAGATAGCAAAATCATACAATGAGAACCCCCCATTTCAAATATGAAAACTAGCAGGGGAAGGTACTCACAGCTGGGAATCAATGACCGGAAGGGATAAAATTCCATGGCAGAGGTATATGCCACTCAGCTGAAAGGAAGACTGAACAGAAAAGCTATTAGGAGAGATGGTAAGTCCTTTTGGGAGGTATTGTACCCAGATACTACTGTAACTGTTCTCAAGCTTAAGAATCTTCTAAAGGACTTGTAAAAACACAGATTGTGGACCCTACTCCCAGAGTTTCTGATTCTAGATCTAGGTGAGGCCAAGGCATTTGCATTTCTACCAAATTTTCAAATGCCAATGCTGCTGATCTGGGTACCACATCTGATAACCACTCTACTAGAAATATACAGCTGTAGCTGACAGAATCAACAGATCTCTTTGGAGACTCAGGTCACTGCTAGATAGATTATAACAGTGTTTAAGAGTGTGAGTGTGAGTACTGTAGCTAGACTATTTTATTGCAAAAGATACTGTATTACTTACCAGGTGGTTGATCTTGAGTAATTGACTCAATTAATTTTTCCCTCAGTTTAGATGACAGGGAGAGAGAGAAGGGAGGATGGGGGGATGGATATATGCAGAGCATTGCTTTGCACACAGGAAACCAAGAGCTAGCTATCATTATGCATCAATATGGTAGGGATATGGTATGTTGGACATGAGGATGGTCCACCCAAATCCCTCTTCAAAGAGAACATATTGCTAAGCTGTGGAGAGTACTGCCAGCAGATACACTCCAGCTTCGGGTCCCTTCAAAGATTGCTTCAAGTTCAGAAACCCACCTTGCCCAAACTCAAGTCCTCTCAGGGTCAATGACATCCAATGACCACTGAGACAGGCATATAAAAATCGAGTCATTTTTGTCCAGCACAGGACAACTCTGACCACCACTCTTGTGGTGTCAGCTGAAGCTTCTCAGCTTGCATTGTAGCTTGACTCCTCCCTTTGCTCAGTCCTATTTCCTTCCTTCCCTTTATCAGGGATTGGGACCAAGAATTCTCCAATACAAACATATTATACACTAAACTACATCTAAGAGTCTACTTCCTAGGGAATTCAACATACAACATGAGCCATTTGAGGCCAAACGTACAGGATTTGGTAGAGGGTGCTCAATATAAAATCAAATCCTCAGACCTAGTTCATGGGTTGGTGTCTGACTTCACAAAAATCTCTAATGAATAACTGCATCTTAGTGTGTGCTGTGGATTGTTGCATTTAATCATCAAATCCCTCTGAGGTTATTGTGAACCCCAATAGAAATAAGGAAATAAGATTTGCAGATGTTAGGTAACTCTTATCTGTACCTATGTTAAATAACTTATGCATAAAATCTTGGTGTGTCCGATTCTGAAGGCTGTGCTTTCACACATCATTCTTTCCTGCTCTGGTGTCTCATTAAACAACTAGCAGCATTTTTTCAGAGTTTGAGAAAGCTTTCCTGATTCAAGCAGGTAAAGTTCTTCATGGAAAGCTGCTGTCTCCCAAGTATTATTGAGCCCCAGGAAACATTGGGTGTCATTGGTGCTAGGTATTCACAAGACTTAGCAGAACTCTTTTTACTGTAAGCTTGGGGTGGGAGGGAGCTCTGTGATATTTGACAAGGGCCCAAGATTTGTGAATTTTGTGACTAGCTGTATGTTTCTAATTTAGATTCTAAACTCAGATATGTAGAAAGGACATTCCAAGCACATGTGCACATTTTACTGTCCTGTGGGACACTGGTCCCTGACCCCACATGGGAACTCCTGCATTGTTAAGCTGTAAGAGGTACAAGAATGGGTACAGATTTGGCTTACCATGGTCAGATCTAAGAGATCCAGATCAAAAGCAAGATTATAGCCTCAATGGCACTTCACCCCAGGCCAACACTCTAATCTTGGTCCTCTAAATATTACTTCAGAAGAGAGAACAGACAGTGAACAATAAATCCAAATACAGAAATTTTCTCCTTAAAACCTAGGGCAGCTGGCCAAATCTTCCTCCTTTTTTCCCAAAGTTCACGATATTGGTTTAGTGCCAGCTCAACCACTTTTTTTCTAGTATGTATATGGTAGGATGGTAATATTTCATCATTTTCCCATGTTAACTCAGAGAAGGCAAGAGAAAGATAGGATAAGAGACTGCCCCCACCAAAGAGTTTCCCCACAGAAAACTGAGGGGTTTTCTTAGTCTCTTTGCTCAGCATACCAAAAAGCCCCCAAGCACCATTCTCTAATAATGTATTTGAACTTGACCCTTCCATATTGACACTCCTCCTTAGGGAGAAAGAAAGAGGTGGTGTTTCAGCAAGTTCTAGAAGCCAGAAACCCCAAAGATGACAGAGACCTAAGATACATCATTGCCAAATGACAAGATATAGCCTCATCCTTTGAAGAAAAGGCAGATCTGAGTTCAGAGTTTACTTATTTTCTACTTTCATAGTATTCCCTCACTTCCTTCTCCTGTTCCTTCTTCCTCATTCCTTGTTCCTTCCTTTCATCTTTTTTCTCTTCTTGCATCTTTCTATCATTCCTTTCTTCTTGCTTATTGTCAATTGTTTCCTTCCAAAAGCATTAACTCAGGATCTCCAAGAAAGAATACTATATAGAGGTTAAGAGTAGAGTGAGAATAAAGAGAAAATCTGTTTCCCACATTTAGTGTGGGATCCAGGGTAAAAAACAGCCTGGCTGACCCTCTGTTTCCTCATCTGAAAATGCAAAAGATCATTTTGATATCACCTCCACAGATTGTTTAGAAAATTAAGCATGAGAATATGTATAACTTAGCACAGGGCCTGGTTCCGAGAAATCAGATTATGTAAGTATTCATTATCATTATTTGGAATAGTAATAGCAGTGGTATTGCTATTATTGAATGGACTAGCCATTGCTGATGCAAAAATGACTGAGAAAGCTTCTTCCTTGGTCCCTCTAGCACTCCTCAGACAGCACAATTGTCTCACTAGCAGAATAAGCTATTTTATAATTCTACAGTGATTCTCAACTTTTGTGCATCAGAATAACCTATTGTGATTTTAAAATTACCTTACCTAGGCTCTATATCTCCCCACCCCTCAACCTTTGGAATATGATTCAGTACTTCTGGGATGGATCCAGACATAATCATTGTTATTATTATTATTATTATTACTATTATGTGTTGTCTTTTTAATTAAAAAATTGGGTGGGATAAGGTTTATTAAAAAACATAAGAATTTCTACAAACTAAAAAAACTGACAAAAAAACTCTTCCCAAGGAATTAAAGATTTATGGTATTTTCAGTACTTTATATTTAAATAAATTTATTTCCTGCAGATATTTGCTCTCTTGCTGTTTATATATAATTTATTGATTTTTAAAAATTTTTATTTAAAGCAAAGTTAGTTAACATATAGTATACTATTGGTTTCAGGAGTAGGATTTAGTGATTTATCACTTATATATAACACCCAGTGCTCATCCCAGCATGCACCCTCACTCAGTACCGATCACCCATTTAGCATATCCCCCTACCTACCTACCCTCCAGCAACTCTCACTTTGTTTTCTGTATTTAAGAGTGTCTTATGGTTTGTCTCCCTATTTTTATCTTATCTGTCCTTCCCTTCCCCTATGTTCATCTGTTGTGTTTCTTAAATTCCACATTTGAGTGAAATCATATGGTATTTGTCTTTCTCTGACTTATTTTGCTTCACATAATACATTCTAGTTCCATGCCCATTGTTGTAAATGGCAAGATTTCATTCCTTCTGATCACCAGTAAATACTCTAATGTGTATGTATGTGTATATACATACATATAAATACCCCATCTTCTTTATTCATTCATTGATGGACATTTGGGCTCTTTCTTTAATTTGGCTATTGTTGATAATGCTGCTATAAACAGTGGGGTGCAGGTGCCCCTTCAAATCAGCATTTTTGTATCCTTTGGATAAATACCTAATATGGAAATTTCTGGTAGCTCTATTTTTAACTTTTTGAGAACCTCCATACTATTCTCCAGAGTGGCTGCACCAGTCTGCATTCCACCAACAGTGCAAAAGTGTTCCCCTTTCTCCATGTCCTGACCAACATCTGTCATTTTCTGAGTTGTTAATTTTAGCCATTCTGACAGGTGTGAGGTGGTATCATCCTCACTTATCATCAGGAAAATACAAATCAAAACAAGACATTATTATTTTTTAATAAAATCCATGAGTAATTATGATGCAGACTCAAAATTGTGCCACTAGAAGTTGACTAAACTAGTATGAGTAATGAATCTATGTTTGGGTAGAAAATCTTCTTTGACAATTTTAGTACTCACTTTTATAGTTGTTTTAATCTGTATGCTATTTCATCATTAGGCATTCCAGTGTTATGGGCTTGGAGTCTACAAGACTAGACATTTCCCCCCTTTTACATTAAGTTCCCTACTGACTTGTGAAATAAGAATAAGAATGGTATTTAGTCATAGTGTTATTATAAGGATGCAGCAACTTCATTGATTCCAAGGCAAGTGTTCACTGAGTCCTCTATATTGTTTTAGGTCCATATGGAAATGAATAAAACAAGTCTCCATTTTTATAATGGAACTCATAACACACATAAAGTATTTAGCAATAGTATCTGACATACTTAATAGGATACTATTTATCATGTAAATATTTTTGTGTGCAATAAGTATGCACACAAGACAGGGTATCTGCTCTCAGAGAGCCTGAATCTAGCAGAAAAATAAGTGTATAGGACAAATATATATATATATATACACATATATATATGTGTGTGTGTATATATACATATATACATATATATATGTATATATATATACACACACACACATATGTATACATATATGTGTGTGTATACATATGTATGTATATATATGTATGTGTACACATAAAATACAATAATAGGTTAGTAAGTCCATCCTTTAGTACGCTTTCCCTTGCAAGGAACAGGAAACTCAAATAAAATTGGCTTAGATAGTAAAGGAGATTTATTGGTAACTTAAAGTCTGATGATAGAGTAAGGACTAAGCATGGTTGTTCAAGGACCTGGTTTTGTCTCTCTATTGTTCTCTTTGTCTGTTGGCTTTCCTTTGTATGTCTGCTTCATCTTCAGGCAGGTTTTTTAATGTTCACAAAATGGCTACCAGGAGTACCAGATACGCTTTTCTGGCAGTCACGTCCCATTATCACTGAACGAAAATCCTATGCTGTGTCCCAACTGCCAATGAACAAATTCCTGTAATAGGACAATGGCATGGATTAAATGGCTTAGGACTGTGTTATCTGAACTAACACAATTTTGATTGAAAACTTAGTACCAGTCTCCTCTCCAGTTTTCACTTAACTTAGTTATTGGGGCAGGGCAAAATTTAGGATAGTCATAGTATTTCTGAGGAGATGACCTTTTAGAGGAGACTTGAATGTCAAAGGAATATTTAGTTCTTGGAAGATCTAGGGGAAGTCCATTTCATGCACAAAGAAGGAAATATATACATGTATGCATTAGTTTGCTAGGGATTCCATAATAAAGAACCAGGGGTCAAGTGGCTTAAACAACAAAAATGAATGTTCTTACAATTCCGGAGGCAAGATGTTCAAGATCAAGGTGTTGGCAAGTTTTATTTCTTCTGAGACCTCTCTCTGGCTTACAGATAGGATTGTCCCCCTGTGTCTTCTTGTGATCTTCCCTGTGTCTGTGTTCTAATATCCTCTTCTTACTGGGACACCAGTCAGATTGAATTAAGGCCCATCCTAATGACCTCATTTTAATTTAATTACCTCATTAAAGACCCTATCTCCAAATACAATCACATACTTAGGCATGGGGTGGGGGTGGGGGTTTAGGATTTCAATATATGAGAGTTGAGAGGAATATAATTCAGCCTATAACAATCCTTCATGTGAAAAAAAAAACTTGGAATATCTGAGGAATAGGCAAGCCAGTGTGGCTAGAACAGGGTAAACAGAACTGTTGGTACAAAGTGACATCAAAGAGGTAGGCAGGGCTCCATTCACCTAGGGTCTTGCAGGACATGGAATGTATTTGGATTTTACAACTACAAATTGTAGTTGATGTTGTTGTTATTACATCCGAAAAAACACTATGTATGAAAAATCAGTAATTCTAATTGAAGGAAGAAACAACCATGTTTCTACCAAAGGAGTACAGTCGGTTGCATTTATAGCAATTAAGTAATTCCTTCCAACTGTTTGACTAGGTCGAGTGCTAAAAGACCACATTGTGAAAAGCCCAGCTGCCTCTATTTAAATTGGTTGACTATATGAATAATTTAAATACAAAAATGGGACATAGCAGTTTGCAAGTAACCTATAATACATACCCCTCCACAATACCCCCTACACACACTGCCAATCCACCTGTGTTTGGCACATTTCCATGGTAACTGCCATGCTATTTAACTACTGGATTGTATTTTTAATGTGGTGATTTAACATCTTCCATGTGGCTTAAACTGGATACAAAAAGCTGCAACAGCTTAGTCATGTAGGATAAATTTTATAAAACTTCCAGTAGTTTCACTAAGCCATTTTTTTTCTTCATAATTTTTGAAGAGATTTATTACTGAAATCAAGAGTTTAGCTCAGGATGGTACTTGAAATGTGCTTGTCTCCTAGGGGAAATATTTCTTCCAAAATGGCAGTCTAGCCTTAGGCATTTTCTCAACCCTTGGAGGGGGGGAGGGGGATATAGTCAGAGTCCTGGCAGAAGATATCAAAATTTTAGACGTAGAACCAAGAATCTAATGCTAATGAAGCAGGATGGGAAAATAGTTAAAAGAACTTCCTAAAAGTTGGCAATAAGACTAGTTATTTTAGAGTATGCCTGGGGATCCTATGAATCTGTCTCTTAAATCAACAATATTTGGAGAAAACATACCTGGGGACTCCCCTTCTTCCAGCCTCCAAACTCCTACTCAGAGCTGCAACCTTAAGGACCAGCTAACACCATATTTTTGTTGTTGTTATTAGCTTCTGGTTACCAACAACCCATGAGCTTCTAAATTTGTCATCAGTGTGGAGGCCACCGTCAACTACCTATTCAGCATGCATCTGTGGGCCTCCTACAATTACTTCTCACTGGGCTACTATTTTGACTATGAGGATTGACTGTAGGGGTTGTCCAGAGTCTCTTGGAGACAGACTCTTCTCCAGAGCATGCAGAAGTTGCATCCAGATGAGTGAGATAAAACTATGGATGCCATGGAAGCTGCCATGGCCTTGAAGAAGAACCTGAGCCAGGCATTTCTAAATCTGCACAGACTCCTATCTCTGTGACTTTTTAGAGAGCCATTGCCTAGATGAGCAGGTGACACTTATCTACCTAACTAACTTCTGTAGGCTGGCCAATTCCCAGGCTGGGCTGGGTGAGTATCTCTTTGAAAGGCTCACCTCCAAGCATTTCCAGAAGCTTCTGGAGCTCAGCAGCCTTTGAGCGGTCTCTGCATTCACCTGGTGTCTGAGCTTCTGCTTGAGCCTCTCTCTGCAGCCACTAGGCAGCATTTTAACCACCTTGTGCCTTTCGCCAAGCTTTAGGATCAAATGAAAATAATAAAGATTTTTATAGCAGAAAAAATAATAAAAAGATGGTTATTTCAAAATCAAAAGATGGTTGTTTCAAAATCACCTGCAGAATACAGATTCAAGTCCACCTCTGGCCTATTCCAAAGATTCTTACTCCATTGGCCTGGGGTAAGAGTTCAAAATCTACATTATTTTCATGATTCCTAGGTTATTCCAATCTTGTTCACTTTAGTAAGTATTTCTTTTCAGCAGTGAACACTAAAGTGTGATCCCCAAACCACTTGCATATGATCACCCAGGGAAACTGCTAAAAATTCAGATTCATAGCTCCCCTTTCTGTCCTGGTTAAAAAAAAAAAAGGCTAAGGCAACAAGAATATGAATTTTTGAGAGGCATCCCCTGGCAATTCCCAAAACTGAGAAGTTTTACCATGTAGTTGGATTAATTAAGTAGCCTGATTTTAGAACTGAGCAGTGGAAACCCAGGAAAAAAAAATTATGAGATGTTCTCAAAGACACATAGCTTATCCAATGACAATGTCCAGTTTGTCGTGGGTACTCTGGGAACACGACTCATCTGTGTGCTAAAACATTTAAGGAGTATGTTTGGGAGTAGCTGCCTTAGCTTTAATAGAGAATAAAAAAGGAACAATAGGTAGAGCTGCTTCTCAAGGATCTCAGAAAAATTAAGGTTAGACAGAGAGGCGAGACATACTCTAATGAAACCGAAAAAAACTTAAGACCGTGTGCAATGAACTAAATTTGTGAGAAAGTGAAGGCAATGTGAGGTGAACTACTTTTGTAATTCTGAAAACTAGTCCTATAGGAATTCTGAAGAGAGAGAAAGATAAATCCATGTGGACTAGATTAGTCTTGGAAGGCTTCCTAGAAGTGATACTTGAGCTCAGTCTTTAGATAAGACAAAAAGTGAAAACAGTAGCATATTTCTACATGTGGAGAGTACAAGAGAACAATGATGCAGACCAGTACAGATTAAGATGAAAATCCAATGAGTTATTTTCAAAAAGTTGCCAATTATTCACCTAAGAATATCTGTTTTCTGTTTGTTTTCTCATCTGTAGAATGTAAACATTGAATGAGATGATGTATGAATATGCATAACAAAATCCTAGGCTCCTAAGGGGATCAACAAATACTGGTCCTACCCTCTACTTCTCCTTCAATATGAAGAAAGCAATTAGACCTCATGTGAAACTATGATTTTTTTTCCCCTATTCCACATGGTAGAGAGAAGATGGTCTGCCAATCTCATCACTCTTGCCAAATGTTTTTGAAAAGGTTTTGTCCTAGTAAACTATTTTATTGCTTTTTAAATATTTTATAATATGTGTCTGAGCTTTCTGAATTACCATCTTCAAAACTTAGATGGACTTAGAGTGGAATAATTCCTTTAAGACTTAAAATTTAGTGATGAGGTGTGAACAAGACACTCTAATACCAAAAATATTTACCAGATTAATGGGAAATATATATATAGTCATAGTTATAGTTGTTACAGCTATATTAAATATTTTTACATAGATATATATGATTATTTGATCTTGATCCCCTCAACCCTCTTAGATGTTCATTTTCTTTAGATTTTACTATCAACTTCCTCACCAGTAAGAAGATGCTGGGATCTACATATCAGTAACAAGTCAGCTACTAGTCAAGCTTTGGGAGGCATCACTAGACCACCTTAGACCCCTGGGGCAGACATGTACACTGAATAATGCAGGGGATGTGAAGTCAAATATAACCTGGCTTGAAACCTGGTTCTGCCAAGCCTTCTGACAGTGCAACCCGATCATGGCACTCAAACTAACATTCAGGTGTAATATTTACAAGAAAATGAAAATGACGCATGTTTGGCAGGGCTGTGTTACCAGGAACCATTCTTCTATAGCACAGTACTATATGTGGTACTCAGTAAATATGTATAAGAAAGAGAAAGGTGAGAGGGGGAGAAGAGAGAGATATAGAGACAAGAGAGAGATAGTGATAGAGAAAAAGTTTATATTGAAACCAAGGCATATTTGGGACCTTTAGAAATGTAAACGACAGCAGAGATCATTTAGAACATTTTAGAAAATGCTGTTGATAACACTGGCATTGCATGCATCAGTTCATGGAAATTAGACAAGGACCCTTGCTAATCTCAGCCTGACTGAGAGGCAGGTTACTTCACAAAGCTTTCCTAAGAGTCCCAGTATTGCAATGCTTTATCTAGGCCGCCGACATCTAACACCATGGCAACATATATAACAAAACAGATTGGAGAAGAGGTTGCTGATACTTATCCAGAGGGGGTGGGAGTGCTTTGTCTCCTTAGCTACTCCATGAACCACAGCTCCAACAAGAATATCCAGGCTTGAGATTTAAAGATACCAAGTTTTATGAACTTTGTTTCATTTTACATCCCTTTCCCCCACAGCAATCTTATCCACAAAGGTCTGTAACTGGCCCTACAGAAAGATACCTCAGGAAAGGTATTCTAAGTGATTCGGGAAACAGAGAAAAAAAATTAAAAAAAAAAAAAGAGAAAAGGAATCTGAGCAGGAACAACAAGAAATCCACATAGGGCCATTCATGCTATTATGTTTAAGATGATATTTGAGGTGCCTGGGTAGCTCAGTTGGTTGAGCATCCAACTTCAGCTCAGGTCATGATCTTTCAGTTCATGGGTTTGAGCCCCACGTCAGGCTCTATGCTGACGCTAGCTCAGAGCCTGGAGCCTGTCTTCAGATTCTGTGTCTTCCTCTCTCTCTGACCCTCCCCTGCTCACGCTGTCTCTCTCTGCCTCTCAAAAATAAATTTAAAACATAAAAAAAAAATGAGATGATATTAGCCAATGTGGGTAGAGATCAGGACTCAAATTTAAATATTTTCTGCTCCATCATATTCCAATTTAGTTAGAATATTATGATTAATATTAAGCAGCATAATTTGGCCTCTGCAACTTAAACTCATTAATATTCCTCAAAATAAGTATTAAGGCAAAATATACCCATTCCCAGAACATCAGAAGGAAAAGATCTACATATTGAGTCTTAGCCTCTTCGAAGAACCCAGACTGGAAACTTGGGGCTCAGAAGGCTAAAATCATTCCCCAGCTATTTGAATCATAGTAAAATAGCCTTCTGCCATTTCATTCAGCAGGCATATATAATACATTAAAGATTTGTAATTAAGAAATAAATTCTAATAAATTATGGGTGATGTCTAACTTAATTATATGCAATTAAGTTTTACCTTATAAAATTATTATTTTCTGTTTGACCTTTCCCTGAAAACGCTTTGGCCTAGCAATCTGGAACAGATTAAACAAACATTTCACCATCAGAGATGATGGCAGGACATGCCTGTGGCACGAACCAGCTGATCACCGTGGCATTCTGAGCAGCTATCCCAAAGTAAGATGAATTTTTTATGCCTCTTTCTCCAGATATGCATGAGAACATCACATAAGGAACTTATAGACATATTTTTTAAAGGATCTATTTATAAGGTACGATGCTCAGCACAGAGAACTCAGTATTCTGTCCAGGAGGAAGCCTCAGGTGCCCACACAATGCAGTGCTAACTGTCCTTTCCTTCACTGTCCCTCAGCCTCCTCAGATTCCATAAGACATCTTGAGAGGGAAGTATATCATAGGATAGAAGAGGGTAGATTTCTATTCAGAACAACCTCCTCAGAAAATGATTTTGTACCCTGTGCAATAAGCACTGCCCTGCTCTGTTGCTCAGAACCATGAGTAATGCACAAAAGCTAGGAGGCTGGAGGAAAGCTCTGGATGGTATGGGCTGCATCACAGACAAGCCTGCTCAAGTCCTGACTATTGAGCATGGAAATTTATGTATTACCTTTGAGCATACTAACTTCTTATCTGCCCAAGAGAATTTCCTTCTGAAAGCACACAAATAGAGTTAATAGAGTCAGGAATAGAGTCTGTTCTTTAAGCACTGCACTCCCTTTCATCCTAAAGATACAAAAACTTCTTCTTCTTGAAAAAGCCACATTTACATGGTAGAGTTTCAGGTAGCTCCCTGGATTGAAGTACTGCCAAAATCACTCAGGTAATCTAATATAATGATCACAGATACATCCTTCTTGTCATGAGAAGGAAAAATAAAAGAATAGACCAGTTGAAAACCATCTTGTCTCTGACTGTAGAGCAGTATATGAGTTTTAGCACTACCACCATGCTTGGTGAATGTATGTGAGTCCCTTAACCTTTTCGGGCCTTTAATATTTATTTGACAAAAAAATAACTTGGAAGAGCTGATTAATAAGGTTCTTCCCTGCTTTAAATTTCGTAAATCTATGTTCTACTAACTCATATCCCTTTCTCCCATTACTATCCTATCATCTGATACTAGCAGTGACAGCGTCTTACTCTGTGCCTTATGCGTTACTTTATTTGTTTCTTACAATAAACTTTTAAACTAGATGTTATTCAAGTAACCATATAACAGATAGGAAACTTGAGATTCAGAGATGATAAGCAATTTGTTAAAGGTCATGTGGGCTGTAAGTAGCCAAATTTGGATCTGAACCCATCTACTTATTTTGGGAACTATTCTTTTAGGTCCTAAGCTGCATTACCTTCCTTCCTTCTGAACAGTTAGTATACGATATATTCCTCTGCACAAAGTCTTCTGATAGATAGGACTAATTGTACAGATATGTTTCTGTGGGCTGAGCATAAAAGGGACAGTACCAAGTACAAGCACGTACATCATCAACTGTTTTGATTAAGACTGTAAAGGGTCCATGAGGAAGAAAATTTCTCAGACTACAAATACAGCAAGAATATCAGAGGCCAAATATAAATATATACATATACTACTTATATATGCATGTGTGTATGTACATATAAATATCATGTATAAATATACATGATATATATCTCAAGTATATCTATATACATACGCACATGTGTATATATCTCAAATATAAATATACACATATGTTTATATATGTGTGTGTGTGTCTCTCTCTCTTTCACATCCTTTGTGACAGAAATGTCTGTAATATCCTGGAAAGTTTGTTATAACAATTAATTTAGTAAATATTCTTAACATGAACCTACATACAATATTTAGAAAAGATATTAATGTTTGCACTCCCAGAATCAAGAATCAAATCCAGTCATCTGAGAGAAACATTCGGACTATTGCAAAAGGAGCCATGTTTTTAAAAAGTTAAAAATAACTTCCATGCAAAAAAATAACTCAAAATATTTACAATTCTTTATTTAAAAAATACTTTTCGGGTAGCCTGGGTGGCTCAGTTGGTTAAGTACCTGACTTTGGCTCAAGTCATCAGCTCACAGTTCGTAGGAATGAGCCCTGTGTCAGGCTCTGGGCTGACAGTTCAGAGCCTGGATTCTGCTTCAGATTTTGTGTCTTCCTCTCTCTTTGCCCCTCCCCATTTGTACACTGTCTCTCTTTCTCTAAAAAATAAGTAAACATTAAAAAACTTAAAAAGTCCTTTAAAAAGTGAAACAGGTGAGTTTTAGCAAAGTTATGGGCAAGATAAAAGAAGCAATTCATTTAAAACTGTAATAACAATGATAATTATGAGAAGAGGAACAAATACTGCCCAGGACTAATGAGAATGAAATTAAGCTCTTAACATTTACATAGTAGAAGAGTTGTAGTGCTCCAAATCCTGCAATGGTATATATTAATCCTGACTTTGCCAGTTTTATCCCAATGCAGAGGGCCGCTCAGCACTTCACCAGGGCAGAAGTACAGACTCAAACTTGGAAGTTAGAAAGTCTGTGAAATATTTCACAGAAACAATTATATCAACACTACTATATCCCTTTTAATATTTGTTATTTTTTTCATTTTGTATTACACTTGTTTATTGTACAAGATTTATTTTAAAGCTAGATATATTATTAGCCATAGAATTCTCACTAAGAAAATATCCTAAAAAATATCTATTTTAGAAAATATCTATTTCTAAAGACACCAAAAGAGTTAAAATGATCTCTATGTTTTTTTCACTTTTCATTAACTGGGAACAATGTGCTAGGCTGTAAGCTCTGTAAGAATAAGGAACTTCATCAATTTGGCTGATTGATGCTTATGTGCCTAGAATGTGTACTTGGCACAGAGTCGGCACTCAGAAAATAATCCTAGAAAATTGGCTCAATAATTATTATCAGAAATTATTATCAGAAGCTTACTCTTTTCTAAGTAATTTCTTGCCAGGTAAGCATAAACATGATATATTTAGAAGTGTTTTGTTGTATAAAAATAAAGAAGACGCTGCCTGACATCTTTAGGTCTTGCTGTCACTAAACTCAAATGACCAGGTTTCCCAGGTAATAATTCTTAAAAGTCTAAGAATAGTAGACAGTTTGTTCCAATGTTATATTCTCTCTGAACACAGAAAGTAACTGGCAGCTTCTCTGAATAGAACACTAAATCTAGATTCCTTTAGATGCAAAGTAACAGAACCCATTTCTACCAGCTTAAGGAAAATAAAGACTTTCATTGCACAATTCTAGAGGCAACTTAGAGCAGACAAGAGCAAGATATATCAGCAGGCATCTCCAGTTTCTATAGCAAGAGCCTCCATCTATTTAGAAATGTGTGGAGGTTATTTCTTCATCCATATGGATATGCTTTCACTGTTCTCACTCAATAGAATGGACCCAGTGTCTCTAACAGTGCCAAACATGTGATAGGGTATGCTGTAAATATTTTTGAATGGATAAATGAATAAATGGCATATCTTTGTTTCTCCATCAGTATGGAGGAGAAATGGCTATAAGGAATGGCTTTTAATTCCAGCACCACTGACTCATTAACTTGTATCTTTGCTTCACAATGTTAAATTCTTAGGAAAAGAATCTGGTTGACTCAACTTGATAATGGATTGACTCCTTCTCGGGTAAGGGTATACTCCTTGTCTAATCAGCTCTTATGAGGAATCCCCATTAACAGGGAGGTAGACTCTCAGAAAATGGGGCATTACCTAGGCAGGCATTCTAAAACTTATCTTCTAAATGGTGGCCAAGTGTTTGCAAAGATGGTTGCAAGAATCCCTGATCACAGGCCACTGTGCAGTGTGACTTTGCTGTTTCTTCTGCCAGGAACAAAGGCCCATTTCCTGCCTCTTGTATCGAGGCTAGTTTTATGACTTGCTTTGAGTGGCAGAATATGGGGAAACTAAAGGTGTGGAAGTTCCTAAACCTAATTCTCAATAAACTTGAGCACACTGCCCCTACCACCAGGTGAAAAAATCCCATACTTGCCTGTTGGATACAGGGAGTCCTACTGCAAGCCAGCAAGAATCACCAAATATGAAAACAAGGCTGCCTTAGACCTTCCACTCCCAGCTGAGCTCTAACTGGGACTGTGAGACCAGCAGAAGTACTATGAGCAAATCAAAAATCTGTGTTTTAACCCTTTAAGTTTTGGGGTGGTTTATTATGCAGAAATGGATAACATGCAAATTTTCACAAATTTTAGTAACTTGTTCTTCAACTGATTAAAAAGTGCTAAAGCTATGTCTGGAATTAGTCCCAAGGCTTTCATTCAGATATTACCACCTAACCAGGTTGCATGACTTAAAAACAAAAACAAACAAAACAAAATACAAACGGGAAAGAACTGAAATTTGTCTTGGTACTTCAAGGGAAAGAGACTTAGCCTTGTATCCTGGTTCTGATGTTTACTAGTTATTCTAATACTCATGCCCCCTGGACTTCAGTTTCATTATCTGTTAAATGGAAATAATTATATGTATATTTCAGGCAGAGCTGTGAACATCATCTACTATACAATATGCACAACCATTATTGTGGGGATCTTGTGAAAATTAAATTAGATCATTTATTTTAAAAATATGTTAAATGTATGGTACTATGTTAGTATTCAATATAGGTATAAACTCTGTCTTTCAAAGCACATTGCAAAGCTCAATTTATCGCTGATAGAATTTTAGCCACTAAGTAAGTTTTGGGGACAGAGACGGGGAAAGACCTTTTAAATGAAAAAAAGTACAGTAGTGTGTGTCCTTTTCCTTCCAGAAGATAAATCAGATCTGCCATCCAATCCCAGGTGCTTCCTAGCAAGTGGAAGCAGTAGCCCAGCTCTCTTTCAGAAAAATGATCATCACTACCATCTAGTAAAGCATTCCCCAGAGCTTGGTCCTGGGAAATTCTATTCTATAATAAGGTCTTCAAAAACGTGGTTTGGTGATCAATCAGGTTTGGAAATGCCACAGAGCATGAGACTTCTGGAAGATTAGTAATTCACATTAACCCATAAAGGCCTTGAGAAATCCTGCAGTAAAAAACAGTAACAACAAATCTTGTCTAAACAGACATTTCCCTTTCCCAAAAATTATGAAGTAATTTTCACCATATAATGCCTTCTAATACCCCACAGAGTTAGTATACATCAGGACAAACTCTTGATCTAACGTGACATCCCTCTCATCCCACTTTATGGAGGAGGACACTGAGGTCCCAACAGTGCAGAAACTTGTATTCAGATCTCCAACAACACTCTACCTCAGGTCCAGCACTAGAGAGCCACTCATTTGCATTCTGTGGTAATGACATTCCCAATAAATCCCTTTGGAGGCATTTCCTAAATCCTATTTCCCCTCCCATATGCAATCATCTTCTAAAAGCATGTGAAGACTATGGAATCAATCTACACCCTACTCCACAAACGGAGAAGAGCAGTTCCATTTTGCCAAGTGCGGAGCAATGGCTTGGCTGGCTCCGTCATCTCTTAATGACCTAAGCATGCTGCCCGGGCTTATTTGTTACAAACAGGGCACAAAGGAAAACCAAGGTCCTTCCTCACAGTATGGATATTTGCATAAGCCTGATTCTCCCACAGAGATGTTTTCTTTGGCCCTGCTGGGTTTTCTTGAGTGGTCAGATGTGACAGGTGAGTTTAACTCATTAGGGAAAGAGTAAGAGACTGCTAGGGAAGGTGATGATAGTCTTAGGTATTTGAGAGGCAGGACAGCCTAGTGGTTCAGACTGTAAGCCCTGCAGTCAGTCACTCCTGGGTTTGAATGCCAGCTCCACCAGTGTCTTGGGCAAGTTACCTTAAATTTCTAACCTCTGCTTCCCCATCTGTGAAATCGAGACTATAAACATTCCTACCTCATGTAATCACTGAGAATATCAAATGAAGGCATGAATACAAAATGCTTAGCACAGATCTGGCTCAGTAAATGACAGGTACTGATATTAGTAGTAACATTATTACAAGGAGCTTCCATTCTCCTTAAAATATTTATTCATTCTACATAAATATCTGAGTCATTTCCACATGCCTGGCACAGTATTAGATCCTGAATGTACATACAGACAAAGGTAATATGCTACCTTTATGTTCAAAGAACACACTTTGTAGTAAAGACAGATTGGAAATAGTCAATGCTCACATATGCTTATAGGAGCTCTAATAAAGGAAAGCTAATAGCCCACAAGGTTGCAGGCAGGGAGAGGTGTCGTTCAGCAACAGAGTCTTAGAGGATTAATTTAAGGGTCTAGTAAAGAGTTGTCCATATATATAGAAGATGCTTCATACCTACTAGCCATATATAAGAGAGTAGGAATTTAGCATGTGAAGCAAAGTTGAAGCCATAGCAGGGAATGACCAGTAGGATTTTTCTTTATAGCCAAGGCAGAATGGAGATGAGGCTCGGACAATACACAAGATCTCTATCAGACTGTGAGTTTTATCCCAAACAGAAGGGTTTGCTATCATTTCAAAGGTTATTGGGACCATTAAGGATTTTAAGCAAGAGCAGGGATACATACAGACTTGCATTTAAGGAGAGAGAATTTCAGCAGGAGTATGCAACTGAGACTGTAAAGTGGCAGCAGGAAAATGACACACACTGGGGCATGCCTAACTAGAGTAAATTTTTCCCCAAGAAGCCTTCCCTGTATTAAGGCTACAGTAACTCTTCAGCAATGTGTCACATACCTCTCACAGCCTAATATTGCTGTAACCTGTATACATTCCTCTGCTCTTCTGTTGGGCTCTAAGCATTGAAAAAGGATAAACTAGGACCCATACATTTCTCCTTTCTTCACAGTGCCTTACATGGGACAATTGCCCCCAAAATCTTTGTTGAGTGACTGAAAGGACAGTCATACAGATTTGTTCCACCTGTAAGTGACCTTTTCAACCAGAACTCCATTTCTATTATCCTTAACTGATATCTCTTGAAACTATCCTATAGATTAAACCAGAGTAAAGTTGTCAGATAAAATACAGGATGCCCTGTTAAATGTAAATTTCAGATAAAGAACAGTTCTTTGTATAAGTACATCCCATGCAATTTTTGAGATATACTCATTAGAAAAAAAGTATTTGTTGCTTATCTGAAATTCAAATTTACCTGGGATTTTTCATTTGCTAAATCTGGCAAACTATACTAGGCAAAGAGTTTTAATCTTAATTATGTCACTCTGGAAACAGTAGATTCCTATTTCTTCCCTCTGGGATACTTTATACTCTCCATTTGACCACAAGATTTCTAATGTGTTCTTCCTCCTACTTTAGAGCTACAGTGATGAATAGCCATGTTACTGAATCACAGATGTAGATATATTATATGATAATATAGTATGATAAACAGAATGATATATAATACATGAGCTAGAATAAAGGTTATTTCCCAACTTAAAATTCTGTATGTACTTTCTCTCTATCTGAGTTTTGTCACTTATAACAAAATTTATTTTATTCAGGTTAATTATACTTCATAAGCTTGTGAAAAAATTAGAAATAAGATACACATAGGGACTGAAATACAGGTGATTCATTCAATTAATGAATGCAGAGACTTATTCTGTGCTAGACAAACTCTGGGAATTCTCCCCACCTTTGTGGAGTTTAAAGTTTAGGGTAGGGATGCTTATAGAAACCATAATTAGTATGGAAAGAAATATTGAAATTATGGTGCCTTTAAAATAATTAGGCAACTTTGTTACTATACCTATTGATTTTCCAATACTCATTCTTGTTTTGTGATTATTCACATGTGTATGTGAGCACACAGACACATATACATATACACACATATCTTAGCTATCATATCAGCACACATATATGTAGAATATATATATCAACATACATATATCATGGCTATCATAATAGCACAGAAGGCCAAGCACAGAGAAGTTAGTCAAGAACCAGAAGAAGCAGCAGAGGAGGAGCTCATGAAGGCCTTGTCAGTGGGCACATCTCAGTATCTGACTTATGATCTGCTTCCTCCCTTGAAGGGTGACTCTATTCTGTTCCAAACTATTTGTTGAACACCAGTATTCATCTACTTTAATCAGGGCCTCTATCATAAGAACCAAGTACAGTGCCATTGCAACCTGTGCTCCTGGCTCCTTGGACAGGATTCCAGGTGGCTGCACCAGATCCTGGCAGAGGTAAGGTAGGCAGAACTACTGGCAGTGACTTTCCCATTATTTCTCAGGCAGCTGCTCTTATCATCTACTTGAGAGTCTGGCTTGCTCTGCAATGACCTTGCCTGCTCATCCAGAGGCTCCAGTGGCCCTCTGCCCAATTCTGGGACAAAGGCTGAAGGCAGAGAGAATATAAGCAGCCTCTGACCTACCAGTAAGTGAGGTCTAAAATTTGTCTTGTCTGAGTCAAGTGTACCAGGGAGACCTGACACTGTCTTCCCCTGGCTCTGGCTTACTGGGCCCCATCTGTATTCCTGATCTTCTGACCTTGCTTCTTGATCTGCATTCATTCATTTCCACTGCTAAAACCCACAAGCCACTGTCTACTACCTGCCTATATCTTCTTCTCCTAGTGTCTCAACCCTGCCATCTAATATGAACTGTGAGTTCCTGTGTGAGGTGTTTTCTATGCCATCTATTTCTGTGTGAGGAAACCAAGGCTCACAGATATTAAGTTGCCCAAAATCACAGAGCTAGTCAGGGATCAGCAGGAACTAGAACTTACGTCCTTTCAATTCCAAAGCTCAAACTCCTTTTCATTATACCTAACTCAACTTTGGCTAGAGCAGACTTCTCCAAATTATGCAAACTACTCACAGTGACAAAGCTATTACCAGTCTGACTTTATGTACTTCCACTAATTAGCACTTTAATCTCCATGCCTTGCCCACCAGATAGAACCATCTTGGACCTGGATGCTGGCCCCTCCTCTAGGCTCCTATGGACATAAAATTTTGGTTGATGGCTTTCTTCTTCACAGGTCAGCTCTATAAGTACACCAGTCCCCTCCAGCCAGTCCTTCCTATTCCCATTTTTAACCCTGTCCCAGCCTGCCTTCCATTCAGCTTGCTAGAAAGGTCTATTTAGGAGTATAAACTGGGCTGGGTTTCAAGAGCTAGGGATGGCCCTTGGCTGTGGGACCTAAAGCCAGAACAAAAAAGGAATCAGTTTCCTAAATAATAGTTAGAAGGATGAATAAATGAAGGTTTAGTCTGAAGGAAGGATCTGGTCCAAAAGGATAGGGCAGAGATGAGAAACTAGGCTAAAGGTTGAGAAACTGCAGTGGGAAATCAAAGTCAAGACTACAAGTGTAATGAGACAGACATGACACAGAGAAATTGCTGTGGCACAGGTATAATTTTAGGAGCCTATAAAATATGCTTCCAGGTGCCTTTTGAAACACCAGAAATATAAAGTAGTAAAAAAGAGAAAGGAAGGTTTCCTTTGAGTCTAAGACCAATTTAAGTGCAGTTAGGGCAGAGTTGAAGGAAGGTACACGTCTTTTACCTCTCCTGTAGTTTGGATTTTCTGTAGTTCTTGATGCAATGATTGAATCCCTTAACTAACACTAGCACTTGACTGAGCAGCCCACAGCACTGGCCTGCTGCTTTCTCCCCCAAAAAACAGGTGGGTTCTTTGAAGGGACAGACACAGTGTACTTATTAGCACTGTTCTAGTGAAACATACAAATTATGCCATGAAAACTTAATTGCCACTTTATTCAGTAATCAGCATTAACATAGTGAATATTTAAAGCTACAACAGATTGTGTGGCAGCCAGGAGTTACACAGTAGCAACTTCTAGAAAGCTAGAAAATTAAGACCTCAAGACCTGCCTTAAGGCTGACTGAGTTATTCAGGTCCTTTTGTGTAAAAAGTCCCATATCAGCAGGGTTAGCCAATCCTAAGATATATTGAGACTACCAGCTTGTTTGACATCCCTTTCCGAGGATCCCTCAGCTATAGTCCAAGTGGGTGAAACTGAATCAGCATTTAATAAGTATCATGTAGCTAGCATCAAGGTAAATAACACATAACGCATGTCTTCAAGAAATCTGGGGGCGCCTGGGTGGCTCAGTCGGTAAAGCCTCCGACTTTGGCTCAGGTCAGATCTCATGTTCGTGGGTTCGAGCCCCGTGTCAGGCTCTGTGCTGACAGCTAGCTCAGAGCCCGGAGCTTGCTTCCGGTCCTGTGTCTCTTTCTCTCTCTGCCCCTCCCCCTCTCATGCTCTGTCTCTGTATCAAAAAATAAATTAAAAAAACATTAAAATAAAAGTCAAAAAAAAAAAAGAGAAAGAAATCTGTGGGGAGAAAGAAGTATAATGATGATCATAATCAGGGCATTATATAAACAGGAAAGAGAATAGGCTTGGTGTGATTCCTGACTCCAAAACTCATTAGTAATGTGAACTTTGGCAAGTAACTTTCCTCAGCTTCATTTTCCTAATCTTTAAAATGGGGATACGATTATGGACCTAGCAAGGATAATAAGAAATATTAGATACAATTATATGATCTATCACAGTATGGGACAAACACTTAGGTTTTTGTTAATTGATAAACCAAAGTATAAGATAAAACAAACCAAAAATCATGTCATAAGAAAAATACAAATAAAATACTAAGAACATTTAGAAGTCATAGAAATCAAATTGCTTTGGGAAGGCAAGGAGGGCTTAATGGAGAAGACTATAGTTGATACGTGCTTGGAAAAACAGGTAAACATTATAGGTAAGAGATTTTGAAAAACTTAGTTTGTATTTAAAAGTAGCAGTTTAATGAATGAATTAAAGCATGAAGGTGAGGATTAAATAGCAAAATAGATTCATTTGTCTGGAAAATAAAGAATTTCAGACAAATGCAGGAATCCAGAAAAGGCATATTGGGCACATACAATAAACGTGAATGCCATCCTGAATTAAGGATTTAATTAATAGATAGGGAATGAAGGAGCCATTGGAAACCTAAACCAAGAAGAGGCACATTTGGAAGTGGCAGTAGTATGGAGAAGAGACTTGATTGAAGGGAAACAGGAGGTAGAGATGTTGGTGGGGGCCTGCTCCACCAATTCAAGTAAGAGATAACAAGACCTGAATTAGGGTGTTAAGAGTTAAGATAGAGAAATATGAGAGACAATGTAGAGTAGAATTGGGAAGGGGTTGGATGTGGAGAGAAAGATATGCCCTATGTAAAAGTATGACACCTGTTTGAATGGTGAGCAGGAGAAAACAGCAGACAACCCAACTGCCAGGAACTGGTAAGGGAATCACACTGTTAGAGATGGAGCGAGAAGACTGTTGTGAGGGAATTGGGGACCAAGTAGAAAGACAGTCCTTCTGATCTTTAGAATGTAGCATCTATGAAATCAGATCAGTTCACAGCCAGGCTAGCTATAGATTCCTGGGCTGCATTTCACCTGCAAATGTGGATTTGAAGAATTTGAATTGGACTGTGTATAATCCTTAATTCCTACAAACCAGGTTTCTGACCACTGAGCATTTACCCCTGAAAGGCATAGACTCTTTCCAAGGCCTCATATCCAATGCAGGCCATTCAGGCAATCCAGATATATAGATGATTTCTAAAGAGAACAGACCTACCAACCATGGCCCATCTGCAGTCTCTAAAGTATAATGTTCAAGATGAACAACTAAGGAATGGGAAATAAGCATGAAAGATTTTGTTAATTTAATGTAAAAAATGAGAAGAAAAAATACTATTATTTAATATCCAGATTGAGACCAGCTTCTTGTCTGGAGTCTGTCAGTGAAAGAAGTATCTTTTGGAAGAATAGGACTTCACAGGTGAAATTGCCAGTGGTACTTGCACTTGGGGATTGCTTTTGAGATATTGTCACATATTATCATTTATACAAAGTAGATTTACATAGTGGACCATCCGATATTAAATAAGCTAATGCTCACAAAATGCACTTGTGGTTTATGATGACTCCCAGTGAAGAACTGCATAGGAAGATAATACAGATGATTTATATAGTATTTAACTATAAGCAAATGCTACAAATAAGATTACTTCTATTTGTGGTATGAGGTCTTTAAAAAGTAAAGACTGACATTCAAATCAGATTTGACAAGTTGACCAAAATTATTGAAATTTTTAAGAAGACTGTTTCCACTATATTTATTGTTTTCCTGAGTTTACATGTATTTTATGAGTACTCTTAAATTGTAAGTACCTGCTCATTTCTATATTTGTATATGTGTATAAATATACATATGTGTACATTTATTTTACTAAAAGAGATGAAGTCCAAAAGGTTTGGAAATCATAGCTATCAATGGCTTTTTAATCCCGAGGCTCTGTAGTTATTTCAAAATACTGAGAATGAATTTTTCTTAGAATAGACAATGTTACGAGAAAGATGGGGATGTGGAGAATATTGGTGTCCAGGATGTATGTTATTACTAAGTAGGGGAGGGAGGAATCTAGAGAAACTTTCTGGGAGCACTGAAACCAAGTAAATCTTCCGTCTTAATTTTACCTTAAGCACCTGAGTGGCAAGGAAGAAACTCATTTGGTGGGGCAAAAAATGTACCTCTTGGGGGTTCTCTTAACAAAGCTGCCCTTAACAAAGGTTGCCAGACTCTCCCATGGTATAATGGGACCAAAGCCTGGTAAGGAAGCTCTTTAGTGGATGCCATTTCATACAGCATCCCATGCTTTTCTTTTCTCCTCCCACCACCCAGAAGCTGTGGTGATGAGCACATTTTTAGAATATTTAAAAATAAATTACAGTTAGTGGTGAAACACATAAGTCAGAGAAATACTGGGCAAGAGTGTGTCTCTAGCTACACAGCCCAAGGCTGCCGGGTATAAAAATATTCTATGTCTCCCATTTGGCTAAGTGAGGCTTTAGCAACTGGTAATTTTTGCATGTCATAGTCACTGCTAATTGTTGAATTAGAACATCTGTCAAAAGTAGGGATATTTTCCTCAGAACACAGAACAGAGGAAATTAGCTCTTCTTTAAGGCAGTACAAAGCACATTATAACTGTGCCCGCTGCCAAAAGCTAAGATTCCCTCTTTCTGGCCATTGTTTACAAACAGAAAACCTGCTGAGTAGCTTCTGACTACCTTCATTAGAAACTAGGCGGGACTTTTGCATATTCTTTGGATCTACCTAGCTAATAACAACTTAAAAGTGTCAAAAAAGGATCAAAACCCAGACAGTGTATGATTTAATAAGGTGCATATGTTTAACCTGATGTAGAAACAATCACAGTTCATCCTTGTCCCAGGTTAACTCCACTGATTGAGGAGATATTTAGTGTGTGTGGCTGTAAGCACGACTAATACTTTCTCTGGGTACCAGTTTTCTTATCTCTAAAATAGAGATTGAACTAAATCAATGGTTTCCAAATTGTGAGAGCTTTAGAACGCCAGACCTTTTTCTCAACTGTCTTAGGAGTCATCTCTGAGGTAGTTGGTTGAACAAGGGCCAGTCCCTCATCTTCAGTAAGCACCTGTTATCTATTTTATATATTAGGGTTCAATGTTCAATCAGAAGGGTGAGTCACTTGACAACTAAAACACTTGGAAGATCCCAAAGGTCCCTTCAGAGATCTGCTATGACACAGCAAAGAAGACCATGCAAAGGCGGGACCACCTGGCATATAACATATGTGACTAGACAAGAAGAAAAGCAGCTCCAGAGAGAGTAGCCTATTTAAAACCCCCAAACACAGCTCTGCAGTTCCCTCATCCTCAATTCTTTCTAGTCTCCCTGCTATTTATTCCTCCTTCACTTTTCTGACCTGACTGTATTGTCCTTTTCCTTTCAGGCCCTACAAGGTTGCACATGCAACATAAAGCCATCCATGACACCCCATTCCATCTCTTTAATATCCGAAGATGTGAACACTCATTCACACACACATATCCTTTGCCCCCAGGTTGCCTTGTGTTCTATTAATCTTGTTTTTCTACCAAGAATATACATTTCTTGAAGGGAGTGGACAGTGTTATTCGTGTTTATATCACAAGAGAACCCTGCACAGTGTTTGGTACATGATAGGATTCATGGGATTTTGGTGTTTGAGTGACTGAATACTTTGCCCGAGTAAACACACTTATAAGTATAAAAACAAAATCAAATCTCTGGTACCTCATGAGGTCTAGAACCAAATCAATCTCAATCAATCGATTTACATACCCAAATTATTCATCTACCCCTCTATCAATCTGTCCATCTATCCAGAAAAACATTTATGAATCTTGGATTCACTATGGACTTTTACTTTTTTCTTCTTTATTGCCATATTTAATCAGTAACCAGAATTTGCCAATGTGAAACTTTCCCCTGATCTACATACATTTAGGGAATCTATTCCCTATTCTCCATCCCAATTACTATTACTCCAGTTGAGGCCTTGTCATAAGGCTAGATTTAGTATTTTAGCCTCCTAAGTTAACTTTCCTTTTCCAGTTTTGTTCCCTTCAAATCTATCTATCCTTCATGGTAGCTCCAGATGGATCCTTTTAAAATACAAATATGGCCATGTCATACCTCTGCTTAAAGCAGTTCGTTTGTTCTCCATAAATATAGATCAAACACATTAGTAGGGCATAGGATGCCCTAGATAACCTGGCTCTTGTGTAATTCTCCAGCTTCACTGCTTGACACTGACTCAAAACCTATATCTAATAATTCTAAACTGCTTTTACTTCCCAGTGCCAACTGTTGAATACTATTGGATATCTTCCTAGTTTTGCTTATCCTGTTGCATCTTTCTGGTATACCCTGGATTCCCACTTCACTTGGGCCACCTCCTCTTCATGCTTTAAGAGAAAACTTTGGGTTATCTTTTCCCAAGAAGGCTTTCTTTAATCTCAAAGTTTGATTAATTGATGGCCTTTCAGCTACTATCATATCCTGAGCATAGCTCTGTTAAAACAAAATAAATAGAAATAGAAATCAAAATATAAAATACATAAATAAATAGATATAGCATATATAACTGTGGAATATGTAAGTAAAAAATATAAGGCATGGTTAAATGTTATACTTTTATAGTGCTTTACAGGTGACAGAGTGTATTCACATCCATCATCTACTTTGAGTTTTATTTTGTGAGGAAATGAAAACAGGCATCATTTGTTTCACTTGCAGAATGATAAGAGATGGAATGAATTTCTGAAAATTATAAAGTAAGCAAATGGCAGGTAGGAGTTCGAAGTTTTTAAAGAAGCCATCCAAGTCCAGTGCACAGTACAATATGTAGTACACAATGAATATTCAGGGCCTGGGAGTAGCCATTATCATTTTTACCCAGGTTTTGATATCCCATCACCACCACCCCAGACCAGCTCCCCCACTAATGTGCTTGGCCAGCAGCCAAATTGGCTTGTTTCAGAGAGTAATAACCATCCCAGCCTTATATGGAACAGTCTATTGCACCAGAACTGACTCAAAAGCAAACCCACTGTTAGAAGAAAGGGTGGGAGATGACACTTTTAGGGCCACATATTCCTATCCTAATTCTCCTAGGATGCATTTTATCTTTCTTATCATTATTCTATCTTGTTAATCATTGAGCTAGAATTCTAGATCTAGAATTGGCATGCCTTCGCTCCACCCCTCTTTTAAATTTTTTTTTCATAATTGGCTTTGGATCATGCCTGGAAATGAAGAATTGAGAGGGTATGCTTGTAGCATATGACTTTGCAATAGGGGTAGGGGTGTGTGTGTGTGTGTGTGTGTGTGTGTGTGTGTGTGTATGTATATGTGTGTGTGCATGCGTGTGTGTGTGTGTGTGTGTGTGTATTCCTGAAAAGTAATGCAAATCAAATTATGCTAAATCAAATTCTACTTTAAATGCCTGAAAGAAGCTCCATGTTTAAGGATCTTCTCTGGGAAATTATTTTATGAAGCGAAAATTCACTCTCTCCTCCCCAATTTGTCAGTATATTTGGATTTTCAAATAATTTTCTTGATTTGTACATTCTAATTATTCAAAATAAATATTTATGGATTGCTTACCATTCACCCAACATTTGTTGGTGCTGAGGATATAGCACCTCAAGGAGCTTATAATCTACTGGGTAAGAGATAGTAAATCACAATTACACAAGTAACCAATCACTTATTTACAAATATTGTAGGTGTTACAAAGGAATGTCCCAGGCACTCAGTTTGTGACAGGGGACCAAGCCTGGTTGGGGGCTCAGGGGAGACAAGAATCTGTAATGCAGAAGGACATGTAGAAGAGTAGAGAGTGCTACTCATAGGTCTAACAGGAGAACAGGAGAAACCTAATGGAGGACTAGGGAGAGGGGAAGAGGGAAACAGTTGGGGAGAGAGAGGGACGCAAAACTTGAGAGACTATTGAATACTGAAAATGAACTGAGGGTTGAAGGGGAAAGGGGAGAGGGGAAAAGAGGTGGTGGTGTTGGAGTAGGGCACTTGTGGGGAAGAGCACTGGGTGTTACATAAAACCAATTTGACCATAAACTATTTAAAAAAAGGGGAGTAGAAAGTGCTAAGATTCAGGACCTGGAAATGTAAGTAGGAGTGAGATTTTGGCTTGGGATAATGAAATGGTTTTGAGTCAAACTTTCCCACATGAGAAGAGACAGTCCTTGATACTTAGCTGTGTCTCCAGCTCTCCCTTCCTCCATTTAGTGTCCCCGACTAATGCAATTCTGGGAAAAGATCCAATGCAAACCTTACTCTCCCAGATAGTTCTATTACCTAAGTCTTTAGCCAAGACCAGCATTCTTTGAAAGTGGCCCAATAGTTGCTATTAATCTCCTCCAATATGTAGGTTGAAATCAGTTTTCTTTGGAATCAAAGAAATCTGATCCAAATTATTAAGATTATTTCTTGAAAGTCCAGTTATTTTAAGGGCAACTTTCTAGTTCTTATAGCTTATTTGGATTCAGAGGTCATATTTTCATGAACTAAATATCAAAACTTGCACACTGGCCATATTTTTTTATTTCTAAGTGTATTCATTTTTATTAGGTAAGGGAAGAGTAAAATTAGTCTTTGTTGAATGCCTTCTGAGGTAGATACTTTCCAAGCCCGACCCAACCTCTCCTTTGTCCCACCCCGCACCCCCGTTTCTTTTTCCTTGACTGATAAATGCTATTGTTTCAGAAATCAGGTGGAGATTTCTTTATCTCATATAAAGTAGACCTCTCCTTGCCCTAGCCCAGGTGACAAATCCTCCTAATTACTTTTGGCCATTGATTGGTCTAAAGGGGAAGATGTGACCCAATTCTGGCCAATGATCTATAAAAGGGTACTTTGGTAGCAGAGGATTTCTATTTCTGAATACAAAGACTATGTCTCCTGAAGAGAAGAAGAGAAGACTTAATTTTTTTTCCCCTCTTCTTCCTTCTTGAAACTAAAGTTAGAAGGTACAGAAGTCATCTTGTGATCATGAGGTAACAACTTTAGAGGATGAAAGATAGTGTTTAAGTCTGATAGAAAGAAATAGGAGTCTGAGTTTATGCCATCATTACTGAGTATCTCATTCAACCTCAGCAATTATCTTTCTTTGGTATTTTGTTACTAGAAGAAAAAAAAAGAATCCTATCTGTTTAAGTCACTTTGTATATATGCTGGTTTTCTGTTACTTGCTGCTGAAAACATTCTTAAGTGATAATTTTAATAACTGCCAAGTATTTTACCTGTTACTAGATTCTTTGAATAGTTAATCCTCACAATACCCATTTGACATAGATATTACTATCTTCATTTTACATATGGAAACTGAGTCTTAGAGAAACTGCCAAAATTCACACAACTAGAGAATGAAAATGGAGACATTTGGACCCAATCCTGTATGAATTCAAAATTCAGGCCTTTCCCATTACAAAATCCTGTTCTCTTGATGGCATAAACCCAAACTATTTTTCATTATATATTTTGAAAAATCATATTTATCTGGAGCATCTGGGTGGCTCATTTGGTTAAGCATCCAACTCTTGGTTTTGGCTCAGATCATGATATCACAGTTCATAGGTTCAAGCCTCACATCAGGCTCTGCACTGACAGTGAGGAGCCTGCTCAGGATTTATTCTCTCTGTCCCTCCCCTGCTCGACCATGCTCTTTCTCTCTTCAAATAAATAAGCTTAAAAACCACATTTATTTATATTACATTAAAGCAGAATAACACTGAAATAAAAACTGATTTCAGTAATATAATGGGGGAAACTCCAGCTTCAGAGAAAAAAATAATAAAAAGAAACCACAGTATGATCTATCAGTGAAATCTACTTGGGACAGGTGGGCCTGTGTGACCATGTGGGGATGATAAAGACTCTAACTTGTTCAATGTGTTTAATACTTACTACTCTCCAGTTCCTCTGTTGAGAACTTTATGTATAATATAGCGTACAATGCTTATAACAACTCTCTGAGCAGATATAAAAATTATGTCCATTTTACTGGTAAGGAATGTGAGGCTTAGTGATTCTAAAAATAACTCCCAAAAGTCACACAAATGGTTACTGGTGGTATTTAAAACATAAGACTGTATCCAGAGTGCATGTTCTCACCCTCTGTGCACCATAACTTCCATGTACATAATCACCCTCCTTCCTAGAAGCCTTAGTTAAACAATCTGAGATCTACAGTTATTTCCTCAGAATGCATCTTGGCATTCATCAGCACTAATGGTAGTAGGAACTATGATAAGCTGCACAGCTTTTACATGATATAGTAAAAAAAAAAAAAAAAGTTAGGCTTTAGAACCAAAAGAAATCTAGGTTGAGTTCTGACATTGTCACTTCTTAGCTGTGACAATGAGGTACTTATTTATGGTGAGTTCTCCCATCTCCCATCTCTATATAAGGGATAACAGTGCTACAATGCAAAACTGTCTTGAGAATCTAAAAAGATAATATAGTTAAATCAGTTTCTCTCTTCCCATATTCTCTGCATATGCCATAGCAACTGCATCATTTTAGTGGTACCAAAATGCTAAAACTCATTCTTAAATACTTAAGGAAACATTTACAAGCCTGGAATTGGTGTCTATTTTTCCCTGAGGGTAGTTCTGTAACCTATATTCCTATAAGTTTTTGCTACTCATTCCGCAGGGGATCATTTGTGACTACTTATTTTGACCACATTGTATTGGGGATGTAAGACCCACAGAGGCAGATAAAAATGATAGTGGTGAATGAGTGGTGGGCAGTAAGGTTCAGCTGCCCCACAGGTTAGACATAGCTTCTTGCATTGTAGACTGGCCCTGGTTAAATGCATTAAATAGGGTTATAAATAGGTGTCTTGGTGGCCTAAAGCTATGGTTTTTATATATCCAATGAGTTGACTGTATAAAAATCACCTGAAACCTTGTTAAAAATACAGATTCAAAGTACTCCAATGAAAATTTTGATTTGGTAGTTTCAAATCTAGATATTTATTTCTAACAATTATTTTATATAATTGGTATCTAGACATATTTTGCAAACACTGGCTTAAATTATGACATGCCCTTTAGCTTGCTTCGCTTCATCTTTGTTTTGATGCATGCATTTATGTATAAATATCTTTGTATAAAACTGTCTCCTCTTTTCCCACTTCCTCCATAAACACATCAGAATGGGTTATATAAAGAGAGCAAATACCATCACATGAATGATAACATTTATAAAATATCAGGGGATCAATAACACAAATGCCAAATGGGCCAGTGAATTGACTAATTATCCCATGTTCCCAATAAATAAATGACCCCTGAACATGGTATCTAGTTAGAAGGGCTATACATTTCTTGCCTTCTCAAGGCCCTTGGCAATAATTGTGTATAACCTTTTCACTAGAAGACAGCTGTGTTTATCCCGCATTTGGGTTTTCTCCATGAAAACATTATCAGAAACAGAACCATTGCTAAACACACACACACACACACACACACACACACACACACACACACACACAAATTCACCTTGGCAGCCAGAAGGAGCATAAGCTGTGATGGAAACTACAAAGAACTCCCATTTCAGCAAAACCCATCAAGACTCCCAAACCCTTGACCTCTTCCTTTTATTTTCATTCAATTGCAGCCAAATTCCATTTGGCTATAGTACCTTCTGTGAAAATAAATTACTACATGGAATCCCAATGGATACAACATAAAACAAAAACATAGTTATTTTCAAGCAAAAGGGAAGGCACAAAGCCTGCCTCTTCCCCTCAAGACATCTCAACAGATATTTAGCTTTAACAATTATTCCCATCATTTCACAGTATGAAAACAACTGAGTTAAGTCGCTTGCCCCAACCTGTCTTCATTTCTTCCCACCCAAAGGAGGCAATATGTTAAAAAAAAAAAAACAACATTGTCACCAACATCTATACTGTTTCCAATCCTAGGACAGTTTTGAGCAAGGGTCCATCCATACTCTCTGTTTTCCCATTCCTCTTCTCATGCTCCCAAGCTTTAGCAGTATCACAGGGGTATTAAACATCTCATTAAAATTTTGTAATTTCCCATGTAACTGGATTCTTAAAGCAACTTGACGACCTCCTTTCAGAGTTTTGATTCCTTTCCCTGTCCTTTTAATGATGAATCCAACTTTTTCCACACTACCAAGGTTGCACATCAACCAGTCCCTGAATCAAAGTGTAGTCCCCATATCAGCAACATCAGCACCATTTGTTGAAAAGCAAATTCACACACTCTACTGTAGACTAGAGGAGTCACCAGCTCTGGAGGAGGAACCCAGCACTCTGTGGTAATTTGAGTTCACACTAAAGTTTAAGAACCAATGATCTGAATCATTCTCAAGGCATGTCTGTCATATCTCACTAAGAAAGCAGAGGCTTTTTCAACACTGTAAAGAGAATTTGTCACTGTGCTATCACCACAGATTCCAATCTGCCATTTCCATGTTGGTCTTTTTCCTTGGACTGCTAGATCTTTGGGGATAAAGACAGTATCTTATTTATCTTCATCTTCATATTCCCAGGTCCTAGTAAGGTGTTTAGCACATATAAGTTGCTCAGGAGATACATTTAAATAAATTGAATAGCTTTGTGGCCATTAAAAGTCACTAACTTTTCAGGTCTCAGTTTCTGCCTCTGTCACACAGAGGTCAATCAGTAATTGACATTTTCCCTCTTAACAATCAAAGCTAGTAAGATAGTATTTTTTAAAGTTCTAATAAGCTAAAAGTTCCATTTTAATGGATATCGGGGGCACCTGGGTAGCTCAGTTGGTTGAGCATCTGACTCTCGGTTTTGGCTCAGGTCATGATCTCACTCTTGGTGAGTTCAAGCCTAGCATCAAACTGTCAGTGCAGAGCCTGCTTGGGATTCTCTGACCATCCCTGGCTTGCTTGTGCGCGCTCTCTCTCTCTCTCTCTCTCTCTCTCTCTCTCTCTCTCTCTCAAAAAATAAACATTAAAAAAATAAATGGAGGTATCATTAGTCTTCCCTACCATATTCTATAAATAAGTACATAAACATGTATATATGTGTGTATAGATATATACATGCAATATATATTATAATCATTTCTATAAAACTGAAAGGGCAACTGGATAAAATTTAGGCATGCAGATCGGATATCCTCTCTTTGTTCTTAAAATCCTATTTTCTTACCACTTGATAATTCAGGAGAGTATGTGGACTCAAATTTCTAGAGGACTTTTCTCCCCCCACAAAAATGCTACAGGTTTTGTAGTTCGAATAAAGACGAAGATTTTGCAATTATTTCTTGGAGAGCTTGAAGTTTAATATTTTGTCTTCAAAGTGAACCATATAAATGTTTGATGAAAAGAGTGTGGCAAACTAGTCTCTCTTTGACACATTAAGAAAACACACCATAAAGCTTTAGGTCACATTTGGGGCTGAGTGTAAGGAGAGGAGAGGATCCTGAGTAGGAAGTGAAACTGAAATTTACTACTGGATTGTGCAGAGAGGTAGGATCCTTACAACCTGAACTTGTGCTGCCTCCTGAGCAACCAAATCAAAGCAGTTGGCAGGGCAGTTCCTCACACGACTACTCTTTCTAAATAGTTCTGTTGTTGGTAGCACCTCTGGTGAAATTAGAGGATGTGCTGCATTCTCTAATTCAATTCATTTCTCTGAGTATTGATTGAGCTCCTCAGATGTGTTCAGTCAAGGCTGACCTGACTGGAAGCTAGAGAAAGTGATTGCCTATATGCTGTGCTTCAAGTAGAACAAGGGAGGTTCCTGGGTCCTAAATAGCTACCTCCCATCTCTCCCACTCACGTGAAACTCTGCTCTGTATTCCGGGATATAACGCTTCATTCTCCCAAGATATATTTGACGAATATACATCAATGAGTGGTCCACAAAAATCCAATTCTGTGGTCTAAGTAGGGAAATAATACAGTCTGTATCCCCTCTTGGAGATTCTTAATGTAATTAACAATAAGACTCCAAGAATGCTTATAGTAATGGTATATGCTTAACTTTAAAGCAGTTCTCTAGTCATTTGACCATAGAACTCTTCCTCTGCCTTAATTTCTTTCCTTCCCTTTAGTATAATGTTTCATATTATAAACTTCAAAATAGTTAGGCAAAGATTAGTCCAGTACTATAACCAGGTAGGTCTGCATCTGCATTCTAGCACACATTTGGAACATTTAGCATGTTTATTTAACTTTTAAGCCTCAATATCCTCATCTATAAATACAGATAATAATGGTAAGTCCGTAGAGCTATAAATTTATGACATAACATAGGCAAAGAGCAAAGCATAGCCCCTACTGAAGAATAGGAACCCTATAAGTGACAGACAGTTCCTTTCTCATTCCCTTTCTTATCGGGAGCAATTTCACCCATTAGAGAGCAATTTGATTAAAAAACACTCATATAAAAAATTCAAGTAATCCTGGGAAGAGTAAAAGAACTCTCTTACTGGAACGACTCCACCCCCACCAACATAAACATTTTCCTATACCTATTTATTTTTTTTAATTCACATATAATAAACATATCATGCCATAATGGTTTTAGGTGTACAATATGATAATTCAACAATTCTTTACATTTCTCAGTACTCATCTCCATACTTAATCCCCTTCATGTACTTCATCCATCTCCATACCTACCTCCTCTTGGGAACCACCAGTTTGTTCTCTACATTTAAGAGTCTTTTCTCTTCTTTGTTCATTTGTTTCTTAAATTGTAACTGTGAGTGAAATCATATGGTATTTGTCTTTCTCTGACTTATTTCACTTACCATTATACCCGTTAGGTCCATACACATTCTTGCAAATGGCAAGATATCATTCTTTTTTATGGCCAAGAAATATTCCATTATATTTACCACAATTTCTTACCCATTCATCTATCAGTGGACACTTGGATTGCTTCTATATGGTAGCTATTGTAAATAATGGTGCAATAAAAATAGGGGTGCATACGTATTTTTGAATTAGTGTTTTCATTTTTGGGGGTAAATACCTAGGAGTGGAATTACTGGATCATATGATAAGTCTATTTTTACTATTTTGAGGAATCTCCACACTATTTTCCATAGTGGTTGCATCAGTTTGCATTCCCAACAGTGAAGGAGGGTTTCTTTTTCTCCACATCCTTGCCAACACCTGTTACTCCTTATGTTTTTTATTTTAGTCATTCTGACAGATGTAAAGTGATGTCTCCCTGTGGTTTTAATTTGCATTTACCTGATGATTACTGATGTTGAGTATCTTTCCATATATTTGTTGGCCATCTGTATGTTTTCTTTGGAAAAATGGCTATTCAGGTTATTTTTTGATTGGGTTATTTGTAGTTTTTTGAAGTTGAGTTATAAAAGTTCTTATATAATCTAGATATTAAACCCTTATCAGTTATATCATTTGCAAACATCTTCTCACATTCAGTAGGTTTTCTTTTTGTTTTGTTGGTTGTTTCCTTTGCTGTGCAAAGCCTTTTTATTTTGGTGTAGTCTTACTAGTTTAACATTGCTCTTCTTTCCCGTGCTAAGGAGACATATAGGAAACACAAAAAAAAAAGTTACTGCGTAGGTTTTCTTCTAGGAATTTTAAGGTTATAGTTCTTCACACTTAGATTGCTTCTCGGCCTTTTGGCTAAGATCAGGTTCAGTTCTCATATTTAGATCATCCTTTTGGTTTATTGCTGTGTATGGTGCAAGAAAGTGGTCCAGTTGCATTCTTCTGTAAGTAGCTATTCAGTTTTTCCTGCACCATTTGATGAAGAAATTGTCTTTTTTTCCATTGCAAGTTCTTGCCTCCTTTGTTGAAGATTAATTAGCCATATACTTGTGGGTTTATTTATGGCCTTTCCATTCTGTTCTAGTGAACTGTTTGTCTATTTTTGTGCCAGTATTAGATTATTTTGATTACTACTGCTTTGTGGTGTATCTTGAAATTTGAGATTGTGATACCTGAAGCTCCTCACCACTCCCGATTGTATTGCTATTTTGGGTCTTCTGTGGTTCCATACAACTTTCAAGATTGTCTTAGTTCTATAAAAAATAGTCTTGGTATTTTGACAAGAGTTGCATTACATCTGTAGATTACTTTGAATAGTACGGACATTATAACTATTTGTTCTTCAAACATGTGAGCATGGAATATCTTTCATTTGTTTATGTTGTTTCAATTTCTTTCATTGATGTTTTATAGTGTTCAGAATACAAGTCTTTCACCTTTGGTTAGATTTATTCCTATATATCTTACTATTTTTGATGCAATTGCAAATGTGACTGTTTCCTTAATTTCTCTTTCTACTTCTTCATATATAGTGTATACAAATGCAACGGGTTTCTGTATATTTTGTATTCTGCAATTTTACTGAATTTATCAGTTCTACAGTGTTTTGGTGGAATCTTTAGGGCTTTCTATATCTAGTTTCATGTTGTCTGCAAATAGTAACAGTTTAACTTCTTCCTTACAAATTGGGATTTTTTTTTAAATTTTTCTTGTCTGATTGCTGTAGCTAAGACTTATAATCCTATCTTGAATGAAAGTAGTGAGAGTAGACATCCTTCAGTTGATTCTGATCTAAAGGGAAAAGCACTCAGTTTTTAAACATTGAGTTTATTGTTAGCTGTGGGCTTTTCACATATGGCCTTTATTATGCTGAAGTATGTTACCTCTGAACCTACTTTGTTGAGTTTTTATTATGAATGGATGTTTAACTTTCTTAATGCTTTTTTTGGCATGTATTGGAGATCATCATATATTTTTCATCCTTTCGATTGTTAACATGATGTGTTACACTAATTGATTTGCAAATATTAAACCACCTATGCATCCCTGGAGTAAATCCTACTTGATTGTGGTTAATGATTTTCTCAATGCATTGTTATACTTGGTTTCTTAATGTTTCATTGAAGATTTTTGCATCTACATTCACCAGAGATATTGGTGTGAGTTTTTTGTTTTGTTTTCTGCAGTGTCTTTATCTGGTTTTGGTATCAGAGTAATGCTGGCCTTGTGGAATGACTTTGCAAGCTTTTATTCCTCTTCTACTTGTTGGGCTAGTTTGAGAAGATAAGTATCAATTCTTCTTTAAATATTTGGTAGAATTCACCTGTGAAGGCATCTGGTCCTGGACTTTTGTTTGGTGGAAGGTTGTTATTATTACTATTATTATTATTATTATTATTATTATTATCATTGATCCAATTTCACTGCTAGTGGTCAGTCTGTTCAAATTTTCTATTTATTCATTCAGCTTTGGAAGATTATATGTTTCTAGGAATTTATCCAATTCTTCTAGGTTGTCAAAATTGTTGACAAATACTTTTTCATAATATTCTCTTACTATTTGTATTTCTGTGGTATCCTTTGTTATTTGTCTTCCTTCACTTCTGATATTATTTATTTGTGTCCTCTCTCCTCTTTTTTGGATGAGTCTGGCTAAGGGTTTGTCAATTTTGTTTAACTTTTCAAAGAATCCACTCCTGGTTTCATTGAGCTGGTCTATTTTTTTTTTAACTCTATTTCATTTATTTCTGCTCTAATCTTTATTATTTACTTCCTTCTGCTGGCTTTGTACTTTGTTTCTTCTTTGTTTTTCCTCACTTCTTTAGGTGTAAGTTTATGTCGTTTAATATTTTTCTTGCTTTTGAAGGTAGGCCTGTACTGCTATAATCTTCTCTCTTAGAGCAGCTTTTGATTCATCACAAAGATTTTATCTGAGCCACTGTGTTTTAATTTTCATTTGTCTCCATTTATTTCCTCTTTGATTTACTGGTTGGCACATTCATTGTCTAGTTGCATGTCATTTAGCTTCCATGTATTTGTGTTCTTTCCAGACTATTTCTTGTGATTTATTTCTAGTTTCATACCATCGTGGTCAGAAAAGATGCATGATATAATTTCAATCATTTTGAATTTGTCGAGATTAATTTTGTGGACTAACTTGTGATGTATCTGGAGGAGGTTCCATGTTCACTCAAAAAGAATGTATACTCTGCTGTTCTAGGATGGAATATTTTGAATATTTGTTAGGCCCATTTTGGCCCAAAACCACTGTTTCTTTGCTGATTTTCTGCCTGGATGATCTATCCATTGATGTAAGTGAGATGTTAACTCCCCACCTCCACCATTATTGTATTACTTCCTTCCCTTCCAATTTCTTCCTTTATATCTATTAGTAGTTGCTTTATCTCTTTTTTATTTATTTTATTTTACTAAGGTGCTTTCACATGGGGTGCTTACATATTTACAATTATTATAACCTCTTATTGTATTTTTCCCTTTCTCATTATGTAGTACCCTTTGTCTCTTGCTATAGTCTTTGTTTTAAAAGCCTATTTTGTCTGAAATAAGTATTGTTATCCCAGGCTTATTTTTGTTCCCATTTGCATGGTAAATGTTTTCCACCCCTTCACTTTTTTTTGTTTCAAGTTTTTATTTAAATTCTAGTTAGTTAACATATAGGGTAATATTGGTTTCATGAGTAAAATTTAGTGATTCATCACTTACATATAACACCCAGTGCTCATCAAAAGTGGCCCCCTCTTAATACCATTACCCATTTAGCCCATCCTCTACCCATCTCCTTCTATCAACCCTCAGTTTGTTCTCTACACTTAAAAGAGTCTCTTATGGCTTGCTTTCCCCTCTCTCCCTTTTCTTTATCATATGTTCATCTGTTTCGTTTCTTAAATTCCACATATGATTGAAATCATATGGCATTTGTCTCTCTGCCTGACTTATTTCAATTAGCATAATACACTCTAGCTCCACCTATGTCATCTATGCAAGATTTCATACTTTCTGATGGTTAATATTCCTGTGTGTGTGAGTGTGAGTGTGAGTGTGAGTGTGTGTGTGTGTGTGTGTGTGTGTACCCATACCACATCTTTATTCATTCATCAGTTGATTGACATTTGGGCTCTTTTCATAATTTGGCAATTGTTCATAGTGCTGCTATAAATATTGGGGTACATGTGCCCCCTTGAATTAGTATTTTTGCAACATTTGGGTAAATACCTACTAGTACAATTGCTGGGTTGCAGCGTAGTTCTATTACTTTTTAATTTTTTGATGAACCTGATAAAAGGTTAGTATCCAAAATCTCTAAGAATTTATATCAACACCCATGCTTTCACTTTGAGATAAGATTGCACACATTCAAGGTTGTACTGCTGTAGACTCCCTTCACTTTCAATATGCATGTATGTTTAGGTCTGAAATGAGTCTCCTGTAGGCATCATATAAACAAGTCCTGCTTTTCAAATCATTCAGCACCCAGTGTCTTTTGATTGGATCATTTAGTCCAATTACTATTCAAAGTAATTACTGACAGGTATAGTTATTGGCATTTTGTTGCTTTTCTTTACAGTTGTTTCTGTAGTTCTCTGGTCATTTCTTATCTTGCTGCTCTCTTCCCTTGTAGGTTGATGACTTTCTTTAGTGATATGCAAAAAATAAATATAAAGGAATATCCAAGTAAATCCATTGCAGGTTTTTTATTATGGTTGTCATTAGGTTCATATGTAATATCTTATGCATATAGCAGTCTATATTTAGTTGATGATCACTTAAGTTTGAACCCATTATAAAAGCACTAAATTTTTACTCCCTCACCACCATGTATATGTCATCCCTTATATCCTTTTAATTTGTGAATCCCTTGACTGATTTTATATATATATAATTGATTTTATTGATTTTGTGCTTTAACTTCAATAATGGTTTTATAAGTAATTAACCTACTTTTGTTATGTTTATATTTACTTACAAAAAATTTTCCCCTTTCATAATTTTCTTTCCAGTCAGAAAATATTGTTTTCTGATTATGGCTTTTTCATTCCAGTCAGTAATGCCCTTTCATGTTTCTTACAACTCTGGTTTAGTGGTGATGAAATCCTTTAACTCTTATTTGTGTGGGAAACTCTTCATCTCTCCTTCTATTCTGAGTGGTAGCTTTGTTGGGTAAAGGTTCTTGATTGCAGTTTTTGTTTTCCTTTCAGTACTTTGAATATATCATGCCACTCCCTTCTAGCCTACAAAGTTTCTGCTGGAAAATCAGCTGATAGCCTTATGGGGTTTCCCTTGCATATAACTATTTTCTTTTTTATTTGCTGCTTTTAAAATTCTCTCTTTATCACTACGTTTGCCATTTTAATTATTATATATCTTGTTGTGGACCTCCTTGGATTGATGTTGTTGGGAGCCTTCTGTACCTCCTATATATGGATGTCTATTTCCTTTCCCAGATTAAAATTTTTTCAGCTATTATTTCTTCAAATACACTTTCTCCTACCCTTCCTCTCTCTTCTCCTTCTGGAATCCCTATAATGCAAATGTTATTACACTTGATGATGTCATTGAGTTCCCTTAACCTATTTTCATTTATTATTTTTTTTCTTTTTGCTGTTCACCTTGGCTGTTTTCCATTATTTTGTCTTTCGACTTGCTGATCCATTCTTCTGTATCCTCTAATCTGCTACTGATTCCCTCTAGAGCATTTTTTTAAATTCAGTTACTGACTTCTTTATCTCTGATTGGCCCTGCTTTATATTTTCTAACTTTCTGTTAAAAGTTTCATTGAGATCATCCATTCTTTTTTCAAGTCCAGTATGTCCATTATTTTGAATTCTCTATCAGGAATATTACTTATCTCCACTGAATTTAGCTCTTTTGCTTTGGTCTTGTCCTATTCTTTGATTTGGGACATACTCCTCTATCTTCCCCTTTTTCTGATTGTCTGCATTTGTTCCTATGTATTAGGAAAGTCAGCTACCTCTCCTGATCTTATGAAAAAGATATTCTGTAGCACCACATAGCACAATGTCCTCTGTTTATCAGAACCAAGCACTTCAGGGGTATCCCTTCTGTGGGTTGTGCACACCCTATTGTTCTGTCTGAGCCATGTTTGCCTCCAATTCAGATGACTACAATAGCCCACTTTGCCTATTGTTGGCAGAGTTTGCACCCTCCACTGGTAAGGGGCCACTCTAGTGCTGCTGTAGGCTTATAATTGGGCAATGTCAGTGATCAAACTAGATGCCTACTGCCAGTCCAGCTGTTGGGGCTGCTATAGCATCAACATGCAGGGTTCTCTTCCTGCCTTATCTCCAGAGATAAATGACTTTTCTTTTGTTCGTGGATAGTGACAGGAGTCAGACCAGATGTCTGTCCCTAATTGTCTGCTGGGGTTGCAGTGACCCTGCACTGTAAGACTCTCTCCCTGTGCTGCTCTTAAAAGATTTTTGTTGGTGTGTGGGGCCAGAAGACAAATTAGATGTCTGTCCCCAGCCCATCTGCTGGGACTACAGTCAAGCTGATATGTGTAGTTACCTTCCCCTTTCCCCAGGGCAGGAGTCACTTTAGAATGGTAGCAGTCCCTGCAAGGGCTGCTTAGAAAATGTCACTAGCAGGAGCTGCTTTGAAGGGAATCTTGTGGAGTGGGGAGAGTTGACTGGGGCACATGTCAGGAGAACAAGCATACAGGACACGTGGCAGGGCACATGGTGTTAGCCAGGTCCATGGAATATATTGGTGCCAGTTCCAGCAAGTGTCTGGCTTTCTAGGATAGGGAATGATGGGAAAGAAATGGCACCCACTTGCACTTTTGTTCTTAGAGAAGTCTCCTTAAGATTCCTGCCCCTCCTGCACACATTCTAATATTAGTAAGTAAATCTCCTTCACATATGCCCCAGGGACTTTTCAAACTGCTGCTTCTCTGCTGTATCTCAGCAGGCTTGTTTTATTATGCCGGCTCTTTAAGGGTGTGGGCTGTTTCCTATTACCCTCTAGCTCTCCCAGAGCCAAGCCCACTCATTATTTAAATTTAAACTATTTTTTAAATTTAATTAATTAAATATTTGTTAAATTTACATCCAAGTTAGTAAGTATATAGCACAATAATGATTTCAGGAGTAGATTCCTGTGATTTGTCCCCTATGTACAACACCCAGTGCTCATCCCAACAAGTGTCTTCCTTAATGCCCCTTACCCATTTAGCACATCCCCCCTCCCCACAATCCCTCCAGCAACCCTTGGTTTGTTCTATGCATTTAAGAGTCCCTTATGTTTTGTCCCCTTCCTTGTTTTTATTTTATATTTTGCTTCCATTATATTCATCTATTTTGTATTTTAAATTCCACATATGAATAAAATCATAAGATATTTGTCTTTCTCTAATTTTGCTTAGCATAATACCCTCTAGATCCATCCATGTAGTTGCAAATGGCAAGATTTCATTCTTTTTGATTGCTGAGTCCATTGTATAAATATATCACATCTTCTTTATCCACTCATCTGTCAATGGACATTTGGGCTCTGTCTATACTTTGGCTATTGTCGATAGCACTGCTGTAATAAACTGATTTTTTAAATACATAAGGTTAAGCCCCATTTATTGTAAAAAAAAAACTTGCAAAGTTAAGTCCCACTGGTTTTCAAAGCCAAATATCATGGAGACTTATCTTCTCAGTGTAGGCCCCCTATGCCTGGGGTGCATGGTGGGGTCTAGTCCTCTTCCTTCTCCATGCTTGTGGTGTCCCTCCTTTTTGTGGTTAGTCTTCACCAGGAGTTTGATTCCCACCTGCATCTGGACCCCTCCGTCTATTTTCAATGTGGCCTCCTCTTTATGACTAACTGTAGAAAGACTGTTCTGACAGTCTCTTGGTCATTTACTGGGTTATTTGTACTGATGTGGCTGATACCTAGGCGTGTCTGTGGGATGAAGTTACCACTTTCATGTAGTCTCATTATTCCAAGTCCAAAGTGATTTCTTCCTATTCTGAATTCTCTTATCATACCACAAACTGGATACTTAATCCATTCTGCCTAATTTAATAGTTCTCACTAAAAATTCCACATCCCCTATACTAGTTTATAAAGTTATTAAGGTAAAACTTGTATCTTATACATTATCTATGATAGTCCTTAAAACAAAATAAACATTCAATCACTAAGTATTGAATGATTTCAGGTTTACTTGAGTTATTGTAATTGGATCAGCTTAATGGATACACTTGACCAACATCTGTTCTATTAAAGAAATAGAACTTCCTTTGGGAAAAAGAAAAAGCACATTTGAATATGAGATGATTGGAATTGGGCTGGGTATATGACTACATGCAACTTGGCTGAGCCCCTCCCCTCTGCAATAGAAGGTGAGTTCTTTGAGGGCAGAAATCAGTCTATCAAGTATATGATTTAATATCTAGCACCTGACATACTGCCTGGCATCGTGTGGATAAGTACATAATAAATACATGTAAAAGGAAGGATGAAAACAAGGAAAGGACAGAGGGACAGGAGGATGAAAAGAAATCTATTTGGCTTTTGTAAATCTAATTCAACTTTGCCAAGAAAATTTTTATCAGAAATGTACAGCTATAGTTAGGTCTAAAAGAATGAGGTTTTTCAAATATAAAAGGCTATTTTGGTACGTCATCTACATCTTTCTATATCCAAGGAATAGAAGGAAATTATGTCCTTGAGTTGAAACATCTTTCAGTGAAATTTGTGCATGTACGCAATTTGGCTTCAGAGTTATATCCCTTGTGGCTTATAGCATATTAAATGGCTAAAAGCTATTTATATCAACAAAGCCTATATTGTCTCAAAGTGTAGATGCAACACAGAGCAAAAATTAAATTTTTTTCTTAGTCAAGAATAAATTTTAGGTCATAAAATGTAAACTCCATTTAAGAATTCACTCATTCATTCATTCATTCATTCAAAAAACTATTTAGTGAGCATTAGTGTAATACAGATGCCATATTAGGCACTGAAATACATGAATGAAAAGACTTAAGGTCTTTCCCTGATGTTCTTTTATGAGTTCTACTGCCAAACTCAAAAGTGATACCTCACCACAAATTTAAATGACTTTTCTCTTTTCTTTTTAGTGGTGATTCTTTATGCTTCTGTACATTAGGGGTCTGAGTTTGGAATGTGATGATGTGCTTCCATTTTGTTGTCAAGCCTGATTTCCCCCACCCTAGCTATAGCCAGAACCACTATTTTTTGGGTGAATGTGGGTAGCTTACCCTGTCTGGCAAGGAAGGTATCTTCTTGCTATCTTAAATCATTAAGGATTGTAATATGAAATATGGCTTGGTTATATGAAGGAAAAAGCCCAGAGAGAAGATATAATTTACCAGAAGTTACTGAATGAATACTGCTAGAATTACAATCCAAACTCAGGGCTTTTAACCATAAGCCCAACTTTTTTAAGGACTTTACATTACTTTAATAAATGTTACCCAGCCAGACAGTGAGTATAAAAATTATACTTCTGACTTATCACATTGCAAGTCAAATGCCAGAATCAGATGAAGACTGATGTTAGAAAGTTGGAAATCAAGAGAAGTTGTACAGAGATCTCTGGAGTAAAAGAGAAAATGCAGCACTCTGTAAACTAAGAAACACAGCAAATGAAGATGTTTAAATGGACAAAGGTTTGGAGGAAAAGCTAATAAGCGTACTTCTTGTGGACAATAACAACAACCACTCTAGCTAGCTAGCTTCAGGGGAAAATATAAGTGGGTTGTTATTTTCAAAGTGCATTAAACATGCAAATGTAACTGATTAAGGAGAAGACAAAAGGGGAAATTCTGCATAGCACTGATTTATGCTCCACTTAATTCTATGGTTTTCATTTTATTACATATCATTTTGAAGGAAACAAAGAGCTCCTAAAAAAATCATAAACCCAGTTGGCAGAATATGTTGATAAAAAAAAAAAAACAATGTGTTACTGATAAAAGTTTCACAAAAGAGCAAATTCACACCCCATATCCAGACAGCCCACTGCCATTCCATTAAAATAAATATTCCCTATGAGCATGCTCCCATAAAAAGTTCATGTGGATTTGTAAAAAGATTTGACTTTAAAGTTTAGCAATAAAAGTTGTCAAGGGTATAATAGTAAGCTAGCTGTATTAATTGACAGAGTGATGTATTCATTCATTCCAAGGAATATTATTGAGGAAATGAAATGATATAGCAAAGAGGTCAATACAATGAATAAGCAATAAGACTTGGAGACCTGGTCCTACAGTAAACTCATAACGTAGCTTGGCAGAACTTATATGTAAATAAGTAACAATGTAAAACAGATCAAGGAAAAGGAAAATGAGGATTATGGAAAATTAATGTTATGAGAATTCAAAGAAGCATCATATATAGCTAAATTGATCAGGAAATTTTATATAATGGTTGAAGTTTGAATTTAGACTTAAAGGTTAAGTAAGTGGGATATACAGGTGAGCAGATCAGATGAGTAAACAAAAGAGAGGAAAAGGAAAATTATGGCAATGGGGGAATTCGTGTACAGTAAAACCTTGGTCTGCAAGCATAATTCATTCCAGAAACATGCTTGTAATCCAAAGCACTTTTATAGTAAAGCAAATTTCCTCATAAGAAATAATGGAAACTCAGGTGATTAACTCCACAATGCAAAAATATGCATATGAAAATTATTATGATACTGTAATATAATACAAAATAATAAAGAAAATATAAAATATAAAGAAAAATGAACAAATTAACTTGACTTACCTTTGAAAATGTGAGTCGTTGGTGTGAGGGAGAGAAGAGAAAGGAGTATTATTGTGTAAGATGACTTTCACTGTTACTAACAAAATCACTGCTATCTATTGATTCAATGGAATCTTCTTCTGTATGGGGACCATTATATATGTTCACATGGATGCTGACTACACCATGGCCTGGGAGCATTGGAGACAGTCACTCACAATCCCACAGAGAGCAAGCGAGGGAGAGAGAGAGAAAACCATTGGCTCAGTTGTGATCATGTAACATTCAGCATCATGTACTACTTGTATTGCAAGACATCACTCATTTATCAGTTAAATTTTATTAGAAATGTTTGCTCATCTTGTAGAATACTCACAGAAAAAGTTGCTTGCAATCCAAGGTTTTACTGTATTGACTAAGAAAGAGAGCTTTCTTTTGGGAAGTTTTGAGAGGCAATATTAGAAACATAGACTGGGTGAGATTGTAGAGAATGGTGCTTTCCAACGTTTTTCATGCCATGACACATATTAGAAATGGTCATATGTGTATGCTGTGCAGGGATAAATTGATTCAATTGCTCATAGCTGGAGGCTTAGTGGCTCTCCAAGGGCTTAGGTAGTTGGGTAGCTGACATACCTATAACCCATTCATAGAACATTAATGTGTCATTGAACACCTGTTGGAGAGAAGAGGAACTTGAATGACATTCAAATGAAAACATGGTATCCTATAGTAATCCCTTTGACTTACAAATTTGTTTCTGTACATGGTATCAGAGTGTAAGTACAAAATATACTGAGGAGCCAACTTTCTCCTCCTTATTCTAGCAGAAGACTAAAGTATTATTCTGTAACAATAGGTCTAGAAAGATTCTGGACTTGGGAACAGTAGGTAAGAAATCATACTGACATGAATAGTTGAATCAGTCTCCTTCAATAAGTCCTCTGAAGGCTGCCAGACAGGCTTATTACCCCAAATACAAGATTATAGGATTTCTATCTTAGAAAACAAAATAGTCCAAGAAAAAAGAGCAAAGCTGCAGCTACTGAATTTGGAGAAACATATTACCCCCACAGAGAAATACACTAGAATGTAAGCACCTACCCCCTACTAGCCACAGTTTTTACTCTTTTAGTACTTCATTGTGACATATGAGTAGACAGCCAAATACCACCAGACATTTTAGGAATGCCTCTAACATGAAAGACAGAGACCTGAACAAACAAATAAGTAACTCTGATATAGTAGAGACAGTGCAAAAACAAAAACAAAAACAAAAAACAAAAACCAAAAAACAAAAAACAAATGCTGTGAAAACATCAAGAATACTTGGGAATTAAAAGTATGAAATAGAGCATTTCACAGATGGGTTGGCAGATAAAGCTGGGAAATATTCCTAAGAAATAAAAAAAAAATTAAAGGTCTTGGAAAATAGAGAAAAAATAAGAAATTTGAAGATAAATCCAGGAGCTGGGTTAATAAAAATTCTCCTCTCAAACAACAACAATAAGAACAACAAACAAGGAAGAAAATCAGATGAAATTAACATTAAAAGTCTCAATTTCCCAAAATTAGTAGATACCTGTTTTCAAATTGGCAAGGGCCACCTAGAAGATCTGCATCAATACACATCAACAGCATCTTTTAAAACATTTAGCATAACACAAGATCCTATGTAATTGTGAAAAGGAAAAAAAATTATAAATCATATGATTTCTAAATAGCAGCATTATGGATTAGAAGACAGTGTATTCTTCAGAATTCTAGATTTAAAAAAATATTTCCAATCTGTAATTCCATACAGAACAAACTTATCAATCAAGGGTAAGGGTAGAAGAAAGGCACATTCACATATGCAAAATATGCACCCTTTCTCAGGGGAGGTATTGAAAGACAATGAATTGGTTAGCTTTTGCTACATAATAATATTACCAAACTTGGTGCAATAACATTATCACAAATTTTGTGTCTTAAAACTACATACAATTATTATCTCACATATTTTGTGGGGCAAGAATCTGGGGGTATGAATTAGCTATGTCCTCATCAAGGCTATAATCAAGATGATGAGCAAGACTCTCATCTGAGGGTCTGATTAGAGAAGGATTTCTTTCCAAGATCACTTGTCTGTCACCAGCATTCAGTTACTTTCAGGATGCCAGACTAAGGATCGTAGTTTCTTGCTGACTGTCAGCCAAAAGTGTCTTCAGTTCCTTTTCATGCGGCCCTCTCTATTCAGTATGGCAGCTTGTATTTGTTGTCATTGTCATTGTTGTTTTGTTTTGTTTTTAATTCCAGCAAGGAAGAGAGCCTTATAGCAAGACCAGCATTACAATCTTATGTAATATAAACATGGGACTGATAACCTCTCATGTTTGCCATATTCTGTTGCCGAGAAGCAAGTCACTAGGTATCTTTCACACAGAGGTATAAATACCAGGAAAATGGGAATCATGATGGCAATGGCTTAATCTCTCTGCTACAGATATATTTCACCAAAATAAATGACTTAAACCAATAAAGATAAAAAGGTAAGATCCTGGATCAGGAGATCAAGTATAGGACTCCCAGAAGGAAAGTGAAAGGAAATCTCAGGGTGACCACTATGCAGAAAACCCAGATTGCAAATGGTCCAAACTGAAAGAAGAGAGGGATCCTGGGGAGATATCACCAAGAAAAAAAAAAAACAATAGATTACTCAACCATTTAGCTAATATTGAGAAAAGTGTCACTGCTGTGTCACAGATGAATTAGTGGTATATTAACAGAAAACTGAGCAAACAAAAAATAGGATAATTACCTGCAATAAAAATTAAAAGTTGAAGACTGAAAACAGAATCATAGTAAACCCCATAGCAGAGCTATGAACAGAGTCAACAGTCAGAATAATATAAATACTAATTTTTTATCCAATCTAGATGGTAATATAGATATATTCACAGTATAGGTAGAGGTAGAGGGAAACTTGCATGGGTATATGGCAACAAGAGAGGAGTGAGAATTATAAGGCTTATCTTCTGTAAGTTCCAAACAAAAATATAATTTCAAAAACTGAAAAATAAGGGGTTCCTAGGTGGCTTAGTCAGTTAAGCATCTGACTCTTAATTTTGGCTCAGGTCATGAATTCATGGTTCATGCGTTCAAGCCCCACGGCAGGCTGTGTGCTGACAGTGCAGAGCCTGCTTTGGATTTTCTCTCCATCTCTCTCTTTGCCCCCTTGCCAAATAAAAAAACTAAAATAATTACTGAAAAATAATATAAATGATAACATACACATTATTTTTAAAATATACTCTTATATACCAGAAATAGCTAAGTGCACTTAAAGGAATTGTCCCTGTGGAGTGAGAATCAGGTGAAAGGAAAATTGAAGAAACCCCTGATATGCCATTTTAAGCCTTGAAGTATTAACATATTTTAACACTATACATGCATTACTTAGATAAAAATTAAAAACTTCCAAAATAAGCAACAAGAAAAAGGCATATTGTGACCTTAATACAGCTCTGCAGAAAAATTTTAAATAGCCTTTCTACAATGGCACCAAATTATCCTTTCCTTTCTCCCAAATCTTTTAAAAATTTTGGTGTTACCAGTAATGGATTATAATGAAAGAAGGCTTAGGTATGGAGTCTTTTAGAATCTTAGCACAAATAGTCAATGGGGAGCAGACGACTCTAGAACTGCATAGAGCCTGAGTCACTACAGATTATTGGATAAGTTGGAGAAAATAGGCTGTGAGGCTGGCCAGGAAGAAGAGAAGCTTCACAAACCTAAGTGTCATTGCATCTTCATCATTGACAGGAGAGAGTTGAGGAAACTTACTTCCAGGAGAGTATACCATGGGAAGAACTTTTGAACTATCTGTGAAAATACTCCAGCTAGTCAGAGAGTAATCAAGAACATAATACAGATCCTGAAGGGAGGGAGCAGACAGGAGCCACACAAAGGTCAGGGTTCCCAGGCGAAGACACAAGATTTCAGGAAATGTTCTAGTTCATGTGGAGTGCTGGGCAAAAAATCCAATTTAAAATTACATTCCTATGACACTAGCCAGAAAAGAAGAAGTGTACATAGGATTCTTTAACTCAAAAAATTACTCATAGGCCTTTCTTAGATGTACTACTTCAGAGTGGGTTAATAAAAAGAAACCTTCAATTGAAAACCAATCATATTGTGAAACTGATACCACTAATTATATTTGCTCAGTCCCTGACTCCACTAGCTCAGAAATCTGGTAGCCGTGGGCTCTGGCTTATTGATTGAGCTCATCATTCACTTTAATTCTAAAGTACTGGTTAGGGCACCTGGGTGGTTCAGTAGGTTGAGCATCCAACTTCTGCTCAGGTCATGATCTTGTGGTTTGTGGGTTTGAGCCCTGTGTCGGGCTCTGTGCTAATAGCTCAGAGCCTGGAGCCTGCTTCAGATTCTATGTCTCCCTCTTGGAATACCCTTGGAAAGAGGTATTTTTCAACAGAAATGCCAAGAACATTTATACAACAACCATCTCAGTAATAAAGATATACATTGGAAAGGATAAATCCCAATAGCAATTGTAGTTAAAATTCCGACTCTACAGATCATGTAAGTAAAATTTACAAAAGAATGTAGTTTAAAAGGTGGGTTTCTACCTTGGTATATATTACTTTGTTTATAAAAACTCTCTGCCCTTCCCCTGCTTTTGCTCACTGCCCCTCCCCTGCTTGTGTTCACTCTCTCTCTGTCTCTCCCTCAAAAATAAATAAACATTAAAACAAATTAAGTACTATAGAAGTCACAGGCAGACAGAAAAAAAATTACACTTTCATTGTGTTTAATAATAAAAAAATATTTGGTAAAACAATATTATGCAAATAATGAGGGTGAAATACTTAAACAGTACAAACTTGGGCTTCTGGATTTGGAGTAAAAGAAAGAACATTTCAAAATATGACCATGGGGAAACAGCTGATTTCTATTCATGTGAGGAATCTTTATAGAGGTGGTACTCAGCTTGGAAAGAGGTATTTTTCAACAGAAATGCCAGGAACATTTATACAACCACCACCTCAGGAATAACATTGGAAAGGATAAATCCCAATAACAATTGCAGTTAAGATTCCCAGAGTGTACAGATCATGTAAGTAAAATTCACAAAAGAATGCAGTTGAAAAGGCAGGTGTCTACCTTGCTGTATATTACTTTGTTTAAAAAAACTCTTGAGAGTTGGGGAGAGAGAGGAATGCAGAACTTGAGAGAATATTGAATGCTGAGAATGAACTGAGGGTTGGGGGGGAGAGGGGAGGGGGGAAGAGAGGTGGTGGTGATGGTGGAGGGCACTTGAGGGGAAGAGCACTGGGTGTTGTATGGAAAACAATTTGACAATAAAATATTAAAAAAAAACCTCTTGACATATGCAACATAGGGGTTGAGAAGACCATAGATCAACCTTGTAATTTTTTTTTTCTGAGATCCATTTCTCACAATATATCTAGCCTTCCCAGTCCATAACCATCACTACTTGTCAGTTTGAGAAATCATGCAAGGCCCTAATCTTTGACACACTAACTGAGCATGAACCTGGAGAGATTATAATGGCCTCGAACAAAGTCAGATCAAACCTACCCAACCAAGCAACAGTGACAGCAGTTCTAATTAAAGCCCATTTGGAGAGAAGACTTATGACTATTTGAGAGGCATAGGAGTGTGCAGTGACAGGCCCATGGGCTACAAGGATCAACAGAGATTAGACCTTCACAGAACTGCATGGGTTCCTGCTTCTGACCCAAATCCCCACTGGCAGGCTGTGCACTGTGATAACCTGCTGCCTTTAATAATGCTATTTCTTCTGCTGCTTTCAACTCACTGGGTACAGTGTCATCACAAAGAGGGAGACAGAACAAGAAGCTGAAAATATCCCTTTAGAACATCAGCACTGATCAGGACAGATATTTTTAGTAAGTGATTGTCTGTCAAATCTAAGTCATGTGGCATGCCACTTTAATGATCTGAGAGTTTGCAAGTCCCTGAAAAGTGACAAGCTGCAAATGAGAATTTAGGAGGTTCCACTAGGCAAGCAGAACATTGATCAAATCTATTGGCAGGAGCACTAATCAAAGCAAAGTGTTAGTGGAGGTGCCCAGCTTAAAATCCTCCTCTAGGTGATGAAGAACTTACTTTCTGGCCAGGCATTTTCAGTGTTAATGTTTAAGAGTTATTGCTGAGACTAGTAAATGTCCTCAAGAGACTGTCATGCTTTTACTGTTTACTACATTTAAAATATTTGTTCTTCTTATGAATATGTGATGTAATAACATTTCAAAAATAGATACAATATAAATTGCTGCACATTATGTTCTCCATGAATTTTAAATGGAAATTCTCAGTTCATCTGTGCACATCTGTCATTGACAGATTCAAGTAAGAATCAAGATGCCCATTCTCCTTAGTTCTTCTCCATGCCCCAGGCTACCTGGTCCATTTGACTGGTCATCTATAGTCTTATTACCAAGTGATCCTTTGCCATGCTTCCATATTGCCCATGGAAATACCTGAAGGAATATCCATGGAAAATGTGCCGAAGGTTAGTTCTCTTTGTTGAATAGACAAGAAGCCTTCAAGACGGCCACATAAAGGATTGAATAGTTGTGGGTATAGAGCTCTGTGATACATCTCAGTCGCTCTCAGAGGCATTAACGTCAAGCTTAAAATCATAATAGCACATTTGTAGGAATGCATCAGAGTTCATCCTTGTTTATGTCCTGTTCTTCATGACAATGACTATTGGTTTATGGTTTCACTTTTATTATCTTTGAATCTTAAATATGCTAACCACCATGCCAACTGCTTTCAGATGTCTGACCAAGATTCCTTCTCTTAACTTCATATATTTCCTTGCCCTGCTGGGGTATAAGCAGTTCTACCTAGAACTTTTGTTGCCATGCTACCCCCATGTAACCCATTGTGCTAACTCCTCTTCCCATTACTGACCCAATACCTTCAAACTCTACTCACTCTCTTAGAACTAGAACATAAGTTTCCTTATTGCATGATTTCCTACTTATGCAAAATGGTTGTCTGCTCACAACCATATCAACATAGTATACCTGTTCACAATGGAACTAAAATTATATATTATTTACAACATAAAATTCTTTATGAATTCTCTATGCAAGTAGTTTTATGAAAGATAAAAGAGAATGGCATTCTTCCTCATCATTTGCCAGAACTCCTGAGAATATCTGAAATATTAGGTAAGCACAGTTAACATATATTTATATTAAAAAGTATAATTAATAGAAATTCTGCAAAGCACATTTATCAATGCTTACTATGTAGGCTGTATTTAGATGTTGAGAATTTCTGATGATGCCCAGATCATCATGTAACTTGAATCACCTAACATGAAAATACTTATGCTCTCCTGACTAAAACTGTGAGATGCAGTTACCTAGGGATCCAGTACAAACACTAAATTCTTTCTTTTACCAGATTTCTGAGAACATCTTTCCTGGGGTAACTGATATATTCCCTTCCCACAGGAAACACGTACTGAATTTTTGTTTTAGGCAGAAAATCCTCTCTGATCCCAACGTCTTCCCCTGCCTCACCACTGAGGCAAATGTTTTTAGCTCAAAGAACATTCCACTGCAATGTTTGGAGGCAGCAATTTTGATATGAACTCATTACAACAGCCATATTATTACCAAGATAGGAGATCAACAGACATCCCTGATACTTCTATTTCTTCACTCCATCTCAGAAGATTTAACCAACATTATACTTTTTCCAACCTTATCTCTTCCTGAGCTTCAACCTCTACCCAAGCTCTATCCATTACTCTGGCCTTAATCCTTCTCTCCTCCCCAGGAGGAAACTGTCCCTGATTCCATGAAGGCATTAATTTTTGCTTTATTCCATGAATCTGTAGATATTCAGTCCTCACATAATTTCCCTATTGAGTCTCTACAGCTCCAGCTGTAGTATATCACCATCCATTAGGAAGAAAAGCTCTCTGGGGCACCTGGGTGGCTCAGTCTGTTAAGCATATGACTTCGGCTCAGGTCGTGATCTCATGATTCATGGGTTCGAGCCCTGCATCAGGCTCTCTGAGCTGTCAGCACAGAGCCTGTTTCAGATTCTCAATCTCTCTCTCTCTCTCTCTCTCTCTCTCTCTCTCTCTCTCTGCCCCTCCCCTGCTCATGCTCTCGGTCTCAAAAATAAACATATAAATTATTTTTTAATTAAAAAGGGAAGAAGAGATCTTAGTTTGTTTTCCTATTCGTTTCTATACTCATTTTACACAGCTCAAGGGTACTTTCATACTCTCAACAAAGAGTCACTTATAGTTGTGCCTGGGTTATTCATTCTCAATACCCACCCCACCCCACCCCTTGGGCCTTTCTCCATATAGCCTTTCACAATTACATGTGTTGTCATTCCCTAAAAATCACCTCTCATCTCTGTCTCCACATTAATAAACCAATTAATAAATGAAGGTTTTAAAGATCTAGTTGAAAATCAAAATAGACATGAGGAGTTAATAATTGTATCACTGATGTAGAAAGGAGAACAGTGGAAGAAGAAAGGGTAAGCCCTTACTGAGTAAAAAATCAGTACAGTTATTGAAGCAATGAGGGAAAATTTTATTTTTCAGGCATGTGTTTATTTCATTCTATAAATCATTTTATAACTACCACTCATCTCTTAAACTGGGTATCCACCATGCTAAATCAGTAATAGTTTTCTAAGGGTATGTTTCTCCATTGTTCTGTATATGCCATTCCCCTGAGCATAATTCTCTACCCTAAGCCCCATTACATCTTTTCTTTGTTGTGCTTTTGACCTCTTGATAAACCACAACTACTTCTTTGAATATTCAACACAAATGTCACTTGTTATTTATTCTTAAAGATGACTGTCCCATCCTGGGCTGGAATGGCCGCCAGCACAGAAAACAGTGGAAGCAGAGGTGGAGCCAAGATGGCGGAGAGGAAGGGAGCTCTGTAAACTCCGTCCACACCATTTATCCAACTCAGAAGGATATTACGCTCATCTGCGAGAGCGGAAGGAGAAAATACGAACTCCAGAAGGAATAGAACCTCAAGGATACCTGAGTGAGTGGGGGTGAATGGGGGAGATCCGAAAACGGGCCAGCCCGAGACGGGCAGGGGAGGTAAGATCCCCAGCCCAGCGTGGCGCAAGTGCGCAGTGCCCAAGAGACAAAGGGAAGAGACAGAGTTGGAACACGCTCATAGAACTGTCTCTGGGGAAGAGGTATAGAACGCTTGGCTGCGCTTGGAGACAGAAACCCACTCCATAGATAACTGCTGGGTAGCGGGGCGCAAGAGAAGGAATAGCTTCCAGCCCTAAGCCATCTCGGCGGGGAATCAGAGGCGTCTGTGGCTGTGAGAAGCGGCTACGCTGGGGAGGCGCGCTCCCCAGCGGGAATCAGCCAGAGCAGCGACTGCGCCAGGCGCGAGCAATTCGAACTTGGTTTTGGGAACGGGACCACGGACCGCATTTCCACGGCACACCCCGCCCCCTGCACAGACTGCGTGAATCCCGGGTGCCCACAGGGAAAAAATAGGGCACACACCTATGCGACCCCCAACAAAGAATCGGTGGCGGGTGGAGGCCCGGGCGCGCTTAGACTGTAGGAGCTCCCAGCTCATTTCCAGCAGCACACAGCATCTTGAGCAAAGCTATCAGAAACCAAGAGAGACTCGGTTTTTTGCTTTTTGTTTTTTTCCTTTCCCCCATTGCAATCCCGATCCTGACTGGGGGTGGGGACTCCGCAATTGAGTCTGTGAAGGTGCGCACTTCACCTCCTGCTGCTCATTTCGCCTCAGGCACGGATGGAGCCTCTGAGAACAGACTCCAAGACCTACCACATCAAACCATGCCTATCCACCAGGGGGAGCTGCTGCTTTTATTTTTCAGTTTTTGTTTTTTTGTTTTGTTTTGTGTTTGGTTTTGTTGTTTTTTTGTTTGTTTGTTTGTTTGTTTTAATATATTAAAAAAAATTTTTCTTCACTAGTTTCGTACTTATTTCTTTGTCATTGTTACCTTTTTTTTTTCCTTTTTCTTTATTCAATTCCTTTAAATTTTACTCCTTATATTCCTTTCTCCTTTCTCCCTTACTTTTTCACCTTCTTGCAACCCAGAAATATTCTGCTGTATCTCATCCTAACCTCTCCCCTAAACTGATCATACACTTTTAAACGGTCTACTGTCCTTTGTTGTCTCTGACCACCTTTTATTTTTTTTTTGTCTTTTCTTCTTTCCCTTTTCTTTTTATTTTCTCTTCTTCTCTTCTTTTCATCTCTTTCCCTCCCATTTTCTTTCTTTTCTTTCCCCCCTGTAATGTGTTTCTTTGTTTGATTTGTCTGTGTGTATGTGTGCTTCTGTTCCCTCAGTGTTTGTCAGTCTGTTTTCCTTCATAGGACTACACCAAGAAACAAGCCAAAGGGTGCAAGAAGGCGAGTCCCAAATATTGCAGAGTAGGGAAATAAAATACTCA
>NC_043707.1:86665376-86694545 GCF_006229205.1 Suricata suricatta
ATAGCAGCAATGTCAACAATAGCCAAAACATGGAAAAAGCCTAAATGTCCAACACCTGAGGAGTGGATCAAGAAGATGTGGTGTATATACACAATGGAGTACTACATGGCAGTGAGAAAGAATGAAATATGGCCATTTGTAGGAAAGTGGATGGACCTTGACGGTGTCATGCTAAAGGTAGCATTTTATATACGGTGGTTAAGGGATGCCTCATTGAGAAAGAATACTTTAAACAAAGAATGAAAGGAGGTGAGGGAAGTAGTAACAGGGTAAATCTGTTTTAAGCGAGAGAAACAAATACAGATACTGAGTTGAGAGACCATCCTCTGTGTTCTAGGAAACAAAGAGTTTGGTCAGTATGGCTAGAAACAATGTACATAGGAAAAGAGAAGGAGATGAAGTTAAAGAAGTAATGAGAGCTGGGCCATATCAAGCCTTGTCAGCCACATTAAGGACTTCTTCTCCTCTCTAAGCGAAACAGAAAGCCACTGGAACAGAACAGAGAAATGACATGATCTGATTTACATTAAAACAAATCATTTGGCTCTGTGTTGATAATAGATTGTAGGTAGAATCAGGGAGGCCAGTTAAAAGTTAATGGTAGCTTGTATCTGAGTGGTATCTGAGCAAAATGGATGATAAAAACTAAGCAGATTTTGACAAATGATTTCCTGACAGGTTAGATGTGAGCTACAAGAGAAAGGGAGAAGTTAAAGTGACTTAAAGGTTGGATTATTTCTTTTCCCTAAGCAACTGGAAGAACAGAGTCACCATCTGAAGAACAGGAATTACAATTTACTCAACTAGAGAAGACTTAATTGGAAGATGTTTAAGGAAGAAGATCAGTATTGGGCATGCTGAGTTTGATATGACTAGTCAATATCATTAAGAGGTATTCTGGAACTTTAAATCTGGAAGTTATCATCAGATAGATGACATTTAGATAAATGATAATCAGTGAGATCCTAAAGTGAATATACAAAGAGAAGAAGTACTGAAACTTGGGATGCTCTAAGGAGAGACCAGCAGAAGAAAGGGAGCAAAAGTAGTTATTGAGATAGAAAAAACACAAAGTGTGTTACACAAGTGAAAAAGTGGGGAAAAAGTTTCAAGATAGAAGGAATGAATATTATCCAATTGCTTTAGACTAGTAAAGTAGGAAGAGACTTAGAACCAGGAATTGTATTTGATAACATGGAGAGGATGTTTGACCTTAAGAGAGTAATTTTATGTTACTGGTAATTTAATTAATTTAATTGTTAATGGTAGCTGCAAAAACTTGAATGAAGTACATTTCCAGGAGTGTGGGAGGAGAATAGCAGATACAAGTTTAGAGAGCTCTTTAAGAAATATTCCTGCGAATAGAGACCTAAAAAATTAGACTATAGCTAAAGAGAAAATCACCAAGATAACAACATTAGTATCACCAAACAGAATGAACCAGTTAAAGAAAATAAACTGATGGCAAAAGAAAGAGAGGAGAGAAATGATAGGATAATGTCCTTAGTTAGAAGGTTAGGGATAGGCAATAAGTGGAGATAAACATCTGGTTGGAACACAGACAATTCATCCATAGGAAAATAAGGTCAAACATATGGGTGAGTCTATTGCAGATATGAAAGTGGGAGCTTAGAGAAAAGCATACCCTATACTTCCTAGAAAACATGGCAGTTTCCCAAGAACAGAAGTACTATGCTTTAACACTCATATTGTCAAATCTCCCACATAATAAGACCTCAATGAATTACTCTTCAAGAAGAATAAGGAGGTCTAGTCTTTATATATACTATACAAATATACATACTATATCCATGTATACATAGTTATTCATATTCTTTCCACAAGTTCAGCAAATAATGTCCTGAACTGCCCTATGAAGATTAAATATCAAGTTCAAGTATAACAAAAACTGTAAAGAAAGTAGTATATCCGTCTCTGTATGAATTCATATTTAATGACCTACTTGACACTTAAGCTCACCTCTCACACCAAGTCATTTTTACTTTATGAGTTATTTTGCTAAGAAGACTCAGAACTCCATCACATATAATGATACTTCTATATTTTCTTAAGATGATCAAAACTGAATCCAAAGATTTTTGTTTATTTAGTATTTGTGTGGTCTATCATTTAAACCCATTGGAGAGGCACCTGGGTGGCTCAGTTGGTTAAGTGTCCAACTTCAGCTCAGGTCTTGCTCTCACAGTTTGTGGGTGCGAGGCCTGCATTGGGCTCTGTGCTGACAGTTCAGAGCCTGGAGTCTGCTTAGGATTCTGTGTCTCCCTCTCTTTCTGCCCCCCCTCCCCCAGTCTCTCTCTGTCTCAAAAAAATAAACATTAAAAAAGTTTTTTTAATAAAAAAAAAAAACTGATTGGATAGCTTTTTAAATTCCTTGAACAACCAAGAAAATAAATTTAAATTAAAAACTGACTCACTCTAGTTAGGGTAAAAGTCTAATTTTCCAAGTGAATAGGCTAACTTTTGTTTCTTGCACTTTGGCCTCCATATACCCTGATTGACCTTCCCACTGTAAATAACTAAAAATGATTGATAAAAGATATTTTGAAACTTTTTATGTATCAAGAAGCTAGAAAGTAAAAATTACTCAGAAATAACCAAAAAAGAAGTGAAAACAGCTAAGCTGAGCTAATGAACTTAAGCTTTGTTTTTCATAAATGTAGATAAGGGAAAACAAAGCTTAGAGACAATATGTAACATAGAGTCTGATAGATGACCATCCTGTGTAAATCAAGGGTCCTCATGTAAACTGGGGCTTCCAGGGGAAGGAAAACTAGAAATTACTCCTTTCCTGCTCCCAGGTCTTGCAAGGAACATTACATTTCTTGAACTTTGGTACAAAAAGGAAAGGGAATTAAAATCTCCTTTGATAACTGAAACCTCAAACTACACTTTACTTCACTTTACTGGCTGAGATTACATTACAGATGGTTTCAAAAACCTCAAACTAAGAATCCAATTCTAAATAAAAGGTCCCACATTTACAGTATCTCCAGGTGCCTAAAATAAGTAAACACAAATCTTGTTTAAAAGAATGCACTTACATCAAAGATCTCAAAGAAGTATCAGAGATAAAATTCTAAGAACTATGATTATAGCTTAAAATAATCAAACTGACAAGAAATAAGATATTTGAGGAAGAGTCAGTAAAAACAAAGAAACAGTAAAATTATATATGAAAAAAATTCTTAATTTGAACTATCATATACAGACTATAAAGTATGAATATATAATATGTCTTAAAAATAATATAAGAAATTTCAAAAAAAAGAATAAGAGACTAGGTCAGTATGGTGTACTCAATACTCTGAAGGACCCATCAACTACAAAATACCAGCATCCTGCATAAAATACAACTTTCATGCATTCTAAGTTTAGAGGAAGTAAGGAAAATTTCAAAGAAAAAACTATCAAAAAAAACATGAGGTAAAACAATAGTAACAAGCACTAACTATGTACAAAATATAGAGTGATCATAAGGACAACTGCCATTTATGGGAACTAAACTTTGAGATAGTTGCAAGTTGATGGAACTAAATCTGATTCATAGGGACTATGGACAATAGAAAGAAGCAAAAAGTTCAAAGACAGAAGGTCCCTATTGCTAAATGAAGCAAACAGTTAACCTCTTAATGAAGAAATAATTTTCACTCCAATATCCATCAGTGACGGAAGCCACCAAGTTTTCTGGCTGTCTCAGGCAAGGATTATCACTCTCCGGGGAGTGAACCAGTAAACAAGATTTGCATCTGGAGGCTGGAGATTGCCATTTCCTGGTCCAAGATTTTGGCGTCCTTCATGCTGGACCAGACGTAGAGTGGCCAAGGTGCACAAAAGATCAAAACCCATTTTGGATTATTCAGCGCTAGCTCCCCCTCCCCAGCATTGCTGAGGCAAGTCTGGGCGCTTCTTTTGATATGCATTTGACTCTGTTTACCTGACAACCGACCAGGGTCAGTTCCCCGCCCCAAATCACTATTTAAAAGACAGTGTTTTCTGGGATAAAAAAAGAGAGAGAAGAAGAAGAAAGGAGACAGAGGCTTGATCGGAAATGGTGTGTGCTGTCTTCACTCTCTGCGTCTCTCCCTCCTTCCCTGTTTTTCTCTCCCTCCCTCAGGAAAAGAACCCGCAAGGATTTTCCACCCTGCTGGCCGGCGTGGGATAAGACACATCAGAGATTAAGATCAGCTAAGAATGGACTCAAAATCTGAGAGACTCAAATAGATATGAAAATATTAAGAGATTGCTAATAAAATAACAATCATCAAATTTAAATTTTAGAAATAAAATATCTAATAACTCTGCATGAATTATTTAGAAATAAAGAATGGAATAAAACCATGAGTAAGCAATATGAGATTATTCTAATTAATTAGGTAGATAATAACTAGAACTTTCAGAAAAGAAAATAAACAGTAGTTAAATTTTTTTTTTTATGTAATGGATGGGATTGAAGAGCATATTGTCCACAGTTGAAGAGATTAGCAACAAAACTAAAGAAATTACCCAGCATGCAACACAGCAATAGAGGAAATAGAAAAAAGAGATATTAAGAGATATGGGAGATAGAATAAAAAGGTCTAATATATAGCTAATTTAAGTCGCAGAAGGACAGAATAGAGAAAATAAAGAAAAGACAATATGTAGAAAAATAATGGCTTAGAATTTTCTAACACTGAAAACGAAAGGTGGGAATTCATGATATAGGAAGCACAATCTATACCATGCAGAATAAATAAATAGAAGTCTACACCTAAATACATTATACTGAAACTGCAGAAAACAAAAAAGAGAAAATATTAAGAGGGTGAAAAATAAAAGACAGCTTATGAGAAAGGAAAGATAGGCTACCTACCATACTTTTTTAAAAAATATTTTTTATTTTTGAGAGAAAGAGAGAGCATGAGTGGGTGAGGGGCAGGGAGAGAGACAGACAGACAGAATCTGAATTAGCTCCAGGCTCTGAGCTGTCCGAACAGAGCCCGACAGGGGGCTGAAACTCAGGAATGATGAGATCATGACCTGAGTTGAAGTTGGATGTCAAACTAACTGAGCCACCCAGGCACCCCGACCATGCTTCTTAATAGTAACAATGGAAAGTCAAGTTAGCAAAATAATACATTAAAATAGCTGAGAGAAACAAGTCTTACTTTTCTACTCAAAAAAATCATTATTTTTTAAGAATGAGGGCAAAATAATCACTTTAAAAATGCAATCACTTTAAAAAACAAAGTATGTTTAACCAAAGTATGTGCTACAATAATTCTAGAGGATGTATTTCATTATAAAAGAAAATTATCCCAGAAAGGTCTGAGAAGGAACAATAAGCAAAGAAGATAATAAACTTTAAGGAATGTTAAAGAATTAAAAATGGTAAGCAAAGACATGTATAAATATATATGTAAATGTCAAACACAAAATAATAAATAGTTGGAATGGGTCATTAAAGTGTTTTAAGGTAAGCATGCACTGAAATATTTTTATGTTAACCACTAAAAAATAGTAATAGTATATATAATTTCATACCTTTAGAGAAGGGAGAAATGCTATAGGAAAACAAACTAACAAACAAGAATGACTATAAAAGTTAATGACAGAAAAACAAAAGACTGGCGGTTGGGGACTTGGGGAACAAGCATAGTGAAAGCTAGCTATATGAAAACAAACAGAAAGGTGCTAGAAACAAGTTCAAATAAATGAATATTCATAATAAATGCTAATGCGATAAGGTCATTTTTAAAAAGCAGACTACAAGATTTAATTTTTTAAAACCACTTATGTTGTTTAAGAGAACTACCAAAAATATAAAGACAAAAACAACTGGAAGTTCAAAGCTAGAAAAATATATCAGACAACCCTAAGCAAAAGAAACATTAATATAATATTGTCAGAAAAAACAGATCTTTTTAAAATAAATTTTTTAATATTTATTTATTTTTGAGAGGGAGAGAGAGAAAGACAGAGTGTGAGCGGGCAGAGGTAGAGAGAGAGTGAGACACAGAATCAGAAGCAAACTCCAGGCTCTAAGCTGTCAGCACAGAGCCTGATGTGGGACTTGAATTCAAGAATCACAAGATCATGACCTGAGCTTAAGTTGGACACTTAACCAACTGAGTCACACACAGGCGCTCCAAAAAACAGATCTTAAGAAAATTATTTTTATAGGTTGAACAAATCACTACAAACAGTGACATTTAATTCATTAGGAAGATATAACATTAAACCTAATATAATTTTCAAAAAGCTTCAAATTTTGTATATAAGTTTTGATGAACCATAGGAAAAGTGGACAAATCCACCAACAAAGTGGGATATTGTCAATACAACTCTCTCAATTGAAAAGATAACCCAAAAATAAGTAAATATAGAACATATTGAGATAACACTATTAACAAGTTTGATTTCCTGGACACAAGTTCTTGTTTCTATGCTCATCAATTAAAGAATACATACATTTCTAAGTACACCTGAATATCTACAAAACTTGATCACTTAATAAGGGGAATAAAGCATGTATCAAAGAATCAGTGTCATGCAAACTGCCTGCATGTACAGCAAAAATATATTAGAAGTTACTTTTTAAAATTAAAAGTTCATTTATATTGGAATTCAAAAACAGTTTTAAATAACTTACAAATTAAAGAAGAAATCACAAATAAAATTTAAACATATAAGAATTCAACAAAAATGAAGATATGATGCATTGCAACTTATGAAATGCAAATAACACATGACTTAGGAATTTGTAGCCTTAAATGCTTACATTTAAAAAGTAGAATGGAGGAGCCTGGGTGGATCAGTAGGTTAAGCTTCTGACTCTTGATTTTAGTTCAGGTCATGATCTCATGGTTCATGGGTTGGAGCCCCGCTTCAGGCTCTGCAATGACAGTACAGAGTCTGCTTGGGATTCTCTCTGTCCCTTCTCTCTCTCTGCCCCTACTCCACTTGCTCTCTCTCTCTCTCAAAATAAATAAATAAACTTTAAAAAATTGAATAAATAAAACGTAGAATGTATATTAGAACAGGAAGATTAAATAAATGTGGATGCTTGAGCTATTGGTAAAGGTTAATTTAAGCCAAAACTTACCAGAGAAATAATAAAGGATGGTATTATAGTCTACCAATTTTATCTGGTCGTATTACAGAAGAATTGAGCAAAAGGCATTTAGGACATTTGTTATAGATACATTAAAAAAAAAAGCCAGGAATCCGGCAAATAACAATGGAAACTAACAAGGGATACATGTGTAATGATAAATGCATGTGGCTAATAAAGAACCAGGGTGATTATAAAGTATCAGAACTTACTTATTTGAATAATTAGTTTGTTACAAAGAGTTTACTATTGGTCATGCCAAATATAAAGAACAATGAAATAAAGTGACAGCTTTAAAAATAATGATGTAAGTTTCAGCTTCTGTAAATAGCTAAATAGATGCTAACAAACCAAACTTCCTGCCACTAACAACTATAATTTGTGGATGGGGGTAGGGGAATACACATACACACACACACACACCTGATATTAGAGAGTGAAGAGGAGCTGGCAAATCATGGGAAAAGGGAGGTGATCAATAGTTGGAAGAAGGAAAAGGCATCGTTAAATTTTCCCTTTGCTTTAGAGCAGGCCCTAGTCAGTTCCATCAGTTAAGAGGGAATACACAAAACAAAAACAAAAAAACACTGTCTTACTGATATTATGAACCAGGAATGTGATGCCTACAGCATAATATGTGGACTGTCCAAAGAATGAAGAATTATTTGATATTTTTAAAGGGAATATGTAGATCAAATAACCATACAAAAATACGATTTATTCAAGAATTAATGTTGAGGACCACCACATATAAAGTGTTGTGAAAAGGTGCTAAGTTATATCTGGCACTAGTTCTGCCCCCAACCAATTTATGGCTAGATAATTAACAGATAACTAATCAGTCTTATCAATAAGATACAGATAAAGTTCTGTGACCTTTCAGAAGAAGGGATGGAGCAAAACTTGGACAAAAGGACATTTGAGATGGGTGCTAAAGAATGAGAAGCTTTGGATTTTACAGAGAAAAAAGAAAGGGCACTCCAAGAGGAGTACAGAAGCATGGGCAAAAGTGAAGAGGCAAAAAGCAATGAGGAGATCAGGTACAGTGAGTAGTGCAATAGGATAGGTAGAATTGAGGATAAATGGATGTTATTAGCAGGAAATTACTTTGATAAGGTGTCTGAGGCCATGTCAATAAGAGCTCCCAATAGCCAACAACAAAAAAATGACCAAGATGCCTTCATCTCTTGAAAACCTCAAATGATAAAAAAATAAAGTAACAGCTAGAAGATAATCTTAATACTCTTTTCAAGGAGTTCTAAATCTCTTAAAGAGCAATAAAGAAGCTATGACTTAAGTAAGGATGTAAAAGAAAAAATTCATTTTCTGAGGCTATATGAAATACACAGTCTGATGATGAGCGAGGTTCAGAAGAGTTACATAAATAAGGAGAAAACAGAAAGGAAGATAATAAGTAGAAAGTATGAACGAGAGGGCACAAACCCCTTTCAGAATATTTACCAGAAATATGACATAAAAGGAAATATTGTCCACTCAAATCTGAATGCAAAAGGGCTGGGGAGCATATGACAGGGTTGTTTAATATACACCTTGTATCTATCTATAAGAAGTGAGTATGTGACAGGGGGAGAGAAAACAGGAGAAATAATATTCCAGTGTACCAGGAAGTAAATTATTCCTCAGATAAAAATAAAATAGCTATGAAAAAAAAATTCCCTCTCAGAAAGCTCTAAGAGTATGTGTAGCTTAAGTCTAAATAGTCTAATAGTCTAAATAATTGACACTTGATGTTTTCAAGTGCTTTCTGGTTATTGCCACAGATCTAACTCCGGAACTGAAAACACTACTGTACTGTAGTTCAGGTGTGTATCTGTATTTCAGGTGCTGACTTCTCAGTCTCTTTTGTATGGGCACTACATTAAAAAGGTATCTCTTCTATAATGTAATATAATTCAGGCAGTTTTATTTTTAACACATTCCACTCACACATTTTTCTGGGGTGCTGCTGCTACTGAACAGGGGAGTAGTGACAAGCAGAGCACACAACAACTGAAAAACAGTTTAATGGAATTAACTCTCAAGAAATGGAGGACAATCTAATGAAGCTTCCTGTTAAACACAGTCCAGGCACGTCTGCGGTGGCATAATGCCCAGTTTCTCCATTACTAGAAAACATCAATTCTCAGGGCACAGGGGAAAAGGAAGATCTGGTTAGCAAGGTCAGCTGGTTTTGTCCCGTCATGTCAAATGCCTTCTCTTTAACATGGGTACCTCTCAGACCTTCAGGGGAGCCATTTGAGGATAACAAACGCAAATCATCAACAGAAACTCTTATTGACCTTTCCTGAAGACTAAACCAAACAGGAGTAAACAAACACACAGAGAATCTCACACACACATGTCATCTGTGTATCTATAATTTACTCAAAGATCTCCAATTAGGGACAGCCATGTGATGGGTCTTTATTTTCCCCTCCCATCTAGTTCTAACATAAAAGTTTGTCTTATTTGGCGGGTATTTAATTTAGGAAATATTTTCTTGGCTTGCAAGACTTATCTCAAGTGCCACTCTACTATTAAGCTATTCCAAACTTCTATAATGGAAGCATCATGAATTGTGTTTCCCATTTTGTACCCTCTATTTATTACACTCCTACTGACAGACTTTAATGTCAATACCTCCCTGCCTCTTTATATATCTTAATGTTATTCATACCTTGACATGAAACAAATAAATACTATCAAAAGCTATAGATAGTGTGGCACAAAACAGAACACTCCATGGATCCCTTTTCCTTGCTTTGTCCATCTGTCAGGACATATTGTTAGCAAGTACATTTTCATTCCATTAATACTTGTTGAGTACACAGGCCAGACTGAGTCCCAGACACAGTGCTATTGCTAGGGATTTGCCAATAAATAAGATATGATTTCTACTCTAAATGAGCTTAACAGTTAGAAGAGGGTAATAAGACAAAGAGTGAAGCAGCACCATGATGACAGGGACTTCTGACTCATTAGTTTATTGATATATTTCCAGAACCTAGAATAAAATCTGACACCTACTCATACTAGGTCTATGAATGAATGAATGAAAAAAGTACAGTAGGTTATAGTAACACATTGGAAAAGAAGTACTGAACTATACTGCTGTACCTTCAGAATGGCACTCTGCTGGACTGAGCCTGCTCATGTCTACCTGAAATCATGCTGTCCTTACCTTAGCCACATCCTGGCAGTCAAAAAATTTCAGACACCCCTGTCTGCCTTGCCCCTCAATGCTATATATAACTAAGCATACGATGTTCCTAAAGGTAATTTCCATGATGTTAAAAACTATCAGGAAAAATATGATAACTAAATGTCAGCTTGAAAGCAAAGGGCACATATCACAATGGTTTCAGTCACCTTTCTATGCACTAGGCCTGAGTCATAGCCCAAAGTTTCAGTGGCAAAGAACTAGGAAGTTTCATTACCTCTGCCCAGATGGGTATGAGCTCTACTTACAAGTTTAGTATATTCATTAAGGTAAGAAATACTAAGAAGAAAAGTATCTGCTATTCTCTGTACCTATCTTACTTACTTTATCCATAAGAAGAACTTCTAACTTCTCTAACTAAAGAAATAAAAAAGAAGAAGAAGAAGTCTGAATATGCAGAACTCAGCTCCTTTATCAGCTTTCTTTGGATTCAACCTAACCTCAGGATGCACATATTCTTATCTCCTTTGGGTAGAAATGTTATCTAGGGTAAGTAGGATCTATTTTTGAAAGGAAAGGACTATAGTAATACCTACCCCATAACTATGTAGGTTAGTAAACTACCATAAAATCATACAAATATTATTTGAGAGCCCATTTGAATCTCAGATGTGAGCTAAGTTCTTCATTGCATTTTTACTGGGCAATGTTACTGTTCAGACCCCCCCCCCTTTCTCTCTCGTTGGTTCTGTTGCTCTCTTTACAGCACTTGGAGAAAGGAATATGGTCACTTGGAAAGGGAACTAATATTCACTGACCACAGTACTACAGACAAGTGGTGTTTCTGCTGGGTAGTATTTATATAATTTAATATTCATACCAACTTTGACAGATATTAGTCACATTTTACAGATAATATCAATTGAGATACAGTGGAATTACAGGTGTCCAAAATTGCATAACAGACCTAGGACTAGAATTCAGGTCTGTATGAATGCAGAACCTATATTCATTCCACCATACCATCATGCCTCCTATTTATCCAATGTGCTTTAACACCATCCCTTGGCACATCATTTAGGGAAAAAAAAAAAATGGAGGCAGAAGGGAAGGATGAAACATTATATAAAAATTTTATTGAATTTGAATCTGTGGTCAAGAGGTTCTGTGTTAATGATCTATCCCTTCAAGCACAATTTACCCTAAAGTTACTGATTTAATTTGATAAAAAGTATAACTAATTAGAGTAGAATAGTAATTTGTAGTAAAAGGCATATACAAAATTATAAACAATTATATTTATTTAAAGGGCCTTGAAAAGATCCTATGTCTTGGGGGACATAGTATTTATATTTTGGATCCCAAGCCACTAAGCTAAATCAAAACCCACTTGGTAGAGTGATAAAAGTGAGATAATAATATGATCACCTCACACCCATTAAAATGGCTAAAATCAAAACTCAAGAAACGGCAACTGCTGGCAAGTATGTGGAAAAAAGGAACCCTAATGCACTACTGGTGGGAATGCAAACTGGTACAGCCACTGTGGAAAACAGTATGGAGCCTCCTCAAATGTTAAAAATAGAATTACCATATGATCCAGTAATTCCACTTCTAGGTATTATTCAAAGATTATGAAAATACTAATTCAAAGGGATATATGCACCCCTATGTTCACTGCAACATTACTTACAATAGCCAAATTATGGAAGCAGCTCAAGTGTCTATTGATAAATGGATAAAGAAGATGTAGCATATATATATAATGGAATATTATTCCACTGTTAAAAAAAAAAGAATGAAATTTTGCCATTTGCAACAATATAGATGGAGCTAGAGAGTATAATGTTAAGTGAAATAAGTTAGTCAGAGAAAGACAAATACCATATGATTGCACCCATATGTAGAATTTAAGAAGCAAAACAAATGAACAAAGGGAAAAAGATAGTGAGAAAGACAAACCAAAAAACAGATTCCTAACTACAGGGAACAAACAAATGGTTCCCAAAGAGGAGGTGGGTGGGGGATGGGTAAAATAAATTAAGGGATTAAGACTACACTTATCTTGATGAGCACTAGGTAATCCATGAAATTGTTGAATCACTATCCTGAAACTAATATAACACTGTATGTTAACTGCATTGGAATTAAAATGAAATATAAAATATAATGTGAGATAATACAAAAAAGCTCAATTATATTGTACATATGCTTCTACAAAATGCAGTGAGTCTTCTACTAGCAAAAATCTCCATAAGCATCACAATTATCACACTTCACACAAACAAATAGCTATCAGATCAGGAGCAACCCATTCTCTAACTCTACTTTACCTAACTCAACTTTATCTAAAAAATGTTTGAGAGAAGTTTAAGAGAAAGTAAGATCACAACATCAATGTAGCTTGAAATAAACAATTTTAGTAACCTACACATTTGAGAACTTCTTAGGTGCTGTATATGCTGGTCTTTTGACTAGTTTGCTTGAAGCCACCACAAATAAGTTTGTTGTTTTGCAGAATCAAGTTTCTTCCATTTTCCACTGGTTTCCATGACTATGTGGAAAGTATTTTCCATTATAGGACTACAAAGATCATTCTGCACAAGACCTGATGAAGGTATTTGGAAATTGTGGCCATCTTTAGCATACACTTTGCTTCCTTTCCCTCTCTGTTTCCAAGAATGGTGAAGCTCATTCCAAGTGGTTAAAAACTGAAATACGAAATTTCCTAAATTTATTTATAGTACTTTTCTTATCAAAAAAATGATATTTTATAAAATCTTTAAAAATCTGTTTTTCTTAAAAATTCTTGGAAAATTCCATCACTCATGAGTACAAAATGTTTACCAGTTAATTGTCTAAAATAAAAATGTATATACTTGCATTTATGTTATCTGTTTACCCTATTCACCTTTGAAAGAACAAGTATTCAATAAATACTATGTTCTAGTCATGGTAATACATTAAATCATTTCAAGGGATAGTAAATAAAATTTAAATTTGTTTTCCCTAAAATTCTGTATTTCATTATTTCATTTAGTAGTCCTAAACATATTAGCATTGCTCAAATACATCTAATTATATCAATGCTTAATTTTTATGTCTTTACTTATGTCAAAATTAGTGAAATCAAAGGACATGTCAATACATGCAGGCAGTGGTTTAATCACACAATATTACAGAATATGATATTTTATATACATTTATAATGCATTATCAATAGTAATTGGATGTATTGATTAATGTTTTCCCTGAAAATCCTTCATAATAAGTACCAAAAGTCAACAGTCAGTGGCTTAAAACAAGTGCTTTTTATTGTTCATATGTCTGTAGAATGGCTGCAGATTAGTTAATGGAGCTGGGCTTTATGATGTGGCTCAGCTGATCTTGAATGGCTCACTCACATGTCTATAAGTTGTCTGGTTGACTAACAGAAGCTTGGCTCCTGGGGTAGCTCTGCTACACACTACAAGTGTGCAGTTCTGGTCTCTCCATGTGTCTATGATCTTCTGTGGAGCATGCAGCTGGCCAGGACATCCACAACTCATAGCAAAGGTACAAAAGAAGAAGAAACATACAAGCCTCTTGAGATTAAGCTGAAACATGGCTGTGTGAAACCTTTCTCATTCTATTCACCAAAACAAGTCATGTGGTTGAACTAAAAGTGAAAAGGTAAAGAAATAATTTCCTCTCCTTTAGTAGGGGGAATTGCAAGGTCACATGGCAAAAGATGTAATATAAGAAGGCATGAGGTCAGTGATGCAGTCATATACTAGATATTGAAATTCAAAACTTTTCACGATTTAACACTACAGCTCCAGACAAAAGAGGATTTATTCTTTCATTCAACAAATTTAGTAATATATTTGGCACCTACTTTGTGCCACACTGAACTCTAGCTTCTAGAGATACAATAATAGTGAAACAAAATTCTCCACTGTCATGATTATATTCTAATTGAAGAGAAGAGAACCCTATCAACAGAAAAATAAAGAGAGGGAAAGAAAAAGAGAGAAATAGCTTTAAGTATGGCAATAAAACAAAAGAAACTTCCAGTCAGATAACTCAGCATGAGGTTAAAAACTTCTCAATTATACTAGAGTATTATCACACTGTTGCCTTTAGACTATTGATTCTGGGTCTAATTCTCAGTTCCACCACTTACCAGCTTCATGACCATGGTCAAGTTATTACCTACCCCAGGATTAAGTTTATACATACAAATAATAAAAGTATGATCATTTTATCTGACACATTTTGCAATTAACTGGTCACAATCCGATCATCTAGGATGTGAAGGATAGTGGTAAAGTAATTCATCATGGTTTGGAATCCTGGAGTTCTAATCTTGCTTTTGCAACCAACTCCATGGGTAATATGGGGAAATCTACCCTTCTATGCTACAACTTACCACACTGTGAAATGGGACTGAGAATGCTCCCAGAATGAAACATAGCTATTAAAAATAGATTATAGAAGTAAATAGTTACACTGTATCAAAGTAACCTAGTGTTGCTACTAACAATTTTATAATTATGGTTAAATTGCCAATGGCAAGTAGATGACAATGAAGCTGAGTATTTCCAGTTGTGTATAAGTAAGCTTCCAAATTAAAAAAAAAAAAAAGTGATGAACTCAAATAAAAGAACTTGTCTTTGTGCCTTAGTTAATAACTAGTTTAATTATTTCTGTTAGCCAACCAAATAGAACAGACTTTAATAAGAATGAAAGCATCTCCACAGAATGGCAACCAAAAAATTTCCCTCGTGGTTTTAAATCAGTGATTGGGACAAAGTGGTGCAACGGTTCTGATCCCTATCCTCAGTTTCATCACTTATCAGCTGCAGGAACTCGAATAAATTTCTACCTAATCCAAGATTCAGCTTCTCTAAATATGAATAATAAGAGGAGCATCTGGGTGACTCAGTCGGTTAAGTGTCCAACTTCAGCTCAGATCATGATCTCAGGGTTCGTGGGTTCACACTCCGCGTGGGGCTCTGTGCTGATAGCTCAGAGCCTGGGGCTGCTTCAGATGCTACGTCCCTCTCTCTGCCCTTCCTTGCTCATGTTCTCTGTCTCTCAAAAATAAATATTAAAAAAGTTTTTTTAAGAAATAATAAGAGTGACATAAGGTTATTTTAAGGATTAAATGGAAGCAAAATATGTAATATTTAGCATAGTGTTTGGTGCACATCATCAATAAATATTATGCATATTTATTTACTATCCTGCCTGAATCCTGGGGGGAGGGACTGGCATAAGTCCATTTAGAGAGTAATAATAATAGCTAACATCATTTGAAGCCCTTTAAATGCCAAATGCTACCCTCACCACTTCTTAAAGATTATTTCAGAAAATCTTCAAAATAACCTCATGGCAACACTATGAATTGAATGTGTCTTTCCTAACTTGCCCACAAGCTTTCAGCTGGAAAGTAGCAAAGCAAGGCTTCAAATCCGTATCTCTTTACCTCCTGAGTTCTTGTTCCTACCCATCACGAAACACTTTCCCTCCAGAATGGAATGATATGGGTCAAGAAAGGGGAACAAATTAAGTAACTATATTTAGAGAGGGCATTTATGTAGTAATTCACTCAAAAATCTTTGTTTATTTTTAACATGTCAAATATTATTATATATCAAAATACAAAGACAACTAGGACTTAGCTTCTTCCTTTGAGGTGCTCACATTTTAGGTCATTTCAATAAGAACTGACGGCAGTTGACATAGAATTTAAGAAGGAGTTTCATAGGCAAAATGGTATTTGATACATAAATGGTATTTTCTACCTGAAGACAAAACAGAACTTTAACTGAATTATATCTGAAACTTTCATCTCCACGCCCAAGGGTAGATAGCAAACTATCTAATCTGGCCAACTGCAGAACTGTAAGCAAAAACTTGTACCCCAGGTTGTATATGTTTGGTCCTTTATATGTATATGTGGTAAACATTTCTAATTTTTATCAATATCCAGTTCTCCTGCCCCTCAGGGCACAAATACTATACTTGTAGGCCTCAAAATAGGTAAAACCATGTGATTCACTGCAGCCAAAGAAAAGGAGTGGAAAAGACACCTATCTCTTACTTCAGGCAGAGAGTCAAAAATCCATGATAATTATCCACACTCTCTCCTCCTCTTTTATCATAATGCATCAGGAGGCTACTTGTTACTGAGATTACAGTTACACATTGGTAGAGCTTCTGTCAGCTCGGATCACTGAGGAAGAAGAAATAAAGCTATTATGCTAAGCTTCTAGAATTTGGGATTTATTTATTCCTTCAGCATAACCTGACCAACTTTGACTAATATAAAATAAATCCCTGAAGACACATATTATTGATAATATTAGATATTCAGGACAGAAACTAGTAGGGGAAAGTGCACTTTCTGTGGGAGAACTGAAGAGAAAGAATCCATACTGAGAAATTTTCGGATCTCACTGAAGCCTCTAGAAATCAAATCCTTCCAAAGAAGGTTTCTTTATAGTAGGTTTTTAAATAACTTTTTCAGCAGAATACAACTAAGCTACCTAATTAATGTATTAATTCCATATTTATTAATTTATTATTTATGTATTAATAAAATACATAATAAAGTTATCTTTTATAACCATAATCTTTCATTTTCTGAGTCCTTAGCATGTGCCAGTCAGAGATATAATAGTGAGGATATATTGGGGCACCTGGGTGGCTCAGTCAGTTAAGTATCCAACTTTGGCTCACGTCATGATCTCACAGTTCGTGGGTTCGAGCCCCACATCAGGCTCTATGTTAATAGCTCGGAGCCTGGAGCCCACTTCGGATTATGTGTCTCCCTCTCTCTCTCTCTGACCCTTCCCTGATCACAATGTCTTTCTCTTTCTCTCAAAAGTAAATAAAATGTTAAAAAATTTTTTAAAAATAGTGAGGATATAATAGTGAATCGACAGTCTTCATTCTCAAATTGCTTAAATTCTAGATTGGAATGTAGCCAATTAAGTAAGAAGTTGCAATTCTTCGTGATAAAAGCAGTATTAGAGAAAGCCTATGGATTACATATGACAAGTGCCCTTCTACATTGAGGGACCAAGGGAAGCTAGGAACTAAACTATGAGCAAAATTTAGGCAAGCAGCCATATTAACAAGAATGACACGATTCATATTTGCATTTTAGTAATGATAAGAACCAACACCTGTATTATCCATACTATGGATAACTCACTGTATTTGTGCTTTACACATATAAAATAATTTAATATTCACAACACCTGTTAAATAGGTATAATTATCATCATCCCTATTTTACAAAGGCATAGCTATTTTCCAGAAAAAATCAAGAGAGGTAGAGATTACAAACTGAAGAAGCACAACTACCTAAGATATAGAGATATGAAATATTCATAGTTCAGAATGACCAAAGTATAATTTAATGTGGGAGGGAGGCAGCATAAAAGTAGAAAGAGAAACAATGGATAAACCTGGAAAAAGGGGTCCTGCTGCCTGGAGAACTTTTCTTTCAGATATCCACATGGTCACACCCTAATCTGCTTCATGCCTTTGCTCAAAGTTCTCCTTCATGGGGATCACTACCCTGACTACCCTGATTTAAACTGAACACTAATTTTATTCTCTATCCTCTTTCCTGACTTTTTATTTTTTTCATAGCCTTATTACTACTTGACAAACTAAATACTTATCCATCTTGCTCATTGTCTTGTCTCTCTTCTATAGAATATAAACTCCATGAAGGCAAGGATTTCTGTCTGAGGTTTCTGTCTTATATCTGAAATGCCTACAACAGAGCCTGGGTCATAGGAGGCATTCATTAAATAACGTTGACCCAAACTCTTATTTTCTTTTAAATATTTTTAATGTTTATTTATTTTTGAGAGACAGAAACAGACAGAGCATGAGCAGGGAAGGAGAAGAGAGGAAGATACAGAATGTGAAGCAGGCTCAGGCTCTGAACCATCAGCACAGAGCCCAATGTAGGGCTCGAACTCACTGACCTCAAGATCATGACCTGATCTGAAGTCGGATGTCCAGCAAACTGAGCCTCCCAGACACCCAAACATGAACTCTTAATTTTATCCTCATTTTACAAATGTGGAAACTGAGACACAATTTAGTAACTACCAAATTCATAGTTAAGAAGTAGCAAAGTTTGAACTTGCAATGTGCTATGGATTTGATGTTTTTAATCACTATACTGGACCGTTCCTCCTGAAGCACTCATTTAGTGAGGGGAAATAGAAAACAGGGGTGCTGGGTGGCTCAGTCATTTCAGCATTTGACTCTTGATTTTTGGCTCAGGTCATGATCTCACTGTTTGTAAGTTCATGATCCATATCAGGCTCCGCGCTGATATCTTGGAGCCTGCTCTGCTTAGTATTCCTTCTCTTTCTCTCCCTTTTTCTCCCCCATTTGCACATGTGCATATGCATGCTCTCTCTCTCTCTCTCCCTTTCTCTCTCAAAATAAACAAACATTAAAAAAATAGAAAACAAAGAATTACATTAATATAGCAGTAATATAGATTATAAAGTCAGGCAGTGATTCATCTAAAAAAATAAACAACAAGGAAGAAAACCAGAGTTAAGCAATGGGCAGGAGTGTCATTTTAGATAGGTAGTTAAAGAAGTCCTCTCTAAGGATGTGACATTTGAACAAAAATTAAGAAAATTAAAAAACCTGAATGGAAAGAACAAACCATGTTCTGTAAACTAGTTTGGACCACACATGTAGATCACAGAGCCATCAACAATATGGTGCTGTGAGAATAAATAAGATCTCCATGGTTGAAGCTGTAGAAAGACAAAGAGAACTAAGGACTGAAACCTGGGGAACATATTTAAGCGAGATGAACAAACAGAAACAAGAAGAAACAGAAGTAGGAATAGTAGCAGAGAATTATGTCATGTTAGTAAATAAAGAGAAAAGTTGCCCCCCAAAAGATTCAACATTGTCAAACATTAAAATGAGATCACTAAACAGAAATTAAATAGAATGCATTGATTTTGCAACTAAGAGAGCTTACTAGGGAACAAAGGGTGGCAATGTGATTTAAAAAGAAATTGAACACATATATTTAAGAAAGGAAGGAGACAAGAAAAAACTTGAAAATGCAAGAAAGAAAGAGATAGTGCAAATTCTAGAAGACACTAAAAGCCAAACTACAGAAGACACTAAAAGCAAAACCACAAGAGCCCACGTAGAGACCTCAGCCTTGATCAGAAAATGGGGCAACTCTCTGTGAAGCCACAGGGTAGAGTGGTTAAGGGCAGACCCAGGTTTGAGACCTGGCTTCTCCAAATAATAGTTGTTTAACTTCAGACACTTTACACCGGTATTACCCAGTTTGAGCTACCATAACAAAAAATCCATATGCTGGGTAGCGTACACAATAGGAATTTATTCCTCAGAGTCCTGGAGGCTAGAGTCTAAGATCAAGGTGGCAGCCAATTTAGCTTCCCTGTGAGGGTTTTCTCTTTAATCGCAGATGGCTGCCTTCTCACTGTGTCCTCACATGCTGGCAGAAAAAAAGGTATTTCCTTTCATAAGGGCTCATATAATCTCATTATGAGGGTCCCATCTCATGACCTATCTAAGCTTAATTGTCTCTCAAAGCCACATCTCCAAATAGTATCATAGTGGGTATTGATATATAAATATATTAATATGTGAATTTTGAAGGACACAATTCAGCCATAACAACTTGTGTCTTTATGTGTAAAATATGGACAGTAGTAGTACCTACCTCAAAGAGTTGTGAGAATTAATCCATGTAAAGTTTCTAGCATATAGTAAGGAGCCAATAATGTTCTTATTTTATGTTAATATGTCTCTAAGATTAGAAGAAAGCTAACCATCGTGAATATAATCATAGATGAGTTTATGATGGTGGGGTTGGAAGGTTAAGGCATTCTAGCCCTGAGATCCCAAATGTATTCAGTGAAGTTGGAGACAATGTCATCCCCTTATGTAGAAGATATTCCAAAATGTGGAGTATGAAAAAGAAGTAAATGCTTTGAGATAGCACTTGTATGGAATCCCACCAAACATTATAAAAAAACAAGCTGATATTGCAAAATATCACTAGCACAGTTAAAATTTACTTTGAAATGTCTAAATCCAAAACCTTCCTTTTCTCAATAAAAGAAAGGACCCAAGAGATAACCTTGGGAAGCAGAGTGGGTCTGATTCTAATCTCTACCAAGAGACTTGGGCCAATCATGTAATCTCTGAGCTCAGTTACCTCATAACCTGGTTATAAGGAAAATATTATGTGTGAAAACATAAATAAAACAATAATGTAGCACTTAACCTACAGAAGGTATCCATACACAATATTTTTCTCCCTCTGTCTCCTTCTTAGAGTTACCCTAAAAGATCTGGGAGCAAAATACTGCATGTCATATTCCTGTAACAATTTTTTTCTACTACATCACCTCTGACTTTCACCTCACCCACAACCCACAGGGTATCAGACTCAGCATTTTAGGTGCATTGCAAGAGAAAGGGAATCAGACCTATAATGCCACCCATGGGATAAGATGTAGGAACAACTCCATTTTATCTGTACAAACTTGGCCAATAGGCCAATATGACTATATACAGCAACAAGAGCGAGTCTTTTCTGATGATGAATGTAATGATGACGACGAACACTTTGAGCAAATGTACTCTGTGTCAGACACTGATCCAAGTCTTTGTACATGCATTGTTAGTTTCTTTATCCTCACAACTCTCCAAGGAAGGTATTATTATTATATCTATTTTTCAGTTGAGGACAGTAAGGCAATCAACAAGAGAACTTGGCAGCTAGGCCTTTTTTCTAATCACCAGAAGAAGTCTAAAGACCAGAATAATTAAGTTCTTGATAGATCCAGCAATTTCTATCCTGACACCTATTTTTGATGGCTTTATAGTTGGACTCTGAAATATGCAGAATATAAGATATAGTAAATATATAATTATCAAGGTTGCTCTGTGAGCTCCAGTCAATCTTTTATCACCTAATCCCTAGGCAGGATATAATACTAAAGTAACAGCAAGGTCAAAAATTTTCCTGAAATCTCTACCCCATCTTCCCCATCCCTACAAAGAGCCCACTAATAGGTGTCCTGCTCTTAGACCCACCTGAATGTACAAAAATACATGAATGCATTTGCTGGTAAAGCATGTGGATATTGAGACTTCTTGACATTCAGGCAGTTAACCCCTGGTTTAAAGCCCTAGCCACTACAACAGCCTAAGGCACAAAGAAAATGTCAACGATATCCAGAATGCTCAAGTGAATAAATGGGCTTCTCTCCAAGGCCTCAGGAAAAAGCAGGCTGAGCTTAGTGAAGACAGTGGGAATTTTGCAGGATTTGCCACAGCCATTGCAGGGACATTCATATCACCATGTTTAAGGGAGGGTTAGCAAAGAGAATCACAAAATGAGGCAGGAGTATGAAAACGCAGATATGGACTTTTGTTTTCTATTTTAACAGTTGGTTGTTAAGATTTTTGTTTCATTTTCCTTCCTTCTTACTCACTCACACACATATTCTCTCTCACACACACACTCTCACTCTCACACATTCTCTCACTCACACACTCTCAATCATTCGCATTCACACACTCATACACACTCTTGCTCTCACACAGTCTCCCACACTCACACACATTGTCTAATCCATATGTTCTCATTCCTCTCTCTCACACACACTCTTTCTCACACATACTCTCACATACTCTCTTGTGAGCTCTCTCTCTCTCTCTCTCCCTCTCTCTGGCTCTCTCTCTCTCTCACAAACACACACACACACACACACACTCACACATATTCACGGAGATGAAAGCAAATCCTTTAAATGCCTTAAAACAAAGTTGGTGTCTCTTTGGACTTTAAAATTGTTCCTATGCAGCTTATTTTATTTTTGTTTAATCAAATGAACAAGAGGGTTTTTCCGTGGAAAAAAAATAAAAATAAAAATAAAAATAAAAATAAAAATAAAATAAAAATAAATGCAGATTAAAGTTACCATTGGATATAACTTGCTAACTAAAAGTCAAACTAAAGATCAAAACCAATTTTAATAGAACCTATATATGAAGATGCTTTATAATTCATGTGTCCATTGGAAAGTCAGCTGACTGGAGCTCCCTGGTACAGGGTTCTGTCGAGGGTGTCATGTTAAGGGAAATAAGTCAGGCGGAGAAGGACAGATACCATATGTTTGCACTCATACGTCTAACAGGAGAAACCTAATGGAGAACCATGGGGAGAGGAAGGGGGAAAGAGAGTTGGGGAGAGAGTAGGATGAAAAACCTGAGAGACTGTTAAATACTGACAAGGGTTGAAGGCAGAGGGGGAAGGGAGGTCGTGGTAATGGAGGAGGGCACTTGTGGGTAAGAGCACTGGGTGTTATATGGAAACAAATTTGACAATAAACTATTATAAAAAATAAAAATAAAATTAAAAAAAGTCTCCTAATGCAGTGCAAAGCTGGTGATCATACTGGTCTGTTTCACCAGGAGTATCTTTAGAAATCAGATTCTGCCAAATCTTATTTTAAAATGCCCACAGTGTTTGGGGATTCAGAGGTTTGTTTGTTTGTTTGTTTGTTTTTCCTAAAAGCAGTTATTGAGAAACACAGATAATTATCTGAAGCTGTAATTCAGCAAGACTGTGTTTCTTTAAAAAACTTGATAAGCAGATTTACCATCAAAAGTATGTATTTTTAACTATACATATAGGAAAGTATTCCATTCAGTGTATTTATTGGTCTTCTGGAAATAGGAAATATCTAATATGGTATCAAAAAGTATATCAAAATATAAGATGAAAATATAGAAGTAGATAAAATAAAAGCACATGCCAATTATTACTTGCATATAATAATGAGTACTCTTAAGCAGTTCCATGATCTAATCTGGTGGAAGGCAATCCCCTGAGCCTACATTAGTGCCAACTAAATTCAGTATACAATATAGTACCAATTTTGTTATAAAAGGTAATATTGAATGAGTTAAACTACTTTCATTTTAAGAAAATCAGATAAGCTAAAAGTGTAACTGGACCTTTAAGACAATTTTACAGTTTTTGTAGAGTCTCAGGTATTTTGGATTGTGACAGGCAGCTGGCATGGCAATGCAAAGCATGTTTCAGTTCATTTTTCTAGTGTTCCTTCCTTTTAAAGGATAAGCTGCCAAAAACAATTCAAGGTGCTTTAATAGAAAGTCTTTTGCTATCATGCTATCTATGGGCCATTTCGATACCTGGCGCAGCTTAGTCAAAGCCATTGCCAGTCCATAGATTTGCACTCAATAAGAATAAATGCACAACACTCAGGACAAGATAGTAAACCTTTAAATTTATTTTCCTATCTCACTGAAAAATAACCTTTCTTATCAACACTTACTAAAAATATGACAGGAAGAAGGAGGGGCCAGCCTCCTTCCTGGTCTTTCTCTTTAGGCATCTTGGCTCATAAGCTAGGCTAGCTGGGTCTGAAGCTTGCCTCTGCCACTCAAAAGCTGTGTGAACTTAGATAAGTTCTTTAATCTCTTTTTAGCTCAGTTTCTTCATGTGTTACAGGGGACTCTTATAGTACCTACAGTATGGAGGTTTTGTAAGAATTAAAAAGATTGATATTTGCAAAGAATTTCAAACAGTACACAGCATATTATGTTAAAAATGTTAATGTCATAATCATTGTATACACAGGTCAAATATGTTCTTCCTATATACTGCCATGCTTTCCCAAAGCTTTAAATATCAACAATATTACATGACAATGAACTTCCATATCTCTAGTTTCAGTGTATTTCTTAAGTTCTAGATCTGCATTGTGATTTGACTGCCTCCATGCTTCATCTTCCCTTGTCAGATGTGCATTTCCTTCTGTTTTGGATCCTAGTTAATGGTGTCATCAGCCCCTGGCTGTCCAAACAAAAATCTTCAATTAAAGTATTAAATATTTGTTATGTGCTTAACTAGCTCTGCAATAGTAGCTAATCAGTGGTGAACAAGATAGATATGATCATTGACATAACAGAATTACAGCTCTAAAGGGAAAACAGGACATTGAAACAATATCAAATAACAAGTATGACTTGGTGTCTACTCTCTGAGACCCAGTTACAACAACAGATCTAAAATTAAACGAGAGTTTAGGAAAGAACAAAGACTCCTATTAGAATCTTCTCCTCCCTGAGAGGAGTGGTAAAGAATGCCTGATTCATTTTTTTCTGTGTCACCTGATCAGAAGGGAAGACCAAACTTGACTGATAGTGATTCTGGGGGATAGGAAACTGCCAACATTCACTGAAGACTGAGATCTTTGAGGGAAGGCATCGTGGTACACGGTGGCACAATGTCCATCTCTGTTTCAGAGGGTCTGTCCCTTAAGTGCATTCAACCACATACTTATACAGCTAAAGAATTTTAACTTCTTCAGGAGAAAACCAAATCCTTATCTCTAACACCTGTTTCCAATTAGAAGTTACCCCCTAAGAAAGTTACATTAATGGTAATTATTTGTACCTGCATTCAGATGTTCCATTCCATTCCCTAAGCTTTTACATTTCAAAGAAATAATTCCTTCACTAGTACTATCAACATATATGTATGTCATACATGGGACAGGTTTCAGAAATACAGCTGTAAATGAAACACAATCCATGTCTTCAAGAAGTTTTCAGTCCATTGCAGGAAACAGGTAATCAAGCATACCCTACATAGTGTGATGAGTGATATGTTCAGGGCACTAAAGAAAGCCACCTATGCTAGACAACTGAGGCAAATGAGACTTTATTGAGAAAATGACATATGAGCTGAGATTTGAAAGATAATAAAAAGTTAACTGTAAAGGTGGGGGGTGGGGAATGAAGGGAGGAAGAAAAGCAAAACAAAGTTCCAGGTAGAGGGTATAGCTTTTGCAAAGGCTCAGACACGAGACACAATGTGACATGTTAAAGAAGCTACAAGGAAAAATAATCTAGTATGGCTAGAGACCAGAGTGATGGTTGAGGAATTAGAGTGGGGAGAAGTGAGAGAAGAGACTGAGAAGGGAAGCATCTGCCAGATCATAAATAGTTTTGCAGACCATTCCAGGAATGAGTTTTCTCCTTAGGGCAATATAAGCCATTAATGATTGCAGGCAGGAGAATGACATTATAAGATTTTTTTATGTATATAACAAACATTCTGGCTAATATAAATGATAAACTAGACCCAGAAAATTAGAGGTCAAGATACTGGTGTGAAAGTGACTATTTCTAGTATGTGGTGAAGGGTATGCCTAGCCTAATGAGAGATGAGCAAGTAGGGACCAGAGTACTGAAAACGAGTGGGAAAAAAATTGTACTGGAAAGATAACAGAGGTAAATATAGTAGGATGTGGTGACTAATTATATGTGATAGCAAGAGTGGGGGAGTTCTGGGTTCTAAGTTACCTGGCTTGGACAAATTAAGTCAAAGATAGTATCATTACCAAGATGGAGAACACAGGATAAAGAATGAGTTTGGGGGTGCAGTCCCCATTAGATATGAGTATCTAAATCTTTCAGGGTTGTTCTCAATGACAGAGGTACACATAAGCAGGTCTATTGATGATCACCATATTCTCTGTTATGAGCTAACCTGTGTTCCTCCAAAATTCTTATGTTGAAGCTCTAACCCCTAGTACCTCAGATAGAACTGTATTTGGAAGCAGAGGCTTTGAAAAGGTGATTAAGTTAAAATAAAATCCTTAGGGTGGACTCTTATCTAATCTAATTAGTGCCCTTATTAGAAGAGGAATTTTGAGTACACAAAGACGCCAGAGATGTGCATAAACAGAGGAAAGGCCATCTGAACAGACAGAAAAGAGGTAGCCATCTGTAAGCCAAGGAGAGAGGCTTCAGAAGACACCAAACCTGCTGACACCTTGATCTTGAGCTTCAGATCTGTGAGAAAATATATTTTTATTGTTTAAGCCACCCAGTCTGTGGTATTTAATTATAGCAGAATGTGTGTAGAACATTAAACTAAAGTATCCTCTAAACCAATGCTTCTCTAACTCTAATGTGTATGGCAATCACCAAGAAATCTCATTAAAAATGAGATTCTGATTTGTAAGGTTGAGAGGGAGACCTGGGATTTTGTATTTATATCAGCTCCCAGGCAATGCCCACGCTGATGGTCAGAATCATACTTCGAAGAGCAAGAATTTAAATGAGTATTTCTCAAAGAGCAATCCAAGAACTCTTTACAACCAATGGCCTATGGGTCTTGTTAAGTAGGCAGACTTCTGAATTAAAAACTGTGTCAGTAGGTAGGTCCCAGCGATATATGTTTTTAATAAGCTCACTAAGCGAAAATTTGAGACTCCCCCAAATCATCTTCAAGTACATAAGCAAATGCGATAATCACTCACCTGCCACCTTGTCATTTTTCCCCTTGAAAATTGAAATGTGCTTTGAGGACCTATTGCCACTTATGGAGAGACACTAACTCTAATATTTGGTAGTAAACCTCCTCAGGAGCTGACATTCAAAATAGAAGTTAAAAGCAGTTCACAGACACAAACGTAATTTGAAAAGACCTCCCAGGCTTTTAAGCAGCTGCTTTTACATATGAAAGGTGAAAGATAAGGCAATAAAACCCAGAAGGAAAAAAAATGTGATAATACTTCTAGGTCCCTTCTAAGAAATGTAATTTGTTTCATTAACTGAGGCTTCCCACCTTCTCCTGCAGACTTGAAATCAAGGGTATCATCCTCTTTACACTAAGGCAATTCTGGACACAATTGTAAGTAGTACAATCTGTCTGTCATCTGGGTCCCCTTGTCTTGTTATTTTATATTCATCTTCACTACCCATCAACTAGTCCCTCTTGTTTTCCAAATTTTACTGCTCAACAGACAGTTGAGCCACCTAGTCTGATACTGCTGTTCTGCATACACCCTTAAATGGACTGAGCCCTGACAAGAGGGCAGAATCCAGTGTGGAAAGCTGGTCTTGTCAGGCGACTGGGATTCTGCCACTCCTTGCCCTTTTACTCTCCAGGCCTTAGGACTCCTCAGACAAGTCCATTATCTTTCTGGCCTTCAATTTCTTGAATGTGAAATAAACCTGAGCTAGATTACCTCTAAGATCCCCTTAACTAATAAAAAACTTTGATTTTCCAAATGAATAAAAAGAAGTTTTGGATCTGTTGCTGAATTAATTTTTCATCTGTTTCCTTTGTAAACCTGAAACATTCAACTCACTTTACCTCAATTTCTTATCAGTAAGAGTAGGCTAACAGTGTATCAGTAGACTGCCCCAACTTTACCCCACCAAGTTCTGACCATGGCTTGCTTCCAAAGTCAACATTAGCCCATCCGTGTCTCAAGGCTTTTTCTGGTCACTATACAACTTAGCTCGTAGGTGTGGGAGATGGGGGACCACAGGTCCATTTCTCTTGCAATGTCACAGGACCTTGTAAATCCAAATGAAGGAGGCCAGAGCTGGTTACTTAGTAGGGTACAAATTCCTGACACCAGTACTGGGATAAAGAGGTGGTGAGTTTTGCAGAGTACAATCTGCTTAAAATCTCCCCTCAGCTGGGAGAGTAGATACTATACCTCTGGTTCTTGGAGAACAGCTGGTACAATCAAAGGCTTCTATACTACTGGCCTCAAGCATATACTTATTTTGGTGGTAAAGTTCAGGATTTAGAGTTAGAACTTGGTTCAAATACAGGCTCTTTTACATAGTTGGGTAATTTATCCAATCACTTTATTTCCATTTCCTCCTTTTTAAAATGGAGTAAGCTTCCTTTAGAATCATCAGGAGAATTACATAAAATTATATACATAAACCACTAGCAGAACAAGAAGAAATTATTAAGTGTTAAACAAATGGTGAATAAATTATTGCTTCATTCACCATATCCCAAAAGAAGAGCAAGCTAGTTTCCTTATTTCAAAATGTCATATCCCTAGGAGTGAGGTGACCTACCCATAAAACCCATTTCCAGCAAAGAGGCATTCTTAACACTTCAAAGAACAAACGCCATCTGAAAGTGCAAGCTCTGCCAAGTGCAAGATATACCTAAACCCTGATGTGGACATTCTGTGGTTGGCTTATGTGTCTTTAACAGGGAGAGCAGTACTTTTCCTTTAATGAGCTCTTCCACAGTCTGGGGACACTGGGGGACCATTAGAATTTTCCTCTGCAAAGTGAACAAGGCTCATGGTTCCATAGTAACCACAACTGAATAATTCAAGCTGAGGAGCTTACAAAATGGCAATTTACCCAAGAATGTTATTATAGTCCCTTATGCTATAATACTAATGGAAGGGCTTCTCATCAAGACTATTATTATTCTAAGCGCGTGCACACACGCACACACACACACACACACACACATTCATGTATGCATACAAATACACACATATACACACCTTATTTTTAATATTTTCTCAGTACTACCAAAAAAAAGATAGAATATTTGTAAATGAGCAAGGCTTCTTTTCTGGGAGACACATTATCCTCCCTCTCAATACTTGAAGTGGAGTTTCATTTTGAATTACAACCCATCTGGGTCATAACTGGAGAAGAGTAGAACAACTGCAATCAGCAGAATCACTGATTACACCTGTAATGACTGTCAGAAATGTGCCTGTGGGCAAAAAGTCATCCACATTAGCACAAAACACACACAGCCACTTGCCACTTTCCCTCAGCTAGTACTCAAAAGCACATCAGTGGACTTCACCAGAATCACCTGAAGAGATTTTTTTTTAAATTACAGATTTGGAGGCTCCTCTTCTGGAATTTCTCATTCTATGTATTTGAGATAGAGCCCAATGCGGGGTTCCATGGTGTAATGGTTAGCACTCTGGACTCTGAGATAGAGCCCAGGAAGAAGTATTTTTAAAAGTTTCTTTTGAATGAT